>NC_092720.1:111435736-111763944 GCF_047496885.1 Scyliorhinus torazame | reverse complement strand
TTTATGTTTGATGTGTAAGGGGAAAAAATTGTGAACGAAAAATTTCAATAAAATATATTTTTAAAAAAAAGATTTTAAGCATCCCAGGGAATGAGAGATAGACAAAAAGCAATGAAAGTTGCAAGTGGGATTTCCTATCTGGGAGCTCCTGGTGAGGCCATTAGATTTCTTCCTGCAGAGCAGTCGATATGGGATATACACTGCTGACATTGGCTTTGTTTCCAACTTTCTGCTAAGCCTCTTCTTCAAATTGACACTGCCTCCATCTGAGAGAATCCCTCCTGTCCCAAATCTGGGGCGTCATTCTCCGACCCCCAGAGGGTCGGAGAATGGCCGTTGGGCCGCCGTGAATCCCGCCCCCCGCCCCCGCCGAAGTCTCCGAAGGGAGAAAAGTCGGCGGGGCGTTAATGGCGCCGCTGCCGCGGAGAATGTCACGGGTCTACACAAGGCAGCCGATTTTCGGCCTGCCGATATTCTCCCTTCCGGATGGGCCGAAGTCCCGTCGACGTGATGACCGTTCACGTCGACGTGAATCAAACCTCCTTTTCATCGGCGTGACCCGGTGCTCCAGGCTCACGCCGACCAGCGAGGAGATGAGTGACGGCCTGGGGGGTTGGCTCTGGGCAGGAAATGGCGTGGCCGCAGACTGATTGCGTGAGGAGAGGTGTGTCTCGGCTTGTGTGTGTGTGTGTGCGGCGGGGGGGGGGTTAGAGTAGGCTGGGCTCCGGGGGAGTGCCGGGAGGGGGGTCCGTGCCGGGGAGGGGATGGGGGGGTCCGTGCCGGGAGGGGGGTCCGTGCCGGGGAGGGGGATGGGGGGGGTCCGTACCGGGGTGGAGGTTGGGGGGGGGGGGTCCGTGCTGGGGTGGAGGTTGGGGGTTGGGGGGGGGGTCCGTGCCGGGGTGGAGGTTGGGGGGGGTCCGTGCTGGGGTGGAGGTTGGGGGGGGTCCGTGCCGGGGTGGAGGTTGGGGGGGGGTCCGTGCTGGGTGGAGGTTGGGGAGGGGTCCGTGCCGGGGTGGAGGTTGGGGGGGGGTCCGTGCTGGGGTGGAGGTGTGGGGTTGGGGGGGGTCCGTGCTGGGGTGGAGGTTGGGGGTTGGGGGGGGGTCGTGCTGGGTGGAGGTTGGGGGTTGGGGGGGGTCCGTGCCGGGGTGGAGGTTGGGTGTTGGGGGGGGTCCGTGCTGGGGTGGAGGTTGGGGGTTTGGGGGGGTGTCCGTGCTGGGGTGGAGGTTGGGGGTTGGGGGGGGGGTCCGTGCTGGGGTGGAGGTGGGGGTTGGGGGGGGTCCGTGCTGGGGTGGAGGGTTGGGGGGGGTCCGTGCGGGGTGGAGGTTGGGGGGGGTTCCGTGCCGGGGTGGAGGTTGGGGGGGGGTCCGTGCTGGGGTGGAGGTTGGGGGGGGGTCCGTGCTGGGGTGGAGGTTGGGGGGGGGTCCGTGCTGGGGTGGAGGTTGGGGGTTGGGGGGGGTCCGTGCTGGGGTGGAGGTTGGGGAGGGGTTCCGTGCCGGGGTGGTGGTTGGGGAGGGGGGTCCGTGCTGGGGTGGAGGTTGGGGGTTGGAGGGGGTCCGTGCTGGGGTGGAGGTTGGGGGTTGGAGGGGGTCCGTGCTGGGGTGGAGGTTGGAGGGGGTCCGTGCCGTGCCGGGGTGGAGGTTGGGGGTTGGGGGGGGGTCCGTGCTGGGGGTGGAGGTTGGGGGGGGTCCGTGCCGAGGAGGGTGATGGGGAGGGCAAATGAGTTGGTCCACCTGGCCAGGTGCCAGCCTCCAACAGTTGGACCCATGCGGTCCATGCCACCTGGCTGGGGGGGAGGAGGGATATGGGCAATGATGACATGTCGTCGTTCCCCTCCCCCCCACCAGGCCGTCATGTTTTCAGACCATCCAGCGATGTTGGCCGCCGTGGTGGCAGCCGCTCATGTCTATGTTGCCCTGGATGAGGAGGAGGAGGAGGAGGAGGAGGAGCGTGCCAGAGAGGCGGCGCAGGTTGCCGCAGAGGGGCAGGCGGCAGCCGCCCAGGCTGGAGGGACACCTGACCGACAGGACGAGGAGGGGGAGGAGGATGTCGCGGCCCCACGGCAACGGAGGCACCCGAGGGCGCCCCGTGTGTACCGGCCCCCGGCAGTCATACCAGGACCTCACGGACCGGGAATGCAGGAGGAGACTCCGGATGAGCCGGGAAACCGTGGCACACATCTGCCACCTGCTGGCACACCTGTCACCGCGTGGGCACTGGCGGGGGACACCCTCTCCCCGTGTCCGTCAAGGTTACGGTGGCCCTGAACTTTTATGCAACGGGGTCATTCCAGGCACCGAGTGGGGACCTGTCCGGCATATCGCAGACATCGGTGCACCGGTGCATCCGGGCAGTGACAGATGCCCTATATGCCATGGCGCACCGCTACATCCGCTTCCCCGTGGACCGGGCCAGCCAAGATGCCCGGGCCGTGGGCTTCTCTGCCGTGGTCGGGTTCCCCATGGTCCAGGCGCGATCGATGGGATGCACGTCGCCGTGCGGCCACCTGCAGATAACAGGGCCGTGTTCACTAATAGGAAGGGGACCTATTCGATGAACGTACAGGTGGTCTGCGACCACCGCATGATGATCCTGCACGTCTGCGCCCGTCACCCAGGCAGTGTACATGACTCATTCGTGTTGTCGCGGTCATCCATCCCCGGCATGTACGAGGGACGCCATCCCCGGCTGAGGGGCTGGTTGCATGGGCGACAGGGGCTACCCATTGCGATCGTGGCTGATGACGCCTATACGGAGGCCACGCAATGAGGCGGAGAACCGCTACAATGATGCCCATGTAGCAACAAGGGGAGTGATCGAGAGGTGCTTTGGCGTGCTGAAGATGCGTTTCAGGTGCCTGGACCTCTCTGGGGGCGCCCTCCAGTATCGGTCAGATAGGGTCGGCCGCATCATTGTGGTGTGCTGCGTCCTGCACAACATAGCCAGCAGAGGGGCGATGTGCCGCAGGCAGAGGAGGGCGGAGTGGAGGAGTAGCAGGAGAGGCGCAGTCCTCCCCAGATGAGGGGGATGGGGGCAATGGTCAGGGCAGACGGGGTAGACACAGGCGGGTGGCTGTCCACCGTTACCGGCTGGCCCAGCGGGCACGGGACAGACTGATAGCCGCCCGTTTCACTGACTAGATGGGCGTGGGAATCGGGTAGTATGGCCACAGACCGCACACCATGGCAACAGCCGACCACCCACACCCCCCACCCATCCACCCACCCAGCACCCTCACCCCCCTCCCCAACCCCACACACCCCACCCGCATGCACACCTCCCCCCCCCCCCCCCCCCCCCCATTGCCGATCCACCTGCGGCACAACGGGCCGGGCTCACACAGTTGCGGGTGGACGCGTGTCTATCGCAGGCCATGGAGGATGATGACAACCCGCTCTGCGATGAGCTCCTGGCTCTACATCGTTGCACTATGTCTGACCCATGGCCACAGTACCACCATCCACCCGGACAATCCCTGCATGCGGCTGTGACACTGCAGCGCACGGTCCCGTCCTCTGCCCGGGGGATGTTGATGGCGGCCCAGGGGGAAGGGGGCAGACTCACCTGGGGCTGAGGTAAGACCACCCCTCACACACACACTTGCGCTCAATGTACATGACACCCCCGCACACTTTGGACAGAGCACAAAGGCAGCTTCGGTAGGTGTAACATTGACTTTAATAACCAAAGGAGTTCATGCACGTGCCCTCGCCCCTAAAACTCATCTGTGCCCTGCACCCGTGCCAACTTACTCAGTGTCTAATTGTTTGGCCTTACGGGCCCTTTGACTACGTCTACGTGGTTCCCCAGATGGTACAGCAGAACTGGAGGTGGACTCCTGTGATTCCTGCCCTCTGACACTGGATCCCTTTGGCGGCCGTTTCCTGGGGCGTCCTGGCCTAGATGGGCCAGGCTGCGGCCCGGGCGACTGGGATGGCGAGCTGCCAGCCTGTCCTGCCCGTTGCCCACCCGATGCACCTGGGACAGAGGGGGGGAGTCCGAGGTGTCGCGGTGTACCGGGACCTCCCCTACAGAGGGAGCCGGGACGGACCACACCACCTCCTCCTCCCTCGGGGTGCCCGATGGCCCCCAGGCCTCTACATGGGTGGGGGGATGCGAACGGACTGGCCATCCGACGCCCCCCCGACATCTGGCGCTGCCAGTCCTGGAGGCCCGTGCTGGTATCGACAGGGGTCTGCAGGTTTGCAGCCATGGAGCCCAGGGGGTTGTCAAACCTGTCTGTGACAGTGCGACGCCGGCTCGCACATGGCCACTGGCGCCGATGCCCTCAGCGATGGCCTGCAGAGACTGGGCCATGGCCTGCTGAGACTGGGCCATGGCCTGCTGAGACTGGGCCATGGCCTGCTGAGACTGGGGCCATGGCCTGCAGAGACTGGGCTATGGCGCTGAGCGCCTCTGCCATCTGGCGCTGGCACTGGCTCATGGCTTCCTGTGAGAGGGCAGCCATTTCCTGGGCCACAGACGCCGCCTGCACGGAAGGCCCCAGGCCTCGCAAACCGTTCCCCATGTCTGACACCGTCGCACCATTGCCTCCACCGCGTACGCCACCCGTGCGGTGTCAGCCTGGGTGGCACCCATGACCGGCACCACTCCCAGCTCCTGGACGCGGGTGGACTCCTCCACCTGCGACCGCAGCCGCCGCAAGCCGCCCGTCACCGTCTTCGCTCGTCTCCGTGTCGGTGGTTGCATCGGATCTATGTGTGGGTGTGGTAACTGCAGGAACCCGGGATCCATCTGGGCGGCAGATGTTCGCTTGGGCTGGGCTGCCCTCCGACCGCCCGGCTCCTCTGCTGCTCCTACCTCCACCTGCTGTACCGGGACGGCTGTGTTGTGCGCACCAGTGAGTGTACCAGACGCCTCATCACTAAAGTGCCCAACCGTGGTGAGTGTTTCTGCGATGGTGGAGTGTGTTGGTGACAGCAGTGGCGTTGTGTCATGCTCTTCGTCCCACTCTGAGTCCATGGCACTTTGGGGTGGGGGTTCGTCTCCACCCATCCACTCTGACTCACTGTCCGGTATTTCGTCTTCCTGGGTAGTGCTGTCCCGGGTAGGGGTGTCCTGGGTAGTGGTGTCCTGGGGTAGTGGTGTCCTGGGTAGTGAGTCCTGGGTAGTGGTGTCCTGGCTCGGATGTGACGGGGGCCTGTGGCTGCCCCCCTCATCGCTGGGTGGTCGCTCCCGCACGTGACGGGGGGTGTCGTCTCCCTGTTGCTCCAGGTCTCTCCGTCTCCTGTGGTCTCCGAGGGGCATCCTGCGGGCGTCGCATGCTGGAGGGTCCGGGTCTCTCCGTTTCCCGTGGTCTCCGAGGGGCATCCTGCGGGCGTCGCATGCTGGAGGGTGCGGGTCTCTCCGTCTCCCGTGGTCGCCGAGGGGCATCCTGCGGGCGTCGCATGCTGGAGGGTGCGGGTCTCTCCGTCTCCCGTGGTCTCCGAGGGGCATCCTGCGGGCGTCGCATGCTGGAGGGTCCGGGTCTCTCCGTCTCCTGTGGTCTCCGAGGGGCATCCTGCGGGCGGTCTGCATCTGCGGGGATGGGTGCCTGGACGTTTGGTCCTGCGATACACAATGAAGCATGCATGGTTAGACATCAGGCAGTGATCAGGTGATACGGGGGAGGGGGATATAGGGGAGGGGGGATATGGGGACGGGCTGTCGGTGGCTCACTTGCTACTACGCCCCCGACGTCTGCATCAGCAACCTCCCGGTCCTCAGGTCCACCAGCCAGTTCCAGGGCCCTTTCCTCGTGTCAGTGGCCTCTCATCAGCGGGGCCTCCTCCAGTCCTCACATGCTCCCTATTGTTGTGTGCGCGCTTCTCCTGTGGGTGGTGGGGGGGTGGGGTGGCAGGGGTAAAAGGCAACACTGTTAGGCAGGTATATGAATGCACGCCATCGGTTGCGCGTGCATTGCAGAGGTTAAGGTTAGGGCTATATTCACTTGGGGATATGGGGGAGGGGGGATATGGGGGAGGGGGGGATATGGGGGAGGGGGGATATGGGGGATATGGGGGAGGGGGGATATGGGGGATATGGGGGAGGGGGGATATGGGGGATATGGGGGAGGGGGGATATGATGGATATGGGGAGGGGGGATATCGGGGATATGGGGGAGGGGGGATATGGGGATATGGGGGAGGGGGGATTGGGGAGGGGGATATGGGGGAGGGGGGATATGGGGGATATGGGGGAGGGGGGATATGGGGGAGGGGGGATATGGGGATGGGGGGATATGGGGGAGGGGGTGATATGGGGGATATGGGGGAGGGGGGATATGGGGAGGGGGGATATGGGGGATATGGGGGAGGGGGGATATGGGGGATATGGGGGAGGGGGATATGGGGAGGGGGGATATGGGGAGGGGGATATGAGGGAGGGGGGATATGTGGGAGGGGGGATATGGGGGATATGGGGAGGGGGGATATGGGGGAGGGGGGATATGGGGGATATGGGGGAGGGGGATATGGGGAGGGGGGGATATGGGGTAGGGGGGATATGGGGATATGGGAAGGGGGGATATGGGGAGGGGGGATATGGGGGAGGCTCACCCTGCCTGCTCTGACGAGGTCGTTCACCTTCTTGTGGCACTGGGTGCCTGTCCGTGGTGTCAGGGCCACAGCGGTGACGGCCTCTGCCACTTCCCTCCACAGACGCCGGCTGTGGCGTGGGGCAACTCTGCGCCGTGCCCGGGATACAGGGCGTCCCTCCTCTGCTCCACCGCGTCCAGGAGCGCCTCCACATCGCGTGACTCGAACCTCGGGGCTGAGCGACGGCCAGCCATCCAGTCGGGTGTTGCGGTCGGGTGTTCCGGTCGGGTGGGGGGGAGCTGCGCGGCCTTATGAACCGTCACGTCGTGCAGCGCGTATGACGCTGCACGGCATGAACCACTGCGCAAGCGCGGATCCCGTTACGTCGCTGCTAGCCCATTTCAGGCCGGAGACTATCGACCCATTTTTCCGACGTGACGTAAGTCGGATTTGCGCCGTTTTTTGCGCCGATCGGCGGACTTTCCTCCGATAACGGAGAATTTCGCCCCTGCTTCTGTGAGATCTCCCCCTCTGTCCTGAAGCTGAGGTGCTTTGTTTCTTCATTTGCCCCTTGGCATCTTGGCGTGCTTGGTTCTATCTTTGTGCAGAAAGTGCATAGCAATCATTTAATTCTATGGCTATGGTAATAATGGGCCAAAGAATGGCTTTTTCGCAGTAAATTCTCACATTCCGTCAGAGCCTGATGAGCCTTTGGAAACTTTGTCGAACTGTTTGCATGAGACAAGGTATTGGCAAGAAGCCCACACTGTACCTGATTTAAATAATTCCATGTTAACAATGCAGAGGTGTTTATGAACAGCTGAAATGTGTATTGCTACCGATGTGGTGACCAAAATGGACATTTAACTAAGGAGCAAAGTGTTGACTGGATTTGGAAAGCTGTCATTAGGTTAGTGAATCATTGTGGTCATCATGATTCCTTGTGACACATTCTGACTGTTGAGGATTTGACTCCTAATGCTTTTAAGCGGAACTGCGTCCAAACGAAAGTAGCTGGTTGCCTTGGGTGATGGAGCCTTACAGAAGTTCGAAGTGCTGGAACTGGATTCATTCTTTGCTGCATTATTCCCAATTAATGTAATTGGGACAGACGCCAAACAGTTCCTGTCCATTAGATCACCGAATGGAAAATAGGTTTTGGGGAAATTGTCAGGTTCATCCATTTAAAAGATGGGAACATTCCTTCCATTGTAACACTTAAAGATTAACATTTCTGCCATTCCATACTCAACCCCAGCATGCACATCTTTTTACTCTGCAAGGGAAGAATTGACATAATGCATCGAACATCTGACAAATGGCTTGAATTATCAGCAGTATTCAGTCAAGCACTATACAGTTCATCATTGCCATACTACAGCCTGTGCTGCTCAAAGCTAACATGCTTCTTCTGACATTCGCTGTCAGCATACAGCTCAGTGTAGACCAAAGATCGAGCAGTTTCATTCTACACAGCTTGATCAATCCTCCAGATGGATGTCTTTGAGCCTCAAGCCACACAGGGCAAGCCCTCTTTAAGTAAATAAACTGTTACAGTCATTTAAAAAAAAGGAAAACATAAGTGTACCATATGCAACCAGTCAACCAGTCAAGAGCACAGAGCTGGCTGGAATGAAAGAAACGCAACATTTGAAATCCAAGGATGAGGGTACAATTGCACATGGACGATTAATCTGCATTTGAATAGAAACCAAAGCTAACTTGAGGTGTGATTGTCAAAAAGTTGGATTGTCTTGTTATTACCAATGTTAAACGTAGGCAAACTCAGTGTGGTGAAATGTATTCACCAGGAGATGTGGTGCTTGTGTAACCTTTAACTTTTAAGGACTGAGCTGGAACCCCGGTGGGCTCCGCCCCCTCCCCCCCCCCCCCCCCCTCCCGGGGCGGTATATAGTATTGCGCCCAGTGGGTGGCGCTCATTTGTACAGAAGTCACTGGCACGCCAGTTCTTTGTGTGATAAAGCCTTCGTTCACTTGTTCATATGGTCTCGCTGTGAATTGATGGCATATCAATTTATTACACAAACAACGTCACTATGAACGCCGCTCTCCAGCCAGAAAAACTCGACTTAGACGCCCGTGCCCCAGAAGCCAAGGGGATCTTCTCTCTCTGGCTCCGCTGCTTCGAGGCCTACCTCGGCTCCTCCGAAGCGCCTATCCCCGAAGCTCACAAGCTGCACCTCCTCCACACCCGGGTGAGCCATCGAATTTTAGTTTTGATCGAAAAGGTGGCCACATACGAGGCAGCGGTCGCAATTCTGAAGAAGCGCTTCATCAAGCCTGTAAACGAGATGTTCGCGCGTCATCTGCTCACTACCCACCTGGACGAATATCTGGAAAACCTGACCCTACTCGCTTCCATCCTGGCTGACAACTCCGGGGCCTGTCCTTCTCCGGAGGCATGTGAGGAACCATAAGACCGACCCCCTAGTCGAGAGGGTCCAGCTGCTGCACGCAAACCCCCATTATGCCTACGTCGCGCACCCAGACGGATGGCAAGATATAGTCTCCCTACGGGACCTGCACCTGCTGGTTCCCCTGCCAACGCGCCCCCCCCCCCCCCCCCCCCCCCCCCGCATCCTAGCATCGTCTACCGCCACCAACCGTGTCTCTTTCGCCCCCCTGGGGCTCCTGTGTCCTCCCGCGCCTATGCCGCCCCCCATGCCTGCACTGCCCCCGCACATTCACAGCAGCCACCCGCCACCCACCTGCCGACCACTACCCCGCAACCATCTCCAACACGCCGGGTGGAAGCTCCGAACAACACGCTCTCGGAGTCACCATCATTTACGACGTCCATCCCGCCCGCACCTCCAGACCTGAGGAGGTCTAAAAGGACGATCCGGCCTCCGGATAGACTGGACATCTGACCCACGTCTCCCCCGCCGGACTTTGTGTTTTTTTTAAACAGGGGGTGAATGTGGTGAAATGTATTCACCAGGAGATGTGGTGTCTGTGTAACCTTTAACCTTTAAGGATTGAGCTGGAACCCCGGTGGGCTCCGCCTCTGGCTCCGCCCCGCCCCCCCGGGACAGTATATAGTCCTGCGCCCAGTGGGTGGCGCTCATTTGTAGAGAAGTCACTGGCAGGCTAGTTCTTTGTGTAATAAAGCCTTCGTTCACTTGTTCATATGGTCTCGCTGTGAATTGATGGTGTATCACAGCTTTTAGGATTTTTCATTTTTTAGACAGAGTACAATTCGTAAATTATTTGTTTGTTGTTATTTGGCTTTATTTTTCAGATTTCTTCATTGTGATTGCCTACATTTTCTTGCAGCAGAATAGCAACTTGCCCATTGTCTGTGTTGGGAAATGGTTGAAATATAACATGCCAATGCTTTTTAATCAGAATGTTTTTTTCAGCTGAGGAGATTCACAATCTGTGCCGATAAACAGCAGTCCAAAGTCCATCAATCCTAAAGCCACAACACCATGTGCAGCTCACAACACACACACACACATACATCACAAAGTACAAATTACCTCATCTGTTCAGGGTTTGTTCTAATATTTCTGTACCTGCCACTTTTTCTTGTTTACTTGAAGACCATAAGACATAGGAGCAGAATTAGGCCACTCGGCCCATCGAGTCTGCTCCGCCATTCAATCATGGCTGATATTTCTCATCCCCATTCTCCTGCCTTCTCCCCATAACTCCTGATCCCCTTGAAATGAGTCTCTACAGGCAAACATCTATTTAGATCAGTAAGTTGCTTACAGTGAAGCTGTGTCTGAGTTAGAAAAGTTGCCACAGTTCTACTAAATCGGATCAGTGGGGACTTCCTGCTTTTGTTTGGTAATCCTTTCCATTGACCTCAGATGGCCATAATTATTACAGCCTTTCCAATCTGCCTGTAGCCAGCAATGGCTTCTTTAACTTTTTATTCACTTTCTCCAGTTCTTACTTCCAGCAGCTCTGTGTGTCATTTCCACCACAGTAACCATGTGTGTGCTGAACCTCTCTGAGAGAAAGGCTGGCTGGCGCCTGGCAGCTGTTAATACTGTCAGTAAGATGTTTTCAAGTACTGCTGGCAGTACACGACATTTTACAACGTGCAATGGTTCACTTTGGCGCGGACAGTAAATTAAGACATCCAGTCAGCACTGAGCTGTTTGCTGATTGTCTTACAAGCCGGATTAAACTCAGTTCAATCTTCCTCTCTGGTGAAGTAAGGGTTAGTGAGACTCAACTCAGACTTTCAGACCAGTTGGATCTGAAATTATCTCAGCTCTTCTCACGAGTATCAAGATCTAGAACATATATATTCTGGAAGTTGATGGTTAAAAGTAGCTGACTGCTCCCAGTATTGCTGGTCCATTGGCTGTGAATTTCTTCCAACATTTCATGTAAACCTTGACCAAACCAGCCAACTGTTGGTTGGTCTTAATTTCCAGGATTTCATTTACAACCATTAGATAAATATAACATCACTCACAGCATGTACTAAGGCCATTAAGAAAATGTAGGTACAATTATGAATGTTGGGTTTAATAAGATTATTATGTTTTGGGACTGTCTTAGTTCAAGGTAAAATGGGGTAGTGAAGAGAGATGTCTTAGCTGTTCTTAATTTTGCCCGATAACCAGGATGGGTGGCTTGGTTACCAAGGGGACAGGAAGGGCCCAGGGCGAGAGTTATCAAGAGCAAGGTGCAAACTGCTCACTTCAGAAAAAAAAGCACAAAGGCAACTGAGCTATCCGTGGACAGACTTTCCAACTCAGAGTTTTGAATTTGGACAGAAGGAGAGAGAGAAAGATGTAGAGAGAGGTCTCCCAGAGAAACAACAGGCTGCAGCTAATGTAGTCGGTGGAAAGGATGGTGCTACCTCTTTCTGTGAACTACCAGGCAGAATGCAAGAGGGAAGATGGCCTCTGATTAAAAAGTTGTATCACATGGCACTCTCGAAAGTCTGGCCAGTGTGGAGCATGAAGGGGGGAGGGGGGAATTGTATGGATGGGCTTTATTTTTGCCAGCCATTCCAGGAATTCTCCCAGAACTGAAGGAAGTGCCTTTCAACAGTCACTCGACATTCTGGCTCAGTGAAATGGGGAGAGATGAACCCATTGGTAATCATTTCCGAAAGCATGCTAAAAAGTATATTTATGCAGCATGGAGTTATCAGTCACATTAAGGCAGTTGTAAGGGTTATCCTTTGTTACGATCACAGTTGATGCTATAACTGGAGGGGAAAATACAAGACTGGAATCCTGGCTTAAAAGTCGGTAACGTTTCCATTTTTTTAGAAAATATGGAGGAACAGAGTCACAGGAACACCTATTTTTTTTTTAAATCATTTATCAAACATGAAAAAGTTTGGTTATAAAACCTTTACTCCTCCCTTAGCTTCACAAATGTACACAATTACATAGATGATTTGGAGTTGGGGACCAAGTGCAGCGTGTCCAAGTCTGCAGACAACACTAAGCTGAGTGGTAAAGCAAAAAGTGCTGAGGATATTGGAAGCCTGCAGAGGGATTTGGATAGTTTAAGTGAATGGGCTCGTGTCTGGTGTTGCTAACTTTTGGTTGGTTCAATTGGCTCTGTTTGTTTAACCTTTCCTCTTGAGTCGCCAGGTATCTTTATGATACCGCCACGAGGTTCAAGTTCAAGTAATGATCAATAACTCGACACACCAATTAGTAAGATTCAAATCAAAACACATTTATTATACACAGTAAATCACTACTCATGCATAAACTATACTTTCTAGGCTATTCCTATCATTAAAAGGCCTATACTTAGCTTCGGACTGGCCCACCAGGTCAGGGGAACAAATGGCCTGTCGTTCAGGTCCTGAGTCTGCAGGATTCAAAAGTTGGTATCGACTGGTAGCTAGGAGCGCCTATCTCGTAGCGAACATTGACTTTAGACTTACTTGCTTGCCGGCAACAAGACAGGTTACTCTCACGGGTTGATTTAAGTTGCTGAGTGACCCTGCCAAAGAAGAACGATTTGCACTTGGGAGCTTTAATTTATAGTCCGCAGGGGCTTCCCGCCCTTCGGGGCGGACTCCGTACCTGGTTCCAAGTGATTGGACTACTTTCCGATCACTTGAATACTGGAGTTGTTCCCTGATCGCTGGCGGTCCCTAAGTGTCCGTTGGCCTTCCTTTGTCTTGGCTCCTGCTGGTGCCGAGGAATCTGGCTTGGCTTCATTCACCTCAACTGTTGCCATTGTGCCCTGGAATCGCTCATTACTATGCAGATGGCTGCTGCATTACTATGCAGATGGCTGCTGGTTTTAGTGCTGTCTGGTTTCTTACAGGTTCCAATACACATGATTTCTGTATTTGCTAGTCTTTGCCTGTGTTGGCGGAATTTCCCTTCAGCCTTTGCGGTTCTCCATTTTAAGTCAGGAAGTGGCCAACTCACGTGGCTACACTCAGTGGCCAACTCAGGTGACAATGCAGTTATGTGATCCTAACGCGAAGCGTGAAGGATCACATAACTGCGTTGTCTTCATTCCCTGACCCGGCGAGCACTCTTCTATGGCCTCTACACTGACCATAACTATGCAAGAAAAATATAACTAACATTCTAACTGGCGCCAAGTCAAAACAGGGACATGCATTACAAAATTTTAAAAAACGGTACCTCCAACTGTCCTTAATACTCTACACTCACTCAAACATTCAATCATACTAACTTCCTAAACAATACAAAACGAAAGCAGCATTTACATTTTTCCTGGCTTGGCAGTCAAACACAGGGTTGGACAATCTTTCCATTTCTTTATTTACAGAAGAACGCAAACAAATGTCCTTTATTATAGATCGAGGGGTTCGGGGTCCTGGGGATAACTGAACATAGAGGATCTTATTCTGTATACCGGGGTGCTCGCGCGGTAGGCTCTCCTTCTCCATTTCCTCATGTGGATAGTCTGCACGATGCTGCAGAGTATCGCCAATACTAATAGGGATTCGACTACGTAGGAAAGGGAGTATCACGTTTTGAGCTTATCACACCATGATGGTGTGGTGCTGCCTGTTACTGGGCTCTGGGTGCTATGGGGAAATGAATCATTAACGGCTGGGGGGGGGGGGGGGGGGTGGGGGGGTTGGGGTCAGGGGGTTTGCGTTTGTGCGCAACCGAACACACATTGCAATAACGACGAAATACACGTATGCCGTCTTCATTGTTGTCTTCTTTCTCTTCTCTTCCTTTCCGTTTCGTCTCTTTTCCTGGAGCTTCTGGGGTTCTGTGGGATCAAGCATAGTATCTGTTACTGTCTTGGTTTAATATGTCGTCTGTTAGTATGTCTGTCCTTTCGTGCCAATTCTCCCTTTATGATTTGTCACCATGTGTGACTCCCTCATTTTTTTTTTCTTAAACCGAATATTCAGGGCAAGACACACTTAAAAATACTGAAACAGTGTGAGCCGTCTCGCAGGCTGTGCGATTTACCATCCAAATGTTTGAGGATATAAATATCATAGGGATGGCAACCTAAGAGTTGCCTGAAAACAAAACAAAACTTTTTGAACCAAAAGTGACGAAATGAGGTGCGTATGGGCCGCGACGGGTAAGATTTGGATGGAATCCCCGGGTAGGACGGCGACCAATGCCGTGTGTGCTCTACCCGAGCGTAGCTGACCAGAGGGGGGGTCGTCAGGCAGGGCGGAGACCAATGCCATTTCTCCACTGCCTGAGCAACCGACAAGAACGGGCAAAAATGTAGTCTTCGTGGGGGGGTTGCCATAAAGTTTCCACCTTCGAACCAGAAGGGCAGTTAAGAACGGGGGTCTGGCAAGCTCTCAGCGGTTTTGGCCGATGAGTGTGCTGGCAAGTTCTCAAAGGTTTCAGCCGAAAAATAAGGCGTGGGGCCGTGGAAAAAAAATTCCGATCTTACAAACAACATTTAACACTAACAGTAACAAACAACATTAAACAACATGCTGCAGGTTCCATCAGAAAGGATACCGTTTTCTCCCAAGCAGTTCCTTTTTAAAACACCATCTGGACACCTCAGTGATCAGTTGCGAACAGGGTCGCAAAGGGGTTCTCGCTTTGGGGGTCAGACTCAAAGTCGTCATCTTCTCCCGGATGCCATACTCTCGAATGTATAAGGGCTGATAGAACTGCATGGTGCGGTTTGGGGTCCATCTCGTCGTTCCGGACGAGCCTGTATGAGTTGTCGCGGTGCCAAAAGGTGGTGTCTAGGTCTGTGGGGACGGAATCAGGGTCGTAATCGTAGGGCGGTGGTCTTTGGTGGGGTTTATTGAGGAAAGTGATGAGGAAGGGATCACTCGAATCGTGGTCAGATTCGCTGGGTGTGGGTCCTGTTGCATGGGGATAGTAGGGAGGCGTGCTGTGGCTATTGCCTGTGTCACAGACGCTGTCGCTGCTGCTGCTGTCTGTGGGCATTCTGGGGCGGAGTCTAGAGGTCAGGGGTGGAGTCGCGGGTGAGTCCGTGGATGTGGTGGGCGTGTTGGGGGAGGGTACGGATACGTTGGCTGTGGGCGCGGTGTGGTCTGCTGCGTCGAGCATGATGTGGTGTGCGTGGTTGGACGGTGGGCCATATGCCTTAAGCTGGTTAATATGGAACCATGCAGTCTTTCATTGGGGTACTTAATTTTATAGACGGAGGGGCTTACTTTGTCCGTAATGGAGTACGGACCCGAATACTTCGGTAACAGGAATGTGCTGGGGTTGTAAATTGAGAGCATGACCTGCTGTCCTACCTCAAACTCAGTCGCATGCACTGTCTTGTCGAAACAGGCCTTGCTCTGTTTCTTCCGTGTACCTAATCTTACTGCGGCTGCTAGCTGAGCCGTTTTTATATTTTCCACTAACTGCTTTACTGCGTTCTCGTGTGTGAGGGCTGTCACTTCGAGGCTGGTCAAGTCCAATCCTAATAAAAATTCTGTGCCTTTCATGTGGCGCCCGGTCATGAGAGTGTGTGGGGTGTAACCTGTGGATGTTGAGACAGTATTTCTCAAAAACATCAGCGCAAAAGGGAGGACTGAATCCCAAGTGGTGTTGTTCTGTTGGACCATTTTTCTGAGGGTGGCTTTTAGGGTCCGAATCATGCGCTCCACTATACCACTTGACTGGGGGTGGTATGCGATGTGGAATTTTTGGGTAATGCCAAATATCGTGAGGACGTTCTTCATGACACGTCCCGTAAAATGGGAACCTTGGTCGGATTCAATGCTGCGGGGGAGTCCCCATCTCGTAAAGATGTGGTGGGTTAAGATCTTTGCGGTGGTCTTTGCCGTGTTCGTTCGGGATGGGAATGCCTCTACCCATTTCGTAAAAATGTCTGTGACAACTAATACATATTTGTAACCATTCCTGCAAGGGGGCTTTGGTCCTATAAAATCGATCTGGAGGTTAGTCCAGGGGCCATTAACGGGGTGGGTGTGACTAAGTTGAGCTTTCTTTGCGTACCTGTCCGGATTGTTCTGGGCACAGATAAGGCAATTCTCAACGTAGTGCATTGCATCTTCTTTTAAACTTGGCCACCAACAGAGCTGCCTGAGGTGGGCTGTAGTGGGATCAATTCCCTGATGTCCATGACTGTCATGGAATAAACAAATAAGTTGATTCCTGTCCTGTTCAGGAACGACATAAAGGGTGTCTTTTAACACCACACCGTCATGTGTGGTCAGTGCATTTTTAAATCTATTGTAAGGTGCCGTAAATTTTCCTTTCAAAATCTCCCTGAGATTGCTATCCTGCTTCTGGGCCTGCACTAAATCTTCGATATTAGTCTGCGAGACCTGAACTGCATTCACTGGTGCGCTTTCGGGGGGTGTCCAAAAATATCCATGTCTGGAACCTGCTTTGGCCAGTGCGTCGGCTTTTACATTTCCGGTGGGGGGGGGGGAACGGTGGTGACTTCGAACTTTAACGATTCCGAATGTCCTGTTCTGTGCTTTCTCTAAAATGTGACGGAGCAATGGGGCTGAAGGGAGGGGTTTTCCGTCTGCGGAAACAAATCCTCTTGCTTTCCACAGGGGTAGGAATTCTGTGAGGCTGTTACAGACATAGAGGCTGTCCGAGTATATGTCTGCTGGGCTGGGGAAGGAGTCTGGGTGACCTATGATGTATGCAATGGCTGCTAGTTCTGCCGCCTGCGCGCCTAAGTGTCCTGGTAGCTTTAATGAGATTTCTTCTAGGGCGCGTCCCTGCGTGTCCTCGACGTAAATGCCGTATCCTGTAATGCGCTTCCCTTCTAATATTGTGGAAGATCCATCCACATATATCCTTATGGGTCCGCACGTGTCTGTGTGCTGGAGGCTCTGGGGTGAACTACCTATCTTTCTGGGGGATGTTTTCGCAATAAAGGGGCCTGTGTTGTGGTGCGGTGAGATGATTTCACATTCATGGGGGGGTGCCTGGGTACTGAAGGTTATCGGCTAAGAAAGTGTGGGTCTTGGTCCGTTTAACGGTGATGTCCCATCCCTGCAAAAGAAGGGTCCATCTAGCTGCTCTAATCTGACTAACTGTACCGTCCTTGAGTCGTCCGTCCAGTAAAAGTTGGGTGGGGGTGTGTTCCATGAGGATTGTGATGGAGTTTAGTACGGTTATGTAAGAAAAATACTGAACTGCCCAGAAAACTGCGAGCAGGTGCCTTTCACAGGCCGAAAATCCCTGCTCCACAGGATCTAAAACTCTGGAGGCGTAAGCCACGGGTCTTAGCTGTTCGTGCCGTTCCTGGAGGAGCACGGCCGAAAGGGTGCGGTCAGTGCTAGCTATCTCTATAGCGTAGGGGGAAAGCGGGTCTGGAACCTGTAGTGCGGGGGCTGCTATGAGGGCTCTTTTCAAAGCATCCACAGCATCTGTATGCTGCGGAAGCCATTCCCAAGGGGCTCCTTTCTTTAGGAGTTCCGAGAGGGGTGCTGTCTTGCTGGCGAAACCGTCAATGTGGTTCCGGCAGTAGCCAACCAGTCCTAAAAACGACCGGAGGGCTGAAACATTCTGGGGAAGGGGCAATTTGGCAATCGAGTCAATCCTTTTATGCTCGATCTCGCGTTTACCGTGCGTGATAATTGTACCCAAATATGTCACTTTGTTTTCCAAAATCTGGGCCTTTTTGGGGTTTACTTTGCAACCAATTTTCTGTAGGAGTTCCAGGAGTTCGGCCAGAAGCTCGATGTGCTCTGCCTTGGTGCCTGTCTGCAGTAATAGGTCGTCCACATACTGGACCAGACATTCGGGGCGAGAACAGTTTGATAATCCATTTGCCAGCTGTCGGTGGAAAATGGAGGGGGAGTTATGGAATCCTTGTGGAAGGCATGTCCACCTGTACTGCTGACTTTTAAATGTGATGGCAAATTTGTATTGGCACGCTTTTGCCAATGGAATGGACCAGAATCCATTACTAACGTCCAAAACCGTAAAGTATTGTGAGTTGAGTCCCTGTTTGAGCATGGTCTTCGGACTTGTGGCTACCGTGGGGGCTGCTGCGGGGGTGTCTTTGTTGAGCTCCCGGTAATCGATGGTGAGTCGCCATGATCTATCGGGCTTTCTCACTGGCCAAATCGGGGCATTCTCAGTGAAGGCTACTGATCTGAGTACGCCCTGCTCTAAATCGCTGTCGATAACTTTTGCGATTTCTCCCTCTGCCTCTTGGGGAAATCCGTATTGTTTTTGGGGTCTAGGGTCAGGTCCTGTGATTTGAACGGAACCAGTCATCCGGCCACAGTCGTGTTTGTGCGTCGCGAATACTGTCCTGTGCTTCTGCAGAACTGCCCTAACCTGCTTGTCTGTGCTAATTGTGGTTGGGTCAAACCAAAATTCGCCAACTGCACTAATCTTGTTTGCATATTCTCCTATTGTAAGCGTTGCAGGGGCTCTTGCGGATTTTGCCATTCTCCAAACTCATTGGCTGACTGGATCAAAGGTCAGTTGTGGGAATTCATAAAATTAATTCCCAAAATGTGTTCTGCTGTGTGGGGCAGGTCAACTAAGACTATGGGGTGCTTGGTGGTGATGGGCTTGGTGGTGCTATGGGGTGTCGCAGACCCAACCAGCAGAGCCCGAACACCGTCAGTCCGTTCCATTCAGGTCCGTCTGGTCTGAACTTGTGCTCACACTATGTATGGGCTCTGTCCTATTCTTATTCAGAGTGCCTGCCTGCTGGGCTCTCTGTGGCTTTCGTGGGACATTGCATTCTCGTGCAAAGTGTCCTAACTGTCCACAGTTGTAACACTCCTGTGGCTTTTGTGGGGGGCTGTCCCTGCCTTCGTTCACCCATGTGGGGTTCTGGTGCGTTTTCACAGCTTGGATGTCTGCTTCTACCTGCTGTTCCTCGGGTTTCTTAACCAAGGGTTTGTTTTGTACAGACTGCTCCCAGGTGCGGGACAATCTTTTTAAAACCCATTTTTCATTGTGGGCTTCCTCTGTGGGGTCATAATTCGTACAGGCTTTTTGTCCTGCCTCTGTGGCATGGGAGATAAGGGTGCGGGTCCATTTGGCCATACCGTCTTGTGACAAATGGCCGCGTTCTAAATTTCCAAAAACTGCTGTGAACCGAATCCACAGGCGTCCAGCAAACGCTGTGGGGTGTTCTGTCATTTTCTGCCTGCACTTATTCAGGCCTTCTACGGAGTCACCTCTGTTGTAGCCGATCATGTCTAGGATCGCTGCGTGCATCTCTGCAAGGGTGCCTCCTCCTACATTCTGTGGGTGGGGAAGGGATGCTATGACCAAAGGGTCTAAACTCAAAACTGTAAACTTCACGTGCTCACACTCGTCCAGGCCGTACATGGTCGCCTGCTGCTTTACTCTAGCAAAGAAGTGGTGGGGGTCTGAGGTGGGGAGGAACAGTGTGATTTTCTCCCAGGCGTCCCGTAATTGGGTCACGGTTAAGGGGGTGGTATAAAGAAATTCAGTATCTCCGTCCGATGTGACTGTGCGGTGGGTGGTTACTGAATTCATTGGTGCCTGAACTATCTGCTCTGTGGGAGGTTGGGGTGCTTTCCTCTTCTGGGGCTTTCCTTGCACACATGTTCCCTGAACATATCTATGCATGGTCTCATTTAATTCTTCCCAATCCGGGCCATCTTCTGTATCTAACTGGGATCCAAAGCTGCTCTGGAATCCATTCTGAACTGAAAGTAAAGACTGCAGTTCTGCAATCTGCTTCCGGCACTTTGCGTAATCTAGTGAGCTTTGTCTGTGCTCCGTGGTGGTAGCATGGATTGCTCTTATTGATGCTTTCAGGTCGCTACACTGCCTTTGCAATGCCTCTACCTGTTTCTCTGTTTCCTCTCTTACCAGGACTGCACGTTGTGTGTCCCGATAGGCCGTTTCGTACTGTGTCTGGAAGCTGCT
The DNA here is from genome assembly GCF_047496885.1 of Scyliorhinus torazame. Lineage (NCBI taxonomy): Eukaryota > Metazoa > Chordata > Chondrichthyes > Carcharhiniformes > Scyliorhinidae > Scyliorhinus > Scyliorhinus torazame. Next base: position 111,744,110 of record NC_092720.1, on the reverse strand, counting down.
GAAATGCGCCAGAAAAGACTGGTGTGCCCACTTGGCATCATCCACCTCTCCATCCTCTGCTGCTAACTTCCTTCTTAATTCTAGGTTCTCTTTCTCTATCTCGCTCACATCGACCTTACTGATTTGATGTGTCTCCTCTATCTCTTTACGGAGCGTCCGAACGACCTCCTCTGTGCCTCGCAGTTGTGCCAAACAGGACACGATTGCCATCGGCTTGCGAGCTTTTCCCAAGCTCTTCTTATGAATTTCGCTCAGGTTCTCCCACCAAGTATGTCCTATACTCCCGGGATCTGTTTCCTCATTGTCACAGAATTTGCTCCAAAGGGGCTATCCTTTCCCTTTGAGGTACTTTCTGATTTCCTCTTCCCAAACAGGACACTGTCCTACTCTGCTGCTGGTCGCTGCGACCATGAATTCTTCGGGGTTCATGAGGTGTTGCATTGCCTGCATTGCCATCTTTCCTCTCTAAATACTTCTCTTAAAATTTGGAACGAGGGGTATTAAGGTGGTGCTGTAAATACGGGTACGGCTTTCTCTATTTTCCAGAATACAAACACCCGACAGTTTTGTCGCAACAAAAAAATCTATCAGTTTACCTTATAGCCCTGTTAGTTATGCATGCATTAACATACTTCCGAATTATGAGGATTGATCAGAACTGCTTGTGGTTTTTTTGTTCCCAATTGGATTTCTAATTCAAATTTTGGGATCTCCCGGAGTGGTTAAGCCACTTCTAGATCGGGTCCCGTCAGGATGTCGCCAGTAATATGTTGCTAACTTTTGGTTGGTTCAATTGGCTCTGTTTTATAACCTTTGCTCTAGAGTCGCCAGGTATCTTTATGATACCGCCACGAGGTTCAAGTTCAAGTAATGATCAATAACTCGACACACCAATTAGTAAGGTTCAAATCAAAACACATTTATTATACACAGTAAATCACTACTCATGCATAAACTCTACTTTCTAGGCTATTCCTATCACTAAAAGGCCTATACTTAGCTTCGGACTGTCCCACCAGGTCAGGGGAATAAATGGCCTTTCGTTCAGGTCCTGAGTCTGCAGGATTCAAAAGCTGGTATCGACTGGTAGCTAGGAGAGCCTATCTCGTAGCGAGCATTGACTTGAGACTTACTTGCTTGGCGGCAACAAGACAGGTCACTCTCACAGGTTGATTCAAGTTGCTGAGTGACCCTGCCAAAGAAGAACAATTTGAACTTGGGGGCTTTACTTTATAGTCCCCAGGGGCTTCCCGCCCTTCGGGGCGGACCCCGTACCTGGTTCCAAGTGATTGGACTACTTTCCGATCACTTGGATCGATTTCTCCAATGCTGGAGCGGCTCCCTGATCGCTGGGCGGTCCCTAAGTGTCCGTTGGCCATCCTTTGTCTTGGCTCCTACTGGCACCGAGGAGTCTGGCTTGTCTTTATTTACCTTAACTGTTGCCATTGTGCCCTGGAATCGCTCATTACTATGCAGATGGCTGATGCATTACTATGCAGATGGCTGCTGGTTTCCGTGCTGTCTGGTTGTTTTGCAGGTTTCAATATACATGATTTCTGTATTTGCTAGTCTTTGCCTGTGTTGGCTGAATTTCCCTTTAACCTTTGCAGTTCTCCATTTTAAGTCGGGAAGTGGCCAACTAAGCTGGCTACACTGGTGGATGGAAAACAATGCCGACAAATGTGAGGTTATCTATTTTGGTATCAGCAAACGGGATCATTATTTAAATGATAAAATATTAAAACATGCTGCTGTGCAGAAGGACCTGGGTGTGCTAGTGCATGAGTCACAAAAAGTTGGTTTACAGGTGTAGAAGGCGAATGGAGTTTTGTCCTACATTGCTAGAGGGATGGAGTATAAGACTACGGAGGTCATGCTGCAACTGTATAAGGTGTTAGTGAGGCCACACCTGGAGTATTGTGTTCAGTTTTAGTCTCCTTACCTGAGAAAGGACGTACTGGCGCTGGAGGATGTGCAGAGGCGGTTCACTAGGTTAATCCCAGAGCTGAGGGGGTTGGATTATGAGGAGAGGTTGAGTAGACTGGGACTGTACTCATTGGAATTTAAAAGGATGCGGGGGGATCTTACAGAAACATATAAAATTATGAAGGGAATAGATAGGATTGATGCGGGCAGGTTGTTTCCACTGTGGGTGAAAACAGAACTAGGGGGCATAGCCTCAAAATAAGGGGAAGCAGATTTAGGACTGACCTTAGGAGGAACTTCTTCACCCAAAGGCTTGTGAATCTATGGAATTCCCTGCCTAGTGAAGCAGTTGAGGCTCCTTCATTAAATGCTTTCAAGATAGAGATAGATAGTTTTTTGAAGAATAAAGGAATAAAGGGATATGATGTTCGGGCGGGAAAGTGGAGCTGAGTCCACAAAAGATCAGCCATGATCTCATTGAATGGGAGAGCAGGCTCGAGGGGCCAGATGGCCTACTCCTCGATCTTATGTTCTTATGTTCTTGTAAACCGATTTCAAGGATAACACCCCATTCTGAAACCAAATGGCTGATGCCACTTAACCAATCTTCTTCACTCACAAGTCCCTACAGATAATTGTCACAAGAGAGTTTCCAAACTCCACTCCCAAAAAGACACGCCTTAAAATCTTCTTTCAAACAATGCTTTCCATCAGCTGTTTACATTAAGAATCCACTCTAGGTTTTCCAACTATTCTTTCAAACACACCCTTCTGCTCCACTTTTAACAAGGAATACAGTAACCAGTTTTCCACCTCTCCTTTCAAGCTTCCTTTGGCTTTAATTGCAACGTGCACACAGAATTCGACACAAACACAGGTACTCAGTCCCCAATGGAATATTATTGCTTCAAACACTGGAAATAAGGACATTGAGCCTTACAATCGCTGCAGATATGTGGCTTATCTGCAGCCATCCTCATCAGGTCTTCTCTTCCTAAGTCTGAATTTGACTTCCATGAACAATATATCCTGTTCTCAAGGCAGTTCCTCTATGTTTGTTAACTTCAGACTTCATGGCAACTTCTCTTAATTTCTCTAGTTTCCTTAACGAGCTATACTTTATGTTTCCTGCACTTGTTTTCTTAACCATTACTCCATGGTATGGCTTTTCTTCTAGAAAAGCTCAGAGAAATGCTCCCTCTCTCGCTTTCTCTAACCAACTGCTGTGACATTAGTTTTAAAAACCTTTAAAGCCTTGCTACCCTAAATGAATATAACTATTCGTTTACCTTTCCTTACACAACAGCATTCAATTAAACTCATTTAAAACCATGACTGATTGCTCATATTTAGCAATACAAATATAGATCACTTAAAACTACTTCTGTTTTACTGGCAGTTTAGAATTTAGTTACCTACTAAGTAATGTTAATCAGTTGCTTTTAGTTTGTTTGTTCGAGTAAAAGGCGTAAAACTGGAAATCTTTAGTCAGTCGCTGAGAATTCAAATATATTTTTAAAAGTTATCAGTCTCTACAAGGATACTACACTTTACTGTTTAATTACATCCGATTCAACATAGAGACGATTTCTATGTTATGCTTTAATCAATATTTCTCTGCTAAATCAGTTTTCAGTTTCATACACAGTTTAACTTTGTTTCATAGCTACCATTTCCTCTGCAACAGCTGTTGAAATTAAATGTATTTCTGTATATATTATGTTCAAATATTACTGAAAAGAGAGGCATGTTGCCAAAATCTTTTGTCATTGAATCATCTGGGCAAATGCAAGAATGCCAAATTTCAAACCATCTTGGCCACAATTGACTTGTCAACAAAGTAAGCACTCTTTTCTCCTGCAGTATAAATTGTTGTGATCATTTGAAATTTGGCACTCTTGTGTTTGTCCTGATGAGTGAAAGATGAGAAGCTTCAACGACATGTCTTGTTTTCAGTACAATTCAAACTCTGTACTAGCAAGCAACTACATCCAAATGGTTTGCCATTCGGTTTCATTCTTTGTGCTCCTGTAGTTCTTGTTTTTGGATTAATATAACGGTTAACTTTTGTTTTCTTAAACTGCTTAGATTTGGACTTCAATTGATAAAATAGAAGAAAATGGGAAAAGTACATGGAAATTTCATCCTTTTGGCTAAATTGAGCTCAGGTCAGACATATGTTTACATTTACTGTGATATTTTCTTATTTTCCTTCCATAGTTTTTCCAAGTTAATTTCTCCTGCCAAATTCCCTGCTCCCACTCAACCAGACATCTTTCCATTGTCAGGAAGGAGGACAACTGACTTGGGCTGTGCCGGAAGAAGTAAGTTCTAGAATGTATAAGAACTGGGGAGCTTAAAAATTGCTATCCCTCTTTACACAATATCACATAAAATCCAAGTCTACCTCCATAATTCTATGAATCATTCCAATCAAAATTACCATAATCCAGACTTTGGATTTCATTATGAATTGGGGCTCCGTCTATATTGAGTTTCATACAGTGACTAAGTCCTTGAGAACCTGAATATTTGTTAGATCATTCCAGGCAGCTTCAAAAGTCTGATGACTCTGACATAATGGACTGTGTTATTATAGCAAACTACTGATATCTGCAAAGCATGTGTGTGTTATTAGCCTTTTATTAGGCTAAAGAGAATAACCTTTATCTCTCATCCACACAGTGGTTTGTCATTATGCATCAAGGATTTGGGGCAGAGTGGAATGCTTTAACATAACGGCATTGTGACAGCTGTCAGGGTGAACTTCACATGAACGTATCAGAAATGTTGACGTGTTCACATGAACTTGTCGGAAGAACCCTTGCATGCTAGCATCAATGAAGGGAACATATATGATCACATATGATCCTGGACGTGAACCAATCTATCACTTTGTGAAAATGTATTGCCGAATCCATTCAGTCGATGCTGTTTTCAATTATTTCCTTTCAAGATATCTGTTAGCGAGAATCGCTTCATCTCACATGGACTGCAATAGATGCACTGTACCAGGATGCTGCTGCATCGCAGATGACATTGCCGTTGTGTGAAGAACAAAGTAAGAATATGACCATAATCTGCACTTATTGATGCAAGCTGAAGGATTGGTTTTCCACAGTCTGAAATGTGCCATCACTGTACAGCAGATCAATTTATTTTGTTCCATTTATTACTGTGCTTACATATATCGTAATCCAAGTAAAATAGATGATATTAAAGCCAGGCCAACTTCTCAACATAAGGTTGATCTTTGAAGATGTTTCTGTCTCTTTAATTTCTTGTCTCTACACATTCCCAATTCGACCCATTGAGTCTACACCGGTCCTCCAAAACAGCACCCTACCTAGACCCACTGCCCCACCCTATCCCCATAACCCACCTAATCTTTGAACACTAAGGGGCAATTTTATAAGGCCAATCAACATAACCTGCACATCCTTGGAGTGTGGGAGGAAACCGGAGCACCCGGAGGAAACCCACCTAGAAGCGGGTAGAATGTGCAAACTCCACACAGTCACTCGCCCAAGGCCGGAATTTAACCCGGGTCCCCGGCGCTGTAAGGCAGCAGTGGTAACCACAGTGCCACCATGCCACCTGGATGAGTGCAGTACTAACAACACTGAAGAAGCTCAATACCCGCTTGACTGGTAGCCCTTCCACCAACATTCCTCCACTCCCGACGAAAAGTGGCAGCATCTACAAGGTGCACTGGAGGAACACTGCAGGCTCCTAAGACAGCACTTTCCAAACCCACGACCACCACCATCTAGAAGACAAGGGCAGCAGATATCTGGGAGCACCTGGAGGTTCTGTTCCAAGTCACTCACCTTTCAGAATTGAAAATGTATCGTCCTTCCTTTACTGTCGCTGAATCAAAATCCCGGAACTCGCTCCATAACAGCACGGTGTACCTACACCTCAGGGACTGCAGTGGTTCAAGTAGACGGCTCGCCACCACATTCTTAAGAGCAACTAGGGATGGATAATAAATGCTGGCCTAGCCAAGGATACCCATATGCCGTACATGAATTTAAAAATAATACTTGATTCCACAGTGAAATCCCTAATTCTTAAATGTAGACAGAGCAAGCAAGATCTTCACATTAGAATGTTATATCACCTGCAGAGCTCATGTTTGGCAGACCAGTGTGTACCAATTTACCTACTCTTCCCCATTCTGTTCTCTCAGAAACTCGAGCATAGCTTTTGAAGCTACAAGAGAAGATGACCAACATGCACGATAAAAATGCAGGTACAGAATTGCCAAGTTTACAGTTGGGACAACAAGTGTGCATCAAAGATTGCCTAGAACGTACATTACAAGCAGCTGAGGGGACAATAATTTGTCTAGAACTAAGGTCCTATGAAGTCACTACACACCATGCTCAATGGTGAGGCATAACCAAAGAGAAAGCAAATCCATTCCAGTTCCTCAACCAAACACAGTCTTGTTGCATCAGGGACATAATTCCAAATGCAACCAGGAACAACAATCATAGAATGACAATCCCACAGATCACTGTGAGAAATTAAAGAAACTTCCAGACAAGGTTAGCATTACAAGATCTCAGCATATCACAGATTACCTCGACACTTTAGAGACCCATAGCTTCATCATATCGGTGCAGTTATGTATAAACATGAATATGTAATGTGAAAAGTTATACTTCTTTGGCATGGGGAAAGTATCTTCAAAAAGAAAGAGGGATGCTGCAAAATGCCTATAAGGGTTATTAATAAGACATAATTAGAAGGGAAATGTGCAACGTGACCCAGTCTTAGTTTCATGTTTCTCTCTGAGCAGAGCACAGCACACAGCTCTGATATCGTCATGCTTTATACCTATCTTTAACTGTTCTCATGTGAAAAATAAAGTCACAATTTGTTTACAAAATCCCTTATGAGTGATTGGTGCTTTGTGCCTTGTATGGTAAATAAGCCCAAAGTATTTTATCATTATAATAACGATAACCTTGATGTCATATTTGGCCGAGAAGAGTTTCCCAACACATATCCTTTCCATCATCAAGACCACCTCAATAACTTTACGTAACTATGCCCCTGTCAAAGCTCAACTGCTACTGAAGTGCATCTCTATGCCTTTCGAAACATAGAAAAATAGGAGCAGGAGGAGGCCCTTTGAATCTGCTCCAGTTATCGTTATGATCATGGCTGATAATCAAGTTCAATACCCTAATCCAGTCACCCCCTCCCCCCGCCCCCCCACCTCTCCATATCCCTTCTAAAAGGTTTACCTCATATCCTCAAACTATGACTCCTAGTTCTGGACTCGCCACACTCGGGAAGATTCTTTCTAAATCTACCTGTCTAATCCTGTTAGAATTTCATACTTTTCAATGAGATCCCCTCTCACCCTTCCTAACTCCAATGAAAATAATCCTAACTGACTTAATCTCTCCTCGTATGACAGTCCTAGGAATAAGCCTGGTAAACCTTTACTGTACTCTATAGCAAGAATACCCTTCCTCAGATAAGGACACAGAATTGCACGCAATGGCCAATATTCTCCATTTGGGAAGTGTTGGTGCCGGGACTGAATTGCATGTGGTTCGTTTTCCCGTTGAGGGCGCTATTAGGGCAGCAATTCAGGACATGCTAATGGGACAGCACCTGCTGGCGCAGCAAATTCCGAGCAATTCTCGGCATAGCGGGCATTCTAACCTCTCGGGCTGGAGTTAGCGCCAAAGAGCCAGGCAGGTGGAGGTGTTTTTAAGCGCTCCACTTACTGCAGCCACCAAGATGACTCAGAGAAGAATGCCCCCCCCCCCCCACCACCCCCAACCGCCCAATGGACGGGAATCTGAGGTGGACCCACAGCTCCATGCCAGAGAGGAGCGGAGCGACACCCTCTTCCCAAGCGTGGGCCGCAGCCTCAAGCCTGCCCCCCTGAACACGGTGGCAGAGGCAGTCAGTGCTGCCAGTCTCACCAGGGGGAGACAGCTGGTGATCCGGAGGGGTGAGGGCTACTGGTGAGTCCTCAGGTTGGGGTGAGCACTGCTGATCCTCTGCTTCCTCTGTAATGGGGCAGTGCTTCTGAGGACTGGCAAAACCCGGTAGGCCCCTGATTGAGCTTGGCACTTGATGATACACCAGAGGTATGAGGGTGTCCAGAGGCGCGGCCTGGGGGTTATTCCCAAATGACCAGCGCCCCTCAGAGCATTTAAAGGACACAGGCAGCGCTCAGCAGTGTGAGCAGCCAGGAGCCTGTAGTTAGTATCAAAGGGTTGCGTTTAAAAGACAGACTGCAGCAATTGGGGTCTGAAACAGGCCGCCCTGATCCCGAGGGGAACACCCCAAGTCTACTGAGTTGGCACCAAGTCACTCCCCACCTGGCCCGGGTAACCCAACATTTTTCACCTAGTTTTCATGTTTTTTTAGCCTCCCGCTCCTCCTCCGCAGCAATGGTTCCCAGCCCACGTTTGTAAATACTTGTATTAATTCACATCCGCAAGACCTCTGCCTGAAAGGGGCGGAGCATCGCTGAAGGGTGGAGCATACTATGTCCAACCTGCTATTCACATTTAAATGCATGCAAATACTGTTTTGGGTGCCCCTGCCGGCGCGGGGAGTAAACCTCACTTTCGCCGCCAGGGAGGGAGCGGGGCATAGTGCCCGTATTGGTGCTGGGCGCAGACCTGGATTTTGTCCGGACGCCTGATTCTCCACCCAATCACAGTTCACGTTGTCAGCATCACGGGGCGGAGACTTTACCTCAATATTCCAAGTGTGAACTTACCAACGACCTGTAAAATTGCAGTAAAACCTCCATAATCCTATACTCAAATCCTCTCGCTATCAATGCCAACATACCATTTGCTTTCTTGGCTGACTGCAGTACCATTCACGCTTACTTTCAGTGACTGATGCACAAGGACACCAAAGTCTCGCTGAATGTCCACCTCTCTCAATTTATACCCATTCAAACAATAATCTGCCTTTCTATTTTTGCCACACAAGTGGATAACCTCACATTTATCCACATTATACTGCATCTGCCATGCATATGCCCACTTACTGAGCCTATCTAAAATCATGCTGAAGCATCTTTGCATCCTCCTCACAGCTCACCCTCCCACCCAACTTGGTATCATCTGCAAATGTGGAGAAAATACACTTAGTTCCCTCATCCAAATCATTAATATATAATGTGAACAGCTGGGGGTCCCACCATTGATCTCTGTGGTACCCCACTAGTTATTGCTTGCCGTTCCAAAAAAGACTCATTTATTCCAACTCTTTGCTTCTGGACCACTAACCAGCTTTTAGCTCAGTTGGCTATCAGGTTTGTGATGCAGAGTGAGGCCGACAGCATGGGTTCAATTCCCGTACCAGCAGCTTTTATCATGAAGGCCTCACCTTCTCAAATCCTGTGCCTTGCCTGAGCTATGGTGTCCTCAGTTTAAGTAGCTACTGGTCAGCTCTCCCCCTCAAAGGAGAAAGCAGCCTATGGTCACCTGGGGCTATGGCAACATTAACTTTACCATCTCAAGACACTACCTGCAATTCCAATCGCTTTAACTTTACATAGTAATCTGCTATGTGGGACCTTGTCGACAACCTCATGAAAGTCTGAATAAACCACATCCACTGGTTCTCCCTGGTCAACTCTACTAGTTACATCCTCAAAGAATTCCAGTAGATTTGTCAAGCATGATTTCCCTTTCATAAATCCATGCTGACTTTGTCTTATTATACCGCTGCTTTCCAAATGCTGTGCTATGGAATCCTTGATAATGGACTTGACTACCGCTAACATTAGGCTCACTGGTCTATAATTCCCTGTTTTCTCTCTACCCCCCTTTTTGAATAGCGGGGTTACATTAGCTACCCTCCAATCTGTAGAACCATTTCAGAGTCCAAAGAAGTTCGCAAAATGACCACCAATGGATCTACTATTTCTCGGCCCACTTCCTTAAGTACTCTCAGATGAAGATTATCAGGACCTGGAGATTATTCAGCCTTTAATTCCATCAATTTCCTCCAAACCATTTCTCTACTAATACTGATTTCCTTCAGCTCCTCACTAAAATGTGTGTTTCTCTCAACGTCTGATACATTATTCATGTCTTCCTTTATGAACACAGAAGCAAAGTAAGAATTTAGTTCCTCAGCCTTTTCTTTGTTCCCCGTTATGAATTCTCCCATTTCTGACTGTAAGGGGCCTGCATTCGTTTTTGTCAGTCTTTTTCTCTTTAAGTTCCTATAGAAACGTTTACCTGTCAGTTTTAATGTCCCCCGCTAGCTTACTTTGATACTCTATTTCCCCCCTTCTTAATACGTCCCTTAGTCTGCCTTTGCTGAATTTTAAACTGCTCCCAATACTCATGTTTATTGCTTTCTCTTGCCAATTTGTATGCTTCTTCTTTGAATCTAATACAGTCACTAATTTCCCTTGTAAGCCATAGTTTAGTTACAGTTCCCTTTCCATTCTTGAGGCAAATAGGAATAAACAACTTTCGGAGTTCTCCTATTTGTTCCTTGATTGTCTGCCATTGCCAGTCCACTCTCCTTTCAGTAATGTTTCTGAGGGAACTTCCGGAGCCGGCTATGATGGAGTAAGTCGCACATTTGGTGGCTCCCGCTCGGGTCGGACTTTTGGACCTTTTCCCCCCAATTTTCTACCGGACTTGAACTGTAAAACTGAAGACAGAGGCAATTGTGTACCAAATTCCCACATCGGTGCATGGAGAGAAGGACGAGAAGTGCTCGTAAAGGCAGAAACAGGAAGACAGAGAAGGCTTGGGCCAAAGCTGCAGCGGGAGACAGCATGGCGGAGGTCCGGGGGCAGGATTGTCCGGGAATCGGCATGGCGGGCAGAAACGGCGCAGTGGAGTGGCGGGAACCACTCCGGTGTCGGGCCGCCCCAAAGGTGCAGAGGATTGGGGCTAGGCCGGCCGGCGTGGAAGGCCTTTGGCGCCGCGCCAGCCGAGGCCGAAGGGACTCCGCCGGCCGGCGTGGGTCCGCACATGCGCGGGAGCATCAGCGGCAGCTGACGTCATCCCCACGCATGGGCACATGGAGTCACTTCCGCACCGGAAATGGCGGATGACCACGGCCTCCTGTGCGGAAGGAATAGAGTGCCCCCACAGCACAGGCCCACCCGCGGATCAGTGGGCCACGACCGCGGGCCAGGCCACTGTTGGGGCACCTCCCAGGGCCAGGTCCCCCCGCGACCCCCCAATAACCCCGGAGGCCGCCCGCGCCGCCAGGTCCCGCCGGTAAGGGACCAACTCCAATTTACGCCGACGGGACCTGCATAGAATGAACGGGGCTTCAGCCCATCGCGGGTCGGAGAATCGCGGGGGGGAGCCCGCCGACCAGCTTGGCGCAATTCCCGCCCCCGCCAAATCTCCGGCACCGGACAATTCGGCAGCTGGCGGGGGTGGGATTCACGCCACTCCATGGCGATTCTCCGACCCGGCGGGGGGGTTGGAGAATCCCGCCCCCCTGGTTTGTCGACCCAGCGGTCAACAGAGCAGCTGATGCAAGTTATTCAGAAAGCCTTTGCTAAGCAGAAATGGGACTGCTTGGACCCGATAAAAGAGTCGATTGAGCGGCTGGAGCTCAGATTGGAAACCCAAGATCGGGCGATCCAGAAGGTGGAGAAGGCGTTGGCTGAGCAGGAGGAACATCAAACTGCAGTGGAGCTGTAGGTGGGGATGCTGAGGGACCAGCAGAAGATGCTCCTGGAGAAGGTGAAGGACCGAGAGAATACGTCCCGCCAGCAGAATTTGAGAATCGTTGGGCTCCCGGAGGGGTCCGAAGGAGCGGACGCTGGGACATACATCGCAGATATGTTCGAGAAGCTGATGGGGGATAGGGCATTCTCCCGACCTTTGGAGGTGGATAGGGCTCACAGAGCACTCGCGAGGAAGCCGCGAACGGGAGACCCCCCGGAGGGCAATGGTGGCGAGATTCCACAGGTACTCAGATAAGGAGAGCATTCTACAGTGGGCCAAGCAGACATGGAGCTGTAAGTGGGACAATAGTATCCTGTGGGTCGACCAAGACCTGAGTGTAGAGGTGGCCAGGAGAAGAGCAGACTTCAACCAGATTAGGTCAATCCTTTTTAAGAAAAAGGTGAAGTTCGGACTGTTGTATCCAGCCCATCTCTGGATCACATACGAGGAGCAGCACTTTTATTTCAAGTCACCTGAGGATGTGCTGGACTTCGTGAAAAGGAAAGGACTGGTGGTGGACTGAGAACTTTTGAACTTTGCTGCAACGTTTATGTTTTTTTTTCTTTTTGTTTCTCTGTTCTTTAAAAAAGCATTTCTTGTTTTTTGTTTTGTGGAAGCTGTTTGTAATGCCTTCTGTATTGGTTTGGGACCAGTGGCAGAGCTGAGTGAGTTAAGGTTTTCATTTGCACTGTTGGGGGATGGAAGTGTGCTTGTTTAGATTTTGGTGTTTTTTCTGTCGGGCAATTGTGTGGGGCTTGTATGAGCGGGGGCGAGGGTGGGGAGGGAACAATAGGTGGGAGACTATTCGGTGCCAGGGATGGGGGCCACCAAGCTAGCTGGGCGGGCTAGCTCTCTGAAGCGCGGTGGGGGGTGTGCATAGGTTCAGTTTATCAAAGGGGTTGGGTTAAAGAGTGTTGTTACTTCCGGGTGCGGCGATGACCAGCTGAGTCGCACGTTTCGGCAGCTCCCTGTGAAACGGACTTTTGGGCTCTTGATAGGAGCCCCAACGGCAATTTTAACGGCTGAAAACACCGTGCGGTAAACCAGAAGGGTGTTCCCCCTGGACACGGATGGAAAAAGGAGAGGAAAGTGGCCGGATTGCAGCGGATCCTTTGGAACAACGGCAAGGAAGGCAAGCAGAAACCAAGATGGCGTCGGAAGGTGGCAGTTTCATATGGGGCCCTGAACAACAAGAGTTTTTGAAACGCTGCGTGGAGGAGATAAAAAAGGAAATGAAGAAAGAGTTGTTGGCCCCGATATTACAGGCGATTGAAGGGCTGAAAGAGGAACAAAAGACCCAGGAGCAGGAGCTTCGGGTCGTGAAGGCGAAAGCAGCAGAGAATGAAAACGATATACAGGGCCTGGTGGTGAAGTCGGAGATACAGGAGGCACACCAGAAACGATCTGTGGAGAGGTTGGAGGCACTGGAAAATAACGCAAGGAGGAACAACTTGAGGATTCTTGGCCTTCCTGAAGGTGTGGAGGGGGTGGACGTCGGGGCATATGTGAGCACGATGTTGCACTCGTTAATGGGAGTGGAGGCCCCGACCGGTCCGTTGGAGGTGGAGGGAGCATACCGAGTTATGGTGCGAGGATCGAGAGCAGCAGAAGCTCCCAGAGCCATAGTGGTGAGATTTCTCCGTTTTAAGGATAGAGAAATGGTCCTTAGATGGGCGAAGAAAACTCGGTGTAGTAAATGGGAGAACGCGGTGATCCGCGTCTATCAAGATTGGAGTGCGGAGGTGGCGAGAAGGAGGGCGAGCTTTAATCGGGCCAAAGCGGTACTTCACAAAAAAAAGATAAAGTTTGGAATGCTGCAACCGGCAAGACTGTGGGTCACATATCAAGGGAGGCACCACTACTTTGAGACGGCGGATGAAGCGTGGACTTTTATTGTAGAAGAAAAATTGGAATGATTGGACTACGAAAATGAACGTTTGGACAAAGTGGTGGGACGAGTGGGGGGGGGGGGGCGAAGAGGGATTGTATGATTAATCCTGCGGTATGGTAACTTTTCTTTCTCCCACAGGTGGTGATGGGGGGAGGTGGGGAGGGAGAGGAGATGTGGCGTTGGCCATGGGAGGCGGGGCCGAGGGAGAGGCGCGGGCTTGGTTCCCGCGCTATGATAATTATGGCGGGAATAGAGAAGCAGGAAGGAGGGGGCGCCGCACGGGGCGAGCCGTGATCACGGGGGGAAGCCGAGGTCAGCCAGAGTTTGCTGACTTCTGGGAGCAACATGGGGGGAGTAATTACGCTAGCGGGGGGTCTAGCGGGGGGGGGGGGGGAGGGGGGAATTACTGGGTTGCTGCTGCTGGGGAAAGGGGGGAGTGGGTACGGGAAAGGATGGGCGGGGGGGCACCGTCTGGGAGAAATACAGCTGCGTGGGAACAGGGCGAGAAGCTGGAAAAAGATGATGGCTAACCGGCAAGGGGGGGGGCCCAACTCGGCTGATCACGTGGAACGTGAGGGGGCTTAACAGGCCGATAAAGAGGGCACGAGTACTCGCACACCTTAAGAAACTTAAAGCAGATGTGGTCATGTTACAGGAAACGCACCTGAAACTGATAGATCAGGTTAGGTTGCGCAAAGGATGGGTAGGGCAGGTGTTCCATTCGGGGCTGGATGCGAAAAACAGGGGGGTGGCTATATTAGTGGGGAAGCGGGTAATGTTCGAGGCAAAGACTATAGTGGCGGATAACGGGGGCAGATACGTGATGGTGAGTGGCAAATTACAGGGAGAGATGGTGGTGTTGGTAAACGTGTATGCCCCGAATTGGGACGATGCCAATTTTATGAGGCGAATGCTAGGACGCATCCCAGACCTAGAGACCGGAAAGCTGATAATGGGGGGAGACTTTAACACGGTGTTGGAACCAAGGCTGGATAGGTCGAAGTCGAGGACTGGTAGGAGACCGGCAGCAGCCAAGGTGCTTAAAGATTTTATGGAGCAGATGGGAGGGGTGGACCCGTGGAGATTCAGTAGACCTAGGAGTAAGGAGTTCTCGTTTTTCTCCTATGTCCATAAAGTCTATTCACGCATAGACTTTTTTGTGTTGGGTAGGGCATTGATCCCGAGGGTGAGGGGAACGGAATATACGGCTATAGCCATTTCGGATCATGCCCCACACTGGGTAGACTTGGAGATAGGAGAGGAAACAAGAGGGCGTCCACCCTGGAGAATGGACATGGGACTAATGGCGGATGAGGGGGTGTGCTTAAGGGTGAGGGGATGCATTGAAAAGTACTTGGAACTCAATGACAATGGGGAGGTTCAGGTGGGAGTGGTCTGGGAGGCGTTGAAGGCGGTGGTTAGGGGGGAGCTGATATCAATAAGGACACATAAAGGGAAGCAGGAGAGTAAGGAACGGGAGCGGTTGTTGCAAGAACTTTTGAGGGTGGACAGACAGTATGCGGAAGCACCGGAGGAGGGACTGTATAGGGAAAGGCAAAGGCTGCATGTGGAATTTGACTTGCTGACCACAGGCACTGCAGAGGCACAATGGAGGAAGGCGCAGGGTGTACAGTATGAATATGGAGAGAAGGCGAGCAGATTGCTGGCACACCAATTGAGGAAAAGGGGAGCAGCGAGGGAAATAGGGGGGGTGAGAGACGAAGATGGAGAGACGGAGCGGGGAGTGGAGAGAGTGAATGAAGTGTTTAAGACATTTTATAAAAAATTGTATGAAGCTCAACCCCCGGATGGGAGGGAGAGAATGATGGAGTTTTTGGATCGGCTGGAAATTCCCAAGGTGGAAGAGCAGGAAAGGATGGGATTGGGAGCACAGATCACGGTAGAAGAAGTGGTGAAAGGAATTAGGAACATGCAGACGGGAAAGGCCCCGGGACCGGACGGGTTCCCAGTTGAATTTTACAGAAAATATTTGGACTTGCTCGCCCCGCTACTGACGAGGACCTTTAACGAGGCAAAGGAAAGGGGACAACTGCCCCCGACTATGTCAGAAGCAACGATATCGCTTCTTTTAAAGAAGGAAAAGGATCCGCTACAATGCGGGTCCTACAGACCAATCTCCCTCCTCAATGTAGATGCCAAGGTCTTGGCCAAGGTAATGGCAATGAGAATAGAGGAATGTGTCCCGGGGGTGGTTCATGAGGACCAAACTGGGTTTGTGAAGGGGAGACAGCTGAACACGAACATACGGAGGTTGTTAGGGGTAATGATGATGGCCCCACCAGAGGGTGAAACGGAGATAGTAGTAGCGATGGATGCCGAGAAAGCATTTGATAGAGTGGAGTGGGATTATCTGTGGGAGGTGTTGAGGAGATTTGGGTTCGGAGAGGGGTATGTTAGATGGGTGCAGCTGTTGTATAGGGCCCCAGTGGCGAGTGTGGTCACGAATGGACGGGGATCGGCATATTTTCGGCTCCATAGAGGGACAAGGCAGGGATGTCCTCTGTCCCCATTACTGTTTGCACTGGCGATTGAGCCCCTGGCGATAGCGCTGAGAGGTTCCAAGGGATGGAGGGGAATACTTAGGGGAGGAGAAGAACACCGGGTATCTTTATATGCGGATGATCTGCTACTATATGTGGCGGATCCAGCGGAGGGGATGCCAGAAATAATGCGGATACTTGGGGAGTTTGGGGATTTTTCAGGGTATAAATTGAACATGGGGAAGAGTGAGCTGTTTGTGGTGCATCCAGGGGAGCAGAGTAGAGAAATAGAAGACCTACCATTGAGGAAGGTAACAAGAGACTTTCGTTACCTGGGGATCCAGATAGCTAAGAATTGGGGCACATTGCACAGGCTAAATTTGACGCGGTTGGTGGAACAGATGGAGGAAGATTTCAAGAGATGGGATATGGTAGCATTGTCAATGGCAGGGAGGGTACAGGCGGTTAAGATGGTGGTCCTCCCGAGATTCCTCTTTGTGTTTCAGTGTCTCCCGGTGATGATCACGAAGGCTTTTTTCAAAAGGATAGAAAAGAGTATCATGGGTTTTGTTTGGGCCGGGAAGACTCCGAGAGTGAGGAAGGGATTCTTACAGCGTAGTAGAGATAGGGGGGGGCTGGCACTACCGAGCCTAAGTGAGTATTATTGGGCCGCTAATATTTCAATGGTGAGTAAGTGGATGGGAGAGGAGGAAGGAGCGGCGTGGAAGAGATTAGAGAGGGCGTCCTGTAGGGGGACCAGCCTGCAGGCTATGGTGACAGCCCCATTGCCGTTCTCACCAAGGAACTATACCACGAGTCCGGTGGTGGTAGCTACACTGAAGATTTGGGGACAGTGGAGACGACATAGGGGAAAGACCGGATCACTGGGGGGGTCCCCGATAAGAAACAACCATAGGTTTGCCCCGGGGGGAATGGATGGGGGATATGGAATGTGGCAAAGAGCAGGAATAACGCAACTGAAAGATCTATTTGTGGATGGGAAGTTCGCGAGTCTGGGAGCGCTGACCGAGAAATATGGGTTGCCCCAAGGGAATGCATTCAGGTACATGCAATTGAGGGCTTTTGCGAGGCAACAGGTGAGGGAGTTCCCGCAGCTCCCGACACAAGAGGTGCAGGACAGAGTCATCTCAAAGAAATGGGTGGGGGACGGTAAGGTGTCGGATATATATAGGGAAATGAGAGACGAAGGGGAGACTATGATGGACGAACTAAAAGGGAAATGGGAAGAAGAGCTAGGGGAGGAGATTGAGGAGGGGATGTGGGCAGATGCCCTAAACAGGGTAAACTCGTCGTCCTCGTGCGCCAGGCTAAGCCTGATTCAGTTTAAGGTATTACACAGGGCACATATGACTGGAACACGGCTCAGTAAATTTTTTGGGGTGGAGGATAGGTGTGCGAGGTGCTCGAGAAGCCCAGCGAATCATACCCATATGTTTTGGTCATGCCCGGCACTACAGGGGTTTTGGATGGGGGTGACAAAGGTGCTTTCGAAAGTAGTAGGAGTCCGGGTCGAACCAAGCTGGGGGTTGGCTATATTTGGGGTTGCACAAGAGCCGGGAGTGCAGGAGGCGAAAGAGGCCGATGTTTTGGCCTTTGCGTCCCTAGTAGCCCGGCGCAGAATATTGCTAATGTGGAAAGAAGCCAAGCCCCCGGGGGTGGAGACCTGGATAAATGATATGGCGGGGTTCATAAAGTTAGAGCGGATTAAGTTCGTCCTAAGGGGGTCGGCTCAAGGGTTCACTAGGCGGTGGCAACCGTTCGTCGAATATCTTGCGGAAAGATAGATAGGGGAGAACAAAGAAGGCAGCAGCAGCGGCCCAGGACTTGGGGGGGGGGGGGGGAGGGATGGGGGGGGATGGGGGGGGGGGTGTGGCCTGAGACAAGGCAGTTGCCAATTAGGGCTAGTTTTTATTTTTTGTTATTTAATATTTATTTATTTGTTGTTGTTTTTGTTTAAATTTAAAAAGGTCATTAATATCTGTATTGTTACAATGTTGTGTAAAGGATGCACAATGTACTGTGTTGGTTGACCAAAAATTTTCAATAAAATATTATTTTTTTTAAAAAGTGTTGTTACTAGGGGGGGAGGAGGGGGAAAATGTTCTGCTGACGAGGGAGGGACTTGGGCCAAGGGACAGAGGTGGTTGGGGGCGGAGGCTGCCTGGGGGCGGGCCGGTGGAGGCGCGGAGCATGGGCTGGAGGCGGGCCCAAAAAAGGGGATGGCTGATCGGCGAAAGGGGGGGGGACAATGAGCCCCCCAACTAGGCTGATCACCTGGAATGTTCGCAGGTTGAATGGGCCAGTTAAGAGGCACGTGTGTTCGCGCATCTTAGGGGACTGAAGGTGGACGTGGTAATGTTGCAGGAGACGCACCTTAGAGTAACTGACCAGATTCGATTGAGGAAAGGCTGGGTCAGTCATGTCTTTCACTCGGGACTGGATTCAAAGACTAGAGGGGTCGCGATCCTGATCAGTAAGCGGGTGGTGTTTGAGGCGGGTAGAATAGTTTCAGATGTGGGAGGTCGGTACATTATGGTCAGTGGGAAACTGGAGGGGGTGCAGGTGGTATTAGTAAATGTGTCTGTGCCAAATTGGGATGATGTGGAGTCCATAAAGAGGATGCTGGGGAAGATACCGGACCTGGACTTGCACAGGTTGGGCATGGGAGGGGACTTCAACACTGTTATTGACCCTGGCTTGGACCAGTCAAGCTTGAAAACAGGCAGGGTGCCAGTAATGGCAAAAGAACTAAAAGGGTTCATTGAGCAGATGGGGGGGGGGTGGATCCATGGTGGTTTGGGCAGCCGAGGGTGAAAGAGTTCTCCTTCTACTCATACGTGCATAAAGTGTACTCCCGGATCGATTTCTTCATTTTGATCAGGGCCTTACTGGCAGGGGTGGTGGACACGGGGTACCCGGCGATCACAATCTCACACCATGCTCCGCACTGGGTTGACCTGCAGATTAGTAAAGACAATAACCAGCGCCCGCACTGGAGGTTGGATGTGGGACTTTTGGCTGACGAAGGGGTGTGCAAGCGGCTGAGGAAATGTATTCAGAACTACCTGCAGGTCAGCGACACGAGGGAAATTTCAGCAGCGGTGGTCTGGGAAGCACTGAAGGTGGTGGTCAGAGGGGAGCTGATCTCGATACAGGCCCATAGGGAGAAGGTGGATAGGGCAGAGACGGACCGACTGGTTAAGGAGATACTACAGATCGACAGGAGGTATGCGGAGAACCCAGGGGCAGGGCTTTTAAGTGAACGGCGGAGGCTATAGGCGGAGTTCGGCTTGTTAACCACAGGGAGGGCGGTGGAGCAGCTGAGAAAGGCGAGGGGGGCGATTTATGAACATGGAGAGAAGGCCAGCTGAATGGTTGCACAGCAGCTTAGGAAGAGGGAGGCAGCCAGGGAGATAGGGAAAGTAAATGACGGAGTTGGGAACCTGGTTGGAGATTCAGCAGGGGTGAATAAGGCGTTTAGGGATTACTACAGTAGGCTGTATAGGGCGGAAACCCCTACGGAGCCGGAGGGGATGAGGCACTTCTTGGAGGCCTGAGTTTCCCAAAGATGGACGGGGAGCTGCTAGAAGGGCTGGGGGCCCCAATCGGGTTGGAAGAGATAGTGGAGGGTCTGAAGTCCATGCAGGCGGGTAAAGCCCTGGGACCGGATGGGTACCCAGTGGAGTTTTATTAAAAAGTTCTCTGGGATATTGGGGCCGGTGTTGATGAGGATGTTCAATGAGGCAAGGGAAAGAGGGTTGCTGCCCACGACGATGTCACAGGCAATGATTTCGCTGATTCTAAAGCGGGACAAGAACCTGGAGCTGTGTGGGTCCTACAGGCCGATATCCCTGTTGAATGTGGACGCCAAACCGCTGGCCAACGTTGTGTTCCGGACGTTATTGGGGAGGACCAAACGAGGTTTGTTAAGGGTAGGCAGTTGGTGGCCAATGTAAGACGGTTGTTAAAC
Organism: Scyliorhinus torazame; assembly: GCF_047496885.1. Classification (NCBI taxonomy): domain Eukaryota; kingdom Metazoa; phylum Chordata; class Chondrichthyes; order Carcharhiniformes; family Scyliorhinidae; genus Scyliorhinus; species Scyliorhinus torazame. The sequence goes on along the minus strand of NC_092720.1, from coordinate 111,724,097 downwards.
GTGATCATGATGCCCCCGGACGGTAGGGAGGTGGAGGTAGTGATCGCACGGGATGCAGAAAAGGCTTTTGATAGGGTAGAATGGGATTATCTGTGGGAGGTACTGGGACAGTTCGGATTTGGACAGGCATTATTGACTGGTTCAGGTTGCTGTAGCAGGCTCCTGTGGCAAGTGTACGGACGAATAGGACAACATCGGACTATTTTAGACTGCACCGCGGGACGAGACAGGGATGCCCCCTCTCCCCATTGTTGTTCGCGCTGGCTATAGAGCCATTGGCAATTGCTCTGAGAGCCTCAGGGGGCTGGAAGGGGCTGGTCCGGTTGGGGGGGTGGGGGGGGGGGGGGGGGGGGGGGGGAGCACAGAGTCTCGCTCTATGCAGCTGACCTGCGGCATGGGAGCGTATGGAGGCGGCTTCATGCAAGGGCAACAGTTTGGGGGCATTGGTAACTGCGCCTCTGCCGTTCCCGCCGGCACGGTATTCCACCAGCCCCGTGGTGGTGGCGACCATGAGAGTCTGGGGGCAATGGAGGAGCCATGTGGGAGCAGAGGGAGCATCGGTCTGGTCCCCAATCAGTAATGATCACCGGTTTGCTCCGGGAAGTATGGATGGGGGGTTCTGGATGTGGCAGAGAGCAGGGATTGAGAGGATGGGGGATATGTTTATAGAGGGGAGTTTTCAGATTATGAGGGCGCTGGAAGAGAAGTTTGGGTTGGTGAGGGGAAACAAATTCAGGTACCTGCAGGTGCGGGACTTCCTACGTAAACAGGTGTCAACTTTCCCGCTCCAACTGCTAAAGGGGATTCAGGACTGGGTAGTTTCCAGAGGCTGGGTAGGAGAAGGGAGCGTCTCGGACATTTACAAGGAACTTATCGGGTCAGAGGAGACCCAGACCGTGGAGCTGAAGCGCAAGTGGAAGGAGGAGCTGAGAGGAGAGATAGAGGATGGTCTATGGGCGGACGCGTTGAATAGAGTCAACGCGTCCACAACATGTGCCAGCCTCAGCCTGATACAATTTAAGGTTGTTCACCGGGCTCACATGACAGTGGCCCAGGTGAGCAGATTATTTGGGGTGGAGGACAGGTGTGCAAAATGTGTGGGAGGGCCAGCGAACCATGTCCACATGTTCTGGGCATGTCCGAAGCTTCGGGGAATTTGGCAGGGGTTTGCAGATGTCATGTCCACGGTGTTAAAAACAAGGGTGCCGCTGGGTCCAGAGGTGGCGATTTTCGGGGTTTCGGAAGACCCGGGAATCCAGGAGGAGAAAGAGGCAGACGTTCTGGCCTTTGCTACACTGGTAACCTGGAGATGGATACTATTAGCTTGGAGGGACTCAAAACCCCCGAAGCCGGAGACCTAGCATTCAGGCATGGCTAGTGATGTACGATCAATGACCACTAAAGCGAGGTTGTAGTCCAACTGAAGGTTTTAATAAACTAGATGTTTCCCCCAGCAGCTCAGGTACAGAATGATGGCTGCTAGGGCGGCACGGGCTCTTATACCCTGCCTAGCAGGGCGGAGCTACCATACAGCTTGACCAATAGGAAGCATACACTATCTACCAATGGTGTTCCAGCAATACCAGGTACCGTAATACCTCTACACAGACTACCACATTCACCCCGTGTTAAAAAAGAGTCTGGCGGGGGTGGTGGCCTGATACTACAACATGGTAACGTGGTAGAATTGTAGTTATGGAGGTACCATAATACCTCCGTACAGCGTTTTGTAACTATTTACAATGCTATTAACTATTTACAATTTCTGATTCATAATTAGCTATACAATTTAAAATGAAGCAATCAGTCGATCGGGGGCCCTGGTCGTCCTCTGTGATCGTCGAAGCTTCGGTGGTGACTCCGGTGGAGGCTCGGGTGTCTGTGACTCTGGGAGCATGGCCTCGAACTCTGTGGCAGCCACCGACCGTTGGTCAGTGAGGAGAGTGAATCTCCTGCCGGCCAGGTAATGCCTCCAATGTCGCACAGCTTCTACTATGGCCTGGGCCTCCTTTTCGACTGAGGAGTGGCAGATTTCGGAAGCATGGAGGGTACGTGAGAAGAAGGCCACAGGTCTGCCCGCTTGGTTGAGGGTGGCCGCCAGAGCTACGTCAGACGTGTCGCTCTCGACCTGGAAGGGGAGGGACTCGTCGATGGCATCGTGGCCTTTGCAATGTCCGTTTTGATGTGGCTGAAGGCCTGGCAGGCCTCTATCGACAGGGGAAAAGCTGTGGATTGGATCAGGGGATGGGCCTTGTCCGCATTGTTGGGGACCCACTGGGCATAGTAACTGAAAAACTCTAGGCAGCGCTTCAGGGCCTTGGAGCAGTGAGGGAGGGGGAACGACATAAGGGGGTGCCTGCGCTCAGGGTCGGGGCCTATAACCCCATTGATGCACGATCAATGACCACTAAAGCGAGTTTGTAGTCCAACTGAAGGCTTTAATAAGGTAGATGTTTCCCTCAGCAGCTCAGGTACAGAATGAAGGCTGCAGGGGCGGCACGGGTTCTTATACCCCGCCTATCAGGGTGGAGCTATCATACATTCTAACCAATAGAAAGCATACAGTTTCCACCAATTGTACTTTAGCCTATCAGGTACTGTAATATCTATAATACCACATTCACCCCCTGTTAAAAAAGAGTCCGGCAGGAGTGGTGGCCTTAAACTACAAAACATGGCAACATGGTATAATTAGTTATGGAGGTACCGTAATACCTCTGTACAGTGTTCAGTAACTATTTACAAGTCTGAGAGCTATGTATATTTGATGGTTTATATTTATAGATTACAATTAAAGTCGATCGGGGGCCCTGGTCATCCTTTGCGATCGTCGGAGCTTCGGTGGTGACTCCGGTGGAGGCTCGGGCGTCTGTGACTCCGGGAGCGTGGCTTCGATCACCATGGCAGCTTCGGCACCCACGTAGGCATACTGGGGATTAGCATGGAGCAGATGGGCCCTCTCAACCAACGGGTCCGACTTGTGCGCCCGCACGTGTTTTCGGAGCAGGATGGATCCGGGAGCTGCCAGCCAGGTCGGGAGCGAGGTCCCGGAGGAGGACTTCCTGGGGAAGACAAGGAGACGTTCGTGAGGTGTCTGATTGGTGGTCGTACAAAGCAGTGACCGGATGGAGTGGAGGGCATCCGGGAGGACTTCTTGCCAGCGGGAGACTGGGAGATTCCTGGACCGTAGGGCCAGTAGGACGGTCTTCCAGACCGTTCCGTTCTCCCTCTCTATCTGTCCGTTACCTCGGGGGTTGTAACTGGTCGTCCTGCTCAAGGTGATACCCTTGCTAAGCAGGAATTGACGCAGTTTGTCGCTCATAAAGAAGGACCTCCTATCACTGTGTATGTAAACGGGGAACCCGAACAGTGCAAAGATGCTATGGAGGGCCTTGCTGACGGTGATTGCGGGGGATGGCGAATGGGAACCGGGAGTACTCGTCAATCACGTTCAGGAAGTACGTGTTGCGGTCGGTGGAGGGGAGGGGGCCTTTGAAGTCCATGCTGAGGCGTTCAAAAGGACGGGAAGCCTTTATTAGGTGCGCATTCTCTGGTCGGTAGAAGTGCGGTTTGCACTCCGCGCAGATTTGGCAGTCCCTGGTGGCTGTCCTGACCTCCTCGATGGAGTAGGGCAGGTTGCAGGTCTTGACAAAATGGGAAATGCGAGTGACCCCCGGGTGGCGGAGGTCCTCGTGGAGGGCTCGGATGTGGTCCACTTGTGCGATGGCACATGTGCCGCGGGAGAGGGCGCCAGGAGGCTTGTTTAGCTTCCCGGGACGATACAAGATCTCGTAGTTGTAGGTGGAGAGTTCGATCCTCCACCGCAAGATCTTGTCGTTTTTTTATCTTGCCCCGCTGTGCATTATCAAACATGAAAGCAACCGACCGTTGGTCAGTGAGGAGAGTGAATCTCCTGCCGGCCAGGAAATGCCTCCAATGTCGCACAGCTTCTACTATGGCCTGGGCCTCCTTTTCGACTGAGGAGTGGCGGATTTCGGAAGCATGGAGGATACGAGAGAAGAAGGCCACGGATCTGGCCACTTGGTTGAGGGTGGCCGCCAGAGCTACGTCGGACGCATCGCTCTCGACCTAGAAGGGGAGGGACTCGTCGATGGCGTGCATCGTGGCCTTTGCAATGTCTGCTTTGATGCGACTGAAAGCCTGGCGGGCCTCTATCGACAGGGCAAAAGCTGTGGATTGGATCAGGGGACGGGCCTTGTCCGCATAGATGGGGACCCACTGGGCGTAGTAACTGAAAAACCCTAGGCAGCACTTCAGGGCCCTGGAGCAGTGAGGGAGGGGGAACTCCATAAGGGGGCGCATGCGTTCGGGGTCGGGGCCTGTAACTCCATTTCGCACTACGCAGCCGAGGATGGCTAGACGGTCGGTGCTAAACACGCATTTATCCTTATTGTATGTAAGGTTAAGGATTTTAGCAGTCTGGAGAAATTTTCGGAGGTTGGTGTCGTGGTCCTGCTGGTCATGGCCGCAGATAGTGACATTATCGAGATACGGGAATGTTGCTCGTAAACCGTACCAGTCAACCATTCGGTCCATCTCGCACTGGAAGACCGTGACCCCATTGGTGACACCGAAGGGAACCCTTAAGAAGTGATAGAGCCGCCCATCTGCCTCGAAGGCAGTGTATTTGCGGTCACTAGTGCGGATGGGGAGCTGGTGGTAGGCGGACTCGAGATCCAACGTGGAGAAGATGTTATAATGCGCGATCCTGTTTACCAGGTCGGATAAGCGGGGGAGAGGGTACGTGTCCAGCTGCGTAAACCTGTTGATGGTCTGACTGTAGTCGATGACCATCCTATGCTACTCCCCGGTCTTTACCACCACTACTTGAGCTCTCCAGGGGCTGTTACTGGCTTCAATGACCCCTTCCCTCAGTAGCCTTTGGACCTCTGACCTAATAAAGATTCGGTCCTGGGCACTGTAGCGTCTGCTCCTGGTGGCGACGGGTTTGCAATCCGGCTAGAAGTTCACAAACAGGGAAGGCGGGTCGACCTTAAGGGTCGCGAGGCCGCAGACAGTAAGGGGGGGTATAGGGCCGCCCAATTGGAAGGTCAGACTTTGAAGGTTACACTGGAAGTCTAAACCCAGGAGTGTAGCCGCGCAGAGGTGGGGAAGGACGTAAAGAAGGACATTTTTGAACTCCCTTCCCTGAACTGTGAGGTTTGCTGCACAAAACCCCTTTATCTCCACCGAGTGTGAATCGGAAGCCAGGGAGATTTTTTGATTAATGGGGTGGATGGGGAGCGAACAGCGCCTTCCCGTGCCAGGGTGTATGAAGCTCTCTGTGCTCCCAGAGTCGTTTAGGCAGGACGTCTCGTGCCCATTGATGAATACAGTCATCGTAGCAGTTGAGAGTGTTCGAGGCCGAGACTGATCCAGAGTCACCGAGGGTAATCGCAGCAGTTGAGAGTTCTCTTCAGGCAGTGCGTGGTCAGCCGAGCTGGGGTCCTTGGGGTTCATCCAAGATGGTGTCTCCCATTGGTCGCACATGGCTGGGGCTGGACAAAATGGCGGCGTTCATCCCTCCAACTTTAAAGGGCGTCCGCGGAACAAGTTGGTGGCGCTCGGGGTTCGCACGTGGCCCTGGAATATGAAGATGGCGGCACCCGGGGTCCGCACGTGGCCCTGGAATATGAAGATGGCGGCAACCGCTGGCCGCACGAGGCCAGTGGAGAAGTTAGTGGTTGCTGTCCGCATTCGCCGCCGGAGACCGCGGCAACCGCCCGGGCCTGGCATACCTCCACGAAATGGCCCTTTTTGTCGCATCCCTTGCAGGTGGATGCGTGGGCCGGGCAGCGCTGGTGGGGGTGCTTGGCCTGCCCGCAAAAGTAGCAGCGGGGCCCCTCGGGGTTGCCAGGCTGCCTTGCAGCGCAGGCCTGTGGGGGAATGGGGGATGTCTCGGGGTCGGCCGCGGAGGGATTCCACGCTGCCCAGGGGGCTGCCGCACGGTGGGGAATATAAGCGCGGGCGTTCCTGGAGGCCACATCCAGGGAGCCTGCAAGGGCCCGTGCCTCCCTGAGACCCAGGGTGTCCTTTTCTAACAGGCGCTGGCGGATTTGTGACGATAGCATACCTGCCACGAAAGCGTCCCGGACTAAGAGTTCCGTGTGTTCACTCGCCGAAACTTGTGGGCAGCCGCAGCTTCTGCCCAACAGCAGGAGTGCACGGTAGAATTCCTCCAGCGATTCTCCAGGGGTTTGTCGCCTTGTTGCAAGCAAGTGCCGGGCGTAGACCTGGATTACCGGGCGAATATAGTGTCCTTTTAGCAGCTCTATTGCTGCATCGAAGTCTTCCGCTTCCTCGATGGGGGCTCACCCTTGAGTGCAGGACGTGCAGTTTCTGCTCTTCCGTGGGTACGTTTTCGGCCGTCTTGAGATACCCTTTAAAGACGCCAGCCAGCGCTTAAAGTTGCCACTAAGCTCGCCGCGTGGGGGCTAAGTTTTAGACACGCCGGCTTGATTCGGAGCTCCATCCTTTCTTCTTAAATTGATGCACGATCAATGACCACTAAAGCGAGGTTGTAGTCCAACTGAAGGCTTTAATAAGCTAGATGTTTCCCCAGCAGCTCAGGTACAGAATGAAGGCTGCTGGGGCGGCACGGGCTCTTATACCCCACCTTGCAGGGAGGAGCTACCATACAGCTTGACCAACAGGGAATATACAATATCTACCAATGGTGTTCCAGCATTACCAGGTACCGTAATACCACTACACAGACTACCACAGCTAGCGTTCTCTGTTTGGAGAAAATCAAGTTCGCCTTGAGAGGGTCACTGTTAGGGTTCGCCCGGAGGTGGCAACCGTTTGTCGACTTCTTCGTGGAAAATTGATCATCAGCAGAAGGGTGGGGGGGTTAGTTTAGCTTGGAGTAGGGGGTTAATAAAGGTGGGGCCTGTAAGGGAGGGAGACGGCTTTTGCACTATGTTTTTTTAAATAAATTTAGAGTACTCAATTTATTTTTTCCAATTAAGGAGCAATTTAGCGTGACCAATCCACCTACCCTGCACATTCTTTGGATTGTGGGGGTGAAACCCACGCAAACACGGGGAGAATGTGTAAACTCCACACGGACAGTGACCCAGAGCCGGGATCGAACCTGGGACCTCAGCGCCGTGAAGCACTAATGCTAACTACTGTGCCACCGTGCTGCCCTTTTTGCACTATGTTTATAGTTTAATGTACATTGTTTACTGTGTTGTTGTTATAATACCAAAAAATACCTCAATAAAATGTTAATTTTTTTAAAAAGTAATGTTTCCGAGTCCATCATAGCCAACCTTAGACCATCATAGGTACCTTTATTGAGATTCAGGACCCTGGTCTCGGAATCAACTACCTTACTATCCATATTGATAAAGTATTCTGTCATATTATGCTCACTCATCCCCAAGGGTTCTCTCACAACTAGATTGCCAGCTAAAAATTTCTCATTGCACAACACCCAGTCTAAGATGACCTGTTCCCTTGTTGGTTCCTCAACATATTGGTCCATCTATGGTCGAATCCCGGCTTGGGTCACTGTCTGTACACTTTCTCCTCATGTCTGTGTGGGTTTCCTCCGCATGTTCCGGTTTCCTCCCACAGTCCAAAGATGTGCAGGTTAGGCGGATGACGATGCAAAATTGTCCTGAGTGTCCAATAGGTTTAGGTGGGGTTACTGGGTTACAGGGATAGAGTGCAGGTATGGGCTTAGGTAGGGTGCTCTTCCCAAGGGCCAGTGCAGACTCGATGGGCCGAATGGCCTCCTTCTGCACTGTAAATTCTATGATTCTATGATATGGTCCATATTAAAACTATTCCGTATACACTCCAGAAATTCCTCCTCTATTACACTGTGACTAATTTGACTCACCCAATCTATATGTAGATTAAATTCACCCATAATGACAGATGTTCCTTTGTCACTTGCATCTCTGATTTCCTGTTTAATGCTATTTGCAACATTACTACTACAGTTTGGTGGTCTGTATACCACCCCACAAATGTTTTTTGCCCCTTGGACGTTTTTAACTCGACTCATACAGATTCCACATTGTCTCTGCTAATATCTTTTCTCAATATTGTCTCAATATCTTCTTTAATGAACAATGCAACTCCACCGCCTTTTCCTTTCTACCTGTCCTTTCTAAACACTGAATAGTTCTCAATGTTTATTTCCCATCCTTGGTCACCTTGGAGCCATGTCTCCATAGCCCAAATGGCGTTCTCCAAGGCGGCCTTCAGGACGCGTGACAACGCAGAATCGCCGAGCAGAAACTTATAGCCAAGTTCCGCACACATGAGTGCGGCCTCAACCGGGACCTGGGATTCATGTCGCATTACATTCATCCCCCGCCATCTGGCCTGCCAAATCCTACCAACTGTCCTGGCTTGACACAATTCACACCTCTTTAACCTGGGGTTACCCCATCTCTGGATCTGTAAAGATTTAATCACCTGCTGATGTTCGCATTCCAAGCATTGGCTGGCATCTTTGAATCTGTCTATATATATGTTTCTGGAACATACCTCTTCATTCACCTGAGGAAGGAGCAGTGCTCCGACAGCTAGTGACATCGAAACAAACCTGTTGGACTTTAACCTGGTGTTGTAAGACTTCTTACTGTCCATAGCCCAACTATATCATACCTGTGTACATCTATCTGTGCAGCTAATTCATCCATTTTATTTTGAATAGTCCAAGCATTCAGGTACAAAACAATAAAGCTAGTCCTGAGAATGATCCTTGTCCCTTCCCTACTATTTTGTATTGTGTCCTTATCTGATTCTGGTCCTCGATTACTCTGCCTACACTTTTCTTATTCTCCATGCTGTCCTTTTCTCTTGTTCTTGATTCCCTCTACTCTGAATCCTTACAAAGGTTCCCATCCTCCTGACATATTAGTTTAAACCCTCCCCAACTGCTCTAGGAAGTACCCCTCAAGGACTTCAGTCCTGGTCCTGCATCCAGTTTCAACAAGTCCCACCTCTCCCAGAACCGGTCCCAGTGCCCCATTTGAAACCCTCCCCCTCACACCATCTCTTCAACCACATATTCATCATATATGTCCTGCTGCTTCTACTCTGACTAGTACGTAGCGCTGATAGTAACCCTGAGATCTCTACCTTTGAGGTCCTACTTCTCAACTTGCTTCCTCGTTCCCTTCATTCCGCTTTTAGGACCTCATCCCTTTTTTAAATCTGTGTCACTTGTATCAATGGCTGTTCACTCTCCCCTTTCAGAATGTCCTGTAACCACTACGAAACATCCTTGACCCAAACTCCAGGGAGGCAACATACCATTTTGAAGTCTCTTTGGCGGCCACAGAAACGCCAATCTACGCTCCTCACAATTGAATCCCAGTAATGATTGCATTTCCACAAATTTTGCTCCTCCCCTGTACAGCAGAGCCAATCATGGTTCTATAAATTAGGCTGCTGCTGGTATTCCCTGTGAGGTATTCCCCTCAATAGTATCCAAATCGGTATATCTTTGTTGCCTTTAGACCTCACTTTTCCAATACACTCTTGGCCCATTTCCCACAGTCTACCCCTTGTAAAATTGGCATCATCTAAAACTTAGCCAATGTCCTTGCTCTTGTCAAATCTTGTTAACCCATTACCCCGTGCTGGTTGGCTCCCAGTTAAGCAATGCCTCAAATTCTCATCCCTCATTTCAAAGAACAAAGAAAAGTACAGCACAGGAACAGGCCCTTCGGCCCTCCAAGTATGCACCGACCATGCTGCCCGTCTAAACTAAAATCTTCTACACTTCCAGGGTCCGTATCCCTCTATTCTCATTGTATTCATGTCTTTGCCAAGGTGCCCCTTAAATGTCACTATCGTCCCTGCTTCCACCACCTCCTCCGGCAGCGAATTCCAGGTACCCACTACCCTCTGTGTAAAAAACCAGACTCGTACATCTCCTCTAAACCTTGCCCCTCGCACCTTAAACCTATGCCCCCAAGCAATTGACCCCTCTACCCTGGGGAAAAGCCTCTGACTATCCACTCTGTCTATGCCCCTCATAATTTTGTAGACCTCTATCAGGTCGCCCCTCAACCTCCTTCGTTCCAGTGAGAACAAACCACATTCTTTTCAACCTCTCCTCATAGCTAATGCCCTCCATACCAGGCAACATCCTGGTGAATCTCTTCTGCACCCTCTCCAAAGCCTCCACATCCTTCTGGTAGTGTGGTGACCAGAATTGAACACTATACTCCAAGTGTGGCCTAACTAAGGTTCTATACAGCTGCAACATGACTTGCCAATTTTTATATTCAATGACCCGGCTGTATCCTCCGGCAGTCCTCATCGCTATCCGCAATTCCACCAACCTTTGTGTTGTCCGCAAACTTACTAATCAGATCCTTTTCAAATGCCTCCATGGTCTCACCGTCCCTGCCTCTGTAATCTCCTCCAGCCCACAATGTTCTGAGGTCTCTGCACTCATCTAATTCTGACTTCTTGAGCGTCGCCAATTTTAATTGCCCCACCATCAGTCGCGTGCCACCAACTGCCCATGCTCCAAACTCTGGAATTCCCTCCCTACACCTCTGCTCCTCTATTACCTCCAAAAATGTGGTAGCATTTCAAACTCAATGTGACTTCATCTATAGAACTAGAGTGGTGGACTGTTTTCCTTGTTCCACAGGACGGACTTCCTTTTTATTAAAACATTTCATTATATACTCTATGTTGGTGAATTTGGGGGTCATTTTTTAATTTCAAATTTAGGGTGGCCAATTATTTTTTTCCAATTAAGGGGCAATTTACCGTGGATCGAACCTAGGACCTCAGCGCCGTGAGGCAGCAGTACTAACCACTGCTCCACTGTGCCGCCCATTAAAAAGGGTAGATTAACAAGTGTTCGACTCCGATTCAAGGGCTCTGATTTGGAGATCTGCTGAGGGTGCCTTCAAAAACAGGCCCTCTGAATGCACCCTTGGGATCAATGCCTACACAGATAAGGAGCAAGTTATCGCAATGCCACACTGGAATGCATGGCATCCATTTTACACTCAAAAAACAGACACAACACGTACCAATTTCTGCCTCAACATATTTTTGGGGAGAGAAGAGATTTAGGAGGATGATCAAAAGCTGGATAGGTAACACTGAAATAAATCAAAATGAAATAGTCATGTTGAGTGGTATTTCCCAACCTAAAAAAAAACACTTTTATTCTCATGTTTAATTTGTAATATTTCATGTATCATTGGGTGGTTTAATTTACCATCAGTTTTAAATTACCATGGGAAAAAGCAGCAAATAGCATTCCAACTGTCAGATGGTAGCTGTGCATAATTATCACAGATATTGCCAAAACAGCCTTAATACTCTCAGACAAGATGATTCCAGGCAATATAATCTTCAGTAGCTTATCCCTGAATATATTTAACGCTTGATGCACCACAGACCAGTTCACTCGTTCTATGGTAAGGGAACATTATTGATGCATGGAAACCGTAGCCCCGGTAATTATGGAGAGGCAGGGAGACATAGAATATCTGAAGAATGGTAGCACAGTGGTTAGCACAGTTGCTTCAACGCTCCAGGGTCCCAGGTTCGATTCCCGGCTTGGGTCACTGTCCGTGCGGAGTCTACACGTTCTCCCCGTGTCTGCGTGGGTGTCCTCCCACAGTCCAAAGATGTGCAGGTTAGGTGGATTGGCCATGATAAATTGCCCTTAGTGTCCAGGTTAGGTGGGGTTACTGGGCTACGGTGGAGGTGTGGATTTAAGTAGGGTGCTCTTTCCAAGGGCCGGTGCAGCTTCGATAGGCTGAATGGCCTCCTTCTTCACTGTAAATTCTATGATATCTATGAACCTTGCAATTGGACCTGGACATCCAGTGAATTTAAGAGTGCAGGAATTTATTATCATTCTTTTGTACCATTTCCTGGCTGGCCAGATTGACTGGAGGCTGCACCCTTGACAAATTTCCCAGGGGAGGCGGGAGAGTGGGAGGAAGGAAGAAGCCATGATCAGCAGTATAGGTGGGAAATGAAACCCTGTCTGCGGGAGGTGACATAAATGATCAGGAGAAGAGAAGGGTCATCTCAGCCTGGGGAAGGCTGAAGATTGGCTTGAGAAGCCAGTGGAAACATTCCTGCCCCTTCAGGACCACAAGAGGTGCAAAGAAATTGCACTTCATTTGTGGAGTCGACCGCGACCACCTCCCTTTCAGTGTTGGGGTTCACAACCTCTGGGAAACCAAAACAGCAATAGCTAATTTTAAATCAGTCATGGGAATTTAACTTAAAATATATTACTAAGTTCCCCGCCTCTCCAAGATGGAACTCTGATCGTCCAATATCTGCTGCTGTTAAAATGGTCATGGGGTCAGGTGCATGAACTCCCTATTAGGGATGCCTTCCCTGTGCCCAAGTCTTTAATCTTCACTCTCAGCCACCTCCCAACATCGAGTGGGGGCAGAGGTTGAAAGCCGGGCCTCTATGCCTATCCATGTTGGCATCTTTCCATGATCTACAAGGGATGATGGACATGCAGCAAACAGTCCATTTAGGTTGGGTGTCTGCATTCGGTGCACCTTTGCTGATGGCTGTGAAGGCCAATCCTTGAGAGCCAACTTCTACCATTAGCACAGCACAAGAAGCTGCCAACTGAGGCTGTGGGCTGTTGCTGCTTGTGTTGGCACTTGTTGGCAAGCTGCATAAGCCACTGGTCATCGTTGTAGTGGGTGCGGGCTCATGGGAGGTGTTGATATTTCCTTCAGTCGCCAACTAGTGATTCCCAGATGTGACGGTCAATGTTCAAAGCATTCATGCCACGCTTGCAAGCATCCATGAAGCATGTGCTTGGGTGTCCCACTAGTCATCTGGCTCCAGCTACCTCAGCATGTGCCCATATAATCTCTGGGACTTCGATGGCTGAAAAAAAGGGCCTTCCAAAATAAATTTCTTTGCAAGTTTAAAACTGTATAATTGTTTTGAGTTATTTACTCGTGTCTTGGTAATGCTACTTTTGGCATATGAGTGTTAGGATGAGGCAATTGTTTTGTTTCTATAGTGTACGGGCGGCACAGTAGCACAGTGGGTAGCACTGTTGCTTCACAGCACCAAGGTCCTGGGTTAAATTCCCGGCTTGGGTCACTGTCTGTATGGAGTCTGCCCGCTCTCCTCGTGTCTGCATGGGTTTCCTCCGGGTGGCCCGGTTTCCTCCCACACGTCCCGAAAGATGTGCTTGTTAGGTGAATTGTACATTCTGAATTCTCCCTCTGTGACCCAGAACAGGCACCGGAATGTGGGGACAAGGGGATTTTCACAGTAACCTCATTGCAGTATTAATGTAAGCCTATTTGTAACACTAATAAAGACAATAAAGTGTGCTGGAAAGCTGTGGAGAGTGGAAGGAATGAAAAGCAGCAAACAACTGGAGTTCCACAGTCCGAACCAGCACCAGTCATTTTCCAAGATTTACTGGCTTTTCCTTCAGGAGACTGCAGAGCTGATGATGTAATGGCAGGGATGGAGGCCTAAGGCCTACACACATAACGATTGTCTCAGCTCAGCCCAATGCTGCTGGAGCACTCTGCTGAAGCCTGCAGACAAACTGTGCACTAGGCAGGCTCATTGGAGCTGCAATGAACAGTCATAGTTAAGACGAGGCATCTTTAATTCTAGCATTGAAAGTTTTTTGTCATTGGACATGCACACAGACATAAAATGTGGCTCTTGCCTTTCCCTAGAGATAGAAATAGCAATCTTGCATTTATCTGGTGCCTTTCACTACCTCCCTAAGCCAATTTAAAACCAATTAAATACTTTTGAAGTTCTAATGGAGGAAGCATGATGCCAATATGCGCACATGATGCTCCAAACAGATATGAAGTGAATGCCCAGATATCTGTTTTGGTGATCTGGGTTGAGGGATAAATATTAGACAAGACATGAGGAATAACCCACCTCAGGCTTCTTCAAAGTAATGCCGTGCAGGGGGCGGAATTCGCCGTTCCAGCGGTTAGTGACGGTGCCAACGGAGAATCCACAGGAAAATCATTGTGAGCCCTTACCGATTCCGGCACCGATGAGGGATTAGCACCGGCACGGCGTGAACCACCTGCGGATCGCGCGGAAAATGGCCGGAGGATGGCCAGGCCCAGAGCCACACATGCGCGGGGCTGACGACCTGCACTGGTCACATCGAAAAACATGGCTTCGGCCATGCTCAAACCCTACCCCACCCACCCCGACCACACAGTCCACCCCCTGGCCACCCCCCACCAATCCCCCCAGCCCTAGCAGAAAACCCCGGCCAGCGGCATGGATCCCAGACAAGTGTGCGGCCCTGGATAACAGGCAGGATGTCAAACTAAATGCCATCCCCAATGCTCCCGGCACTTCCAGCACACATTCAAAAGTGTCAGGTGCACTAGAAAAATAATGAAATGATCTCCGTGGTCCCAGCCTCACTTGTACACAGCACTTTCTAGGACAATGTTATCACATGCATGTCCTCCTCTTAAATTTTAATGTCACAGCCTCATAATACCTAGTTGCAATGGGTTAGAAGATTTCCTTCATCCCTGGAATTTGGGTTCAGAAATAGCTCAGAATGATGTAGCAGTGCAGTTATACTGCTATTTCCCTATTGATAACATTGGTTTCTGACTCTCCCAAAACAAAACACTGTGGGACAATTTTAATGTTGGGGTATTACACTAGGGGCAGGATTTTCTGGCCCTTCCAGTCTGCGAGAACTTCCGGTCCAATCGAGGCGACCACCTGCCCGCAGGTTCCCCAGCGGAAGGGTGGCTTAGCTATACCAAATGGCATAGGCGTCAGTGGGACTGGAAAATCACGACGGCGGTCAATGGGGAGCTGCTTCCGCTACTGGGAAACACGCCACGGTCATGTCGGAAAATCCAGGCCTAGGTATTTTCTTGATTTCAGAGTCCCTAACTATTCTTGAAAGTAGGCTTTGAGTCCTCTCTGAGCCATAATGTGCTTTTATATGAGGAAAGATTGCACAAACCATGACTGAAGGATGATCCCCGTCACTGTACTCTGGTGAATGGATATGTCACAGACAATTAATAATAATAACCTTTTTTTGTCACAAGTATGAAGTTACTGTGAAAAGCCACATTCCGGCGCCTGTTCGGGTAAGCAGGTACAGGAATTGAACCCACACTACTGCCGTTGTTCTGCATGACTTTAGATGAAAAAATAACTCCACATAATCGGGGCTATGGCTGAATACCATCAGACAAACACTTAACAGAACAGCATTGAGTACAAACAATATATTTGAACCAATTTAAAAATGTACTAACGTTCTCAAAAAATCTTTTTAACTAATCAGGACAAAAATTGGTTACCTCTGCCCCCTTTTTGCACCTTTAAATATCCAGCGTATGCTACAGTCAGTCACCATCCAAAATACTTCTTAATTAAGCAGGAAGCCTTCAATTAGCACAGTCAACAGATCTAACTCCTGTGTTCGGAAGGTGCCATGGATGATTTCCGGATGCCCAAACCAATTCAGCGGACGATTTTTTTGAAACCATCTACCATAGTGAGATTTGAGCCAGGCACCCCAGAGCATTGCACTAGGTTTGTAGTTTACCAGTTCAGTGACCTAGACCTCTAGGCCACAGGAGGAAGCCAACAATTCAGTGGACAGCTCTGGTCCAGTGTGGAAAGTAAATTGTGCACGCCTCATTGGAATCTCAATGCTTGTTTTTTTTACCCTATCCAATTTGGCTGTTTTAAACATCTCCATGTGGGATTTGCACAGAAAAATCACGGCCACTTAACATTTTACCTCAAAGGCATCAATCAGCCTGTCTGTAATGACAGGTGACAAACTGACAGGTTGAACAGAAATATACTGAAGGAGAAAGATATGAAGGCCTACAATGTATTTAAGGTTATATTTGCATCCCTCGAAAAATCAGCTAATGTCACATAAGCTTTACCCCGTCTGTGTTATAACATGCAATAAAAATAAATAATTCAGCACATACAGAAAATGCTGAATTCATGTCACAGAGATCCTTTCCCTGAGACTGTCTCTTGTTAGTTTGAATTGCACCAGCTGCATTATAAGCTCGATCTGGTGGGAAGTAGCATTTTAAAAGCACGACGCAGACATTTGGACCATCTGAGATCTATTAAAACTTTGCATCTTTTTAAGTTCCCAGTAGATGTTTCCTGATACAAAAATTAAACATCAGGAGAGAAGAGCTTTATAGTTGCCAAAACACAGAAGCACATAGATCATTTGTGACTAACCTACAACTTGTAGTGAGCAGGAGATTTTTTTTCATAGAATTTACAGTGCAGAAGGAGGCCATTCGGCCCATCGAGTCTGCACCAGCTCCTGGAAAGAGCACCCTACCCAAGGTCAACACCTCCACCCTATCCCCATAACCCAGTAACCCCACCCAACACTAAGGGCAATTTTGAACACTAAGGGCAATTTATCATGGCCAATCCACCTAACCTGCACATCTTTGGACTGTGGGAGGAAACTGGAGCACCCGGAGGAAACCCACGCACACACGGGGAGGATGTGCAGACTCCGCACAGACAGTGACCCAAGCCGGAATCGAACCTGGGACCCTGGAGCTGTGAAGCAATTGTGCTATCCACAAGGCTACCGTGCTGCCCTATCTATACATTACATGGCACAAACATCAGCTTGAGACCAGTAGTCACAATGTATCTGTGAAAGCCAAGGCCTTCTTTTCCTATTAGCAGAATAATATGATTTACAGATAATGCAATTCACCAGTCTTGGCCCACAGGATCCAGTGGCCAAAGGATCCATGGCTTAAATCTGCCCTTAGTTTGAAACAAGTTGGGGCTAAATTGTTCCAATCTCTCTGGCAGTCTGAAAGCAGTGAGATTGAAGGGATGAGATGTGGGCCAATAAATGCAAAGTGGTGTGCATTGCAATCCCAAACAACCACCGACAATTACTAGCACAGAGAGTACTCAACTCACCTCCCAAATAAAGATTCCAGGGCCAGAGATGGCTGCTGGCAATAGGAACTTGTTTTCATTTTCTGTTGTAGCCAAATTTGAGTCATTGAAAGCATGTGTAAGCAAATAAGACTGACAAGCTGCTGAATGAAAAAATAGGCACAGAATCATTAAAATGTAATGCCACGCATATTTAGAATATATAGTCGGTGGAAAGTGCTGGGACAAGGCTGGTCAGCCTTTATTTTGATGATCCATATGACAAACTGAAGTCTGTTCAAAGATCTTTGTTATCTCTTTTAGATTTATGATAGTGTGATTAAACATTCAAAACATATGGCTGGAGGTGGTTATGAGCGAGTAATGAGGCGGATGGACAGAGAGTTCAACTGAAGTAATAAAGTATGGGATATCTTTGACAGAAACAGAACCTTTTTCTGATTTATTTTGTACTAAATACGTGGCAGTGCTCTTAAGTTCTTTTTTCCTTCATTTATATTTTGATGAAGTTTGAAAATTTTAATATTGAAGTAATTTAGATGCACTGCTTCAATCCCTATCAGTCCTGTACTGATCTGTGATCATTCTAGGAGAGCCGTACATTCCAAGGTCGATTGATATATTGAAGCTAGTGGTTGAAACACTGCTGGATCATAATGGTATACATCATAATCACTGGTGTACATTAAAGTAACAGCAAATTAAAATGAACCTGAGGCAAAGATTGGACATTCCATCCTTATAAGAACCTGTGACAATATTTCCACCATGTACCTCAATGAAATAAATTGACAAGCAGTTTATATCCTCTTTCTGGATTCATCCCACTCATTACAATGAAGTGAAAATAAAAGTTAAATTCCCAAAATGGAATGTGCTTAATTTAATTGTGCTTTCCCGGCCCGCATTTTTCTGATTCCGCCTTTTTAGGTTGGGCTGAGCTAGCTGGTAGAAAACAAAGTGCGCTTTTGTAAGCCACAAACGAGCCCGAATTGAGTTGGTGGAATAAAGTTATATTTATTGCAAAGCAATTCTATTTCTAATATGCATCAAATCCCAGCCGGGTCAAAGAACAAAGAACAAAGAAAATTACAGCATGGGAACAGGCCCTTCGGCCCTCCCAGCCGATCCAGATCCTTTATCTAAACATGTCACCTATTTTCCAAGGATCTACTTCCCTCTGTTCCCCGCCCGTTCATATATCTGTCTAGATGCATCTTAAATGATGTTATTGTGCCCGCCTCTACCACCTCCGCTGGCAAAAGGTTCTAGGCACCCACCACCCTCTGCGTAAAAAACTTTCCAGGCACATCTCCCTTAAACTTTCCCCCTCTCACCTTGAAATCGTGACCCCTTGTAATTGACACCCCCACTCTTGGAAAAAGCTTGTTGCTATCCACCCTGTCCATACCACTCATAATTTTGTAGACCTCAATCAGGTCCCCCCTCAACCTCCGTCTTTCCAACGAAAACAATCCTAATCTACTCAACCTTTCTTCATAGCTAGCACCCTCCATACCAGGCAACATCCTGGTGAACCTCCTCTGCACCCTCTCGAAAGTATCCACTTCCTTCTGGTGATGTGGCGACCAGAACTGCACGCAGTATTCCAAATGTGGCCTAACCAAATCCTATACAACTGTAACATGACCTGCCGACTCTTGTACTCAATACCCCGTCCGGTGAAGGCAAGCATGCTGCATGCCTTCTTGACCACTCTATCGACCTGTGTTGCCACCTTCAGGGTAAAATGGACCTGAACTCCAAGATCTCTCTGTACATCAATTTTCCCCAGGAGTCTTCCATTGACCTTATAGTCCGCTCTTGAATTAGATCTTCCAAAATGCATCACCTCGCATTTGCCTGGATTGAACTCCATCTGCCATTTCTCTGCCCAACTCTCCAATCTATTCATATTTTGCTGTATTCTCTCTCAGTCCTCCTCGCTATCTGCAACTCCACCAATCTTAATATCATCTGCAAGCTTGCTAATCAGGCAACCTATACCTTTGTCCAGATCATTTATGTATATCACAAACAACAGTGGTCCGAGGACGGATCCCTGTGGAACACCACTAATCACTTTTCTCCATTTTGAGACACTCCCTTCCACCACTACTCTCTGTCTCCTGTTGCCCAGCCAGTTTTTTATCCATCTAGCTAGTACACCCTGAATCCCATACAACTTCACTTTTTCCATCAACCTGCCATGGGAAACTTTATCAAACGCCTTACTGAAGTCCATGTATATGACATCTACAGCCCTTCCCTCATCAATTAACGTTGGCACTTCCTCAAAGAATTCTATTAGGTTTGTAAGACATGACCTTCCCTGCACAAAACCATGCTGCCTATCACTGTTAAGTCTATTTTCTTCCAAATGTGAATAGATCTTATCCCTCAGTATCTTCTCCAACAGTTTGCCTACCACTGACGTCAAGCTCACAGGTCTATAATTCCCTGGATTATCCCTGCTACCCTTCTTAAACAAAGGGACAACATTAGCAATTCTCCAGTCCCTCCGGGACCTCACCCGTGCTCAAGGATGCTGCAAAGATATCTGTTAAGGCCCCAGCTATTTCGTCCCTCGCTTTCCTCAGTAACCTGGGATAGATCCGGACCTGGGGACTTGTCCACCTTAATGCCTTTTAGAATACCCAAAACTTCCCCCTTCCTTATGCCGACTTAACCTAGAGTACTTAAACATCCATCCGTCATGTCCCTCTCCTTGGTGAATACCGATGCAAAGTACTCATTAAGAATCTCACCCATTTCCTCTGACTCCACGCATAAATTCCCTCTTTTGTCTTTGAGTGTGCCAATCCTTTCTCTAGTTACCCTCTAGTTATGAATAAAAGGCTTTGGGATTTTCCTTAACCCTGTTAGCCAAAGATATTTCATGACCCCTTTTAGCCCTCCTTATTGCGCGTTTGAGATTTGTCCTACTTTCCCGACATTCCTCCAAAGCTTCATCAGATTTAAGTCGCCTAGATCTTATGTATGCTTCCTTTTTCATCTTAGCTAGTCTCACAATTCCACCAGTCATCCATGGTTCCCTAATCTTGCCATTTCTATCCCTCATTTTCACATGGACATGTCTGTCCTGCACTCTAATCAACCTTTCCTTAAAAGACTCCCACATTTCAAATGTGGATTTATCCTTAAAGAGCTGCTCCCAATCCACAATCCCTAGCTCCTGCCGAATTTTGTTATACTTGGCCTTTCCCCAATTTAGCACTCTTTCTTTAGGACCACTCTCGTCTTTGTCCATGAGTATTCTAAAACTTACGGAATTGTGATCGCTATTCCCAAAGTAATCACCGACTGAAACTTCAACCACCTGGCCGGGATCATTCCCCAATACCAGGCCCAATATGGCGCCTTGCCGAGTTGGACTATTTACATAACTGCTCGAAAAAACTCTCCTGGATGCTCCTTACAAATTCTGCTCCATCTATGCCTCCAACACTACATGAGTCCCATTCAATGCTGGGGAAGTTAAAATCTCCCATCACGACCACACTATTGCTCCTATATTTTTCTATAATCTGTCTACATATTTGTACCTCTACTTCACGCTCGTTTTTGGGAGGCCTGTAGTAAAGTCCCAACAATGTTACTGCACCCTTCCTATTTCTTAGCTCTACCCATATTGCCTCAGTGCTCGAATCCTCCATCGTGCCCTCCTTAATCATAGCTGTGATATCATCTCTGACCAGTAATGCAACTCCTCCACCCCTTTTACCTCCCTCTCTCTCCCTCCTGAAGCATCTATACGCTGGGATATTTAGTTTCCAGTCTTGCCCTTCCCTCAACCAAGTCTCCGTAATACCAATAACACCATATTCCCAGGTACTAATCCAAGCCCTAAGTTCATCTGCCTTACCTGCTACACTTCTCGCATTGAAACAAATGCACCTCAGACCACCTGTCCCTTTGCGTTCATCATCTCTTCCCTGTCTACTCTTCCCCTTAGTTGCATTGAGTTTATTATCTAGTACCTTACTGGCTTAGTTGCTGCCTCTTTACTGACCTCTAACTTCCTAATTTGGTTCCCATCCCCCTGCCACATTAGTTTAAAACCTCCCCAACAGTGTTAGCAAAAGCACCCCCTAGGACATTGGTACCAGTCCTTCCCAGGTGTAGACCATCCGATTTGTAATGGTCCCACTGCCCCCAGAACCGGTTCCAATGTCCCAGAAATCTGAATCCCTCCCTCCTGCACCATCTCTCAAGCCACATATTCATTCTGACTATTCTTGAATTTCTACTCTGGCTGTCTCGTGGCACTGGTAGCAATCCTCAGATTATTGCCTTTGAGGTCCTACTTTTTAACTTATCTCCTAACTCCGTAAATTCTGATTGTAGGACCTTTATAGGGGCTGGTTTAGCACACTAGGCTAAAACGCTGGCTTTTAAGGCAGACCAAGCAGGCCAGCAGCACGGTTCAATTCCCGTACCAGCCTCCCCAAACAGGCGCTGGAATGTGGCGACCAGGGGCTTTTCACAATAACTTCATTGAAGCCTACTTGTGACAATAAGCAATTTTCATTTCATCCCATTTTTTAATCTATATCGTTGGTTCCTATATGCACCACGACAACTGGCTGTTCACCCTCCCCCTTAAGTATGTCCTGCAGCCGATCTGAGACATCCCTGATTCGTGCACCCGGGAGGCAACATACCATTCGGGAGTCTCGTTTTCGACCACAGAAACGCCTGTCTACTCCCCTTACGATTGAATCCCCTATGACTATAGCCCTGCCAGTCTTTTTCCCAACCTTCTGTGCAGCAGAGCCAGCCACGGTGCCATGAGCTTGGCTACTACTGCCTTCCCCTGGTGAGTCATCTCCCCCAACAGTATCCAAAACGGTACACCTGTTTTGGAGGGAGATGACCGCAGGGGACACCTGCACTGCCTTCCTGCTCTTTCTCTGCCTTTTGGTCACCCATTCCCTGTCTCCCTCACCAACCCTAATCTGCGGTGTGACCAACTCACTGAACGTGCTATCCACGACCTCCTCAGCATCGCGGATGCTCCAAAGTGAGTCCATCCGCAGCTCCAGAGCCGTCATGCGGTCTAACAGGAGCTGCAGCTGGACACATTTCCCGCACATGAAGGAATCAGGGGCATCGGGTCCACTCTGTCAGTTCCAAACCCGGCCGGTTTAATACAGAACTCAATCATGAATGTCCTCGAGCTCTCCGTCCCCCCTTCCACCCCCTTCCCTCCCTCGCGGGGAAGCTCGTACTCGGTGAGATTCATGGGGAGACTGATTGCTCCAACGCCATAGGTCTTGTGCAGGTTACAACATGTGCAATACCAAAGATCACTATACCACAAAAGACATCAAAACCAACGCAATAAGTGCAAGCCCTGATTTGAAAACTTCACATTTATGAATTTAGAGCAAATCTACAAATGTTGAAATAATGAGTATTCGTAAACTGGAGCAGTTGTCAGATAAAGTAATGCTGTGGAATGAACATTCATAGAATCATAGAATCCCTACAGTGTGAAGGAGGGCATTCAGCCTATCGAGTCTGCACCGACCCTCCGAAAGAGCACCCTACCTAGACCCACTCCTTCGCCCTATCCACCTAAACCAATAATCCCACCTAACGTGATAGGGGAGTTTGTATTTTGTAGTCATGTTGAGTACCATTGCAGTGAGCAGCTTTGGGAATCTTGGCTGATTTCTTTTCTCTCCTCTTCTCTACAGTGATGTCATCCAAACAAACTGCAGGAAAGAAGAGCACAATCCAGCTGTGGTGAAAAAATCTCAAAGCAATTGTCCAACGAGATATCCAATGGTGAATCTTGCTGATTATCTGCCAAAAATACATGAAAACTATTTCCTCAAATATTTGCCGCAAATACCAGGGTGTTTTTCTGAATAGGGACAATGAAGCAGCATGTTTCATACTGTGACTCACAATTTTTAATTAATTGATGTCCTTCTGAGATCTCCGGCAACAGTTTCAACATCAAGAACAAGATTTTCATTAAGTAGGAGAAAATTCTGACAACGGAAAATTATACAGGAACAAGAAACATCTTGGTGTGTTCTGCTGCTTTGGATAACAGTCTGTGACTTGATGCAGTCTTAACTAAAGGATGCTCCAGACTCTGAAATGAGTTCAACGTGTTTATTGAACTATTAACACGGTTCTCAAATGAGTTTGACTCTCTGCTAATCTAACTGTAGTAACTCAGTCTAACTGTACCAGCTTGCTCAAAGCCACGTGCTGGGGTGTGATGCTGCTGATCAACCCTGTCTAACTCTCTAGATGTCTGTCTGTGGAAAGAGGCAGGGTGTGAGTGCCTCATCCCTTTTATAGTGTTTATGTCATGCCCCCTTGTGGTGATGCCACCTCTGAGTGCCCTAACTGCCCATTGGTTGTGTCCTATTCTGAGTGTTCATTGGTTGCATGTTTGCATATCATGACATCTCCCCTTTTTTTTTAGATGTATATACATGTGAATGTGTCTGTCTAATGTGACTGACTGAGGAATACAGAACAGAACAAACAAAACAAATGCTCATAAGTCCAGTCTCTGAGGCTTGCGTCCTCGTCCTCTGCATCCTCGCCGACCACCGGAGAGGTGGTGGAGGGGCTGACGGTGTCTTGACAGGCGAGTGGGAGGCACGACTGGTGGCCTCGGGGTTTGAGGTGTCAATTCGACATGTGGAAATGGAGGGGAAAGTGGTTGTGAGCAAGCAACTTTTCGCAGTGCCCTTCGATTCCTTCGCACAATGGAGCCATCAGCCTTACGTATGATATAGGATCTGGGCGCGGCCTGTCGAACAACGACAGCAGGAGCAGACCACCCACCATCCGGTACCTTGATCCTGACCGTGTCTGCCGGGGATAGCACCTCCAGATCTGTGGAATGTGCGTCAAAGCCTTGCTTCTGGCTGTCGCAAAGCTGCTGCATCTTCTGCAGCACCGGGACGTGATCAAGGTTGGGCAGGTGTATGGCTGGAAGTGTCGTCCGCAGGTCCCTGTTCATCAGCAGTTGAGCTGGCGACATGTCAGTGGACAAGGGAGTCTCCCGGTTCGCATGTAGTGCAAGCGCAAAGTCGGAAGCGGAGTCCGAGGCCTTGAGGATGAACTGCTTAACGATGTGCACCCCTTTTTCGACTTTGCCATTGGACTGCGGACTGGAGGTGACATGCCTGAAATTGTAGCTCTTGGCAAACGTGGACCATTCTCGACTGTGGAAGCACGGGCCATTGTTGCTCATGCCGGTGTTCGGGATGCAATGCTGTGAGAATGTCTCTTTACACGCTTTGATGACGATCCGTGAGGTGAGGTCTGGCAGCTTCAGCACCTCAGGATAGTTTGAAAAGTAATCGATGATTGAGATACAGTCACGACCATTTGCGTGGAATAGGTCAATGCCAACCTTGGACCACGGAGAGGTCTCGAGGTCATGTGGATGGAGCGTCTCCTTGCTCTGCGCTGGTTGGAACCTCTGACAGGTTTCGCAGTTCAGGACCATGTCTGTGATGTCCTGGTTGATGCCGGGCCAGTAGACAGCTTGCCGGGCCCTGCGTCTGCACTTTTCTACACCCAGGTGTCCCTCATGAATCTGCCGCAGCACCATGCTCTGGAGACGTAGCGGGATGACTGTCCTGTCCAGCTTGAGCAGGATGCCATTGATCAGTGTCAGGTCATCCTTGACGTTGTAGAATTGAGGGCATTGCCCTTTCTGCCAGTCATTGCGGAGGTTGTGGATGTATCGCTGCAACAGGGGTCTTTGGCCGTCTCTTCTCGGATGAGAACGATCTTCTCATCTGTTGCCGGGAGAGTGCTTGCACACAGTTGTACCTGCAATTCAATGTGCTGGATGATCTCCAGTGTTTCACTGGGTGAGTTGACGGAGCGGGACAATGCATCGGCGATGATAAGCTCCTTGCCAGGTGTGTACACCAAATTGAAATCATACCTCTGGAATTTGAGCAGAATTCTCTGCAAACGAGGTGTCATGTCGTTCAGGTCCTTTTGGATGATGTGGACCAGAGGCCTATGATCCGTCTCAACAGTAAATGTTGGCAAGCCGTAGACATGATCATGAAATTTGAGTATGCCGGTGAGAAGACCTAAACACTCCTTCTCAATCTGCGCATGTCTGGTCTCAGTGGGTGTCATTGCCCGTGACGCATATGCTACTGGTACCCAGGATGACGTGTCGTCTCTTTGAAGCAACACCGCCCCAATGCCATCCTGACTCGCATCTGTGGATATCTTGGTCTCTCGGTCTGGATCAAAGAATGCAAGGACGGGTGCAGTGGTGAGCTTGACTTTCTGCTCCAGCCACTCTGTTCGGTGCTCCGCCTTCCACTCAAAGGCGGTTGATTTTTTTCACCCTGTTGCGAGGGCCGTGGTGAGTGTGGCCAAATTCGGGATGAACTTGCCAAGGAAATTGACCATTCCCAGGAAGCGCAGTACTGCCTTCTTGTCCTCGGGGACTTTCATTGCCTCGATGGCTTTAATTTTGTCTGTATCCGGGAGGCACACACCGTGTTGCGAAATCTGATCGCCCAGGAACTTCAGCGTGGATGTCCCAAAACAGCACTTGGACCTGTTTAGCTTGAGGCCATGTTCATGTATGCGTCGGAATACTTTCTTGAGTCGCAACACATGTTCCTCTGGGGTTGTGGACCAGATTATGATATCATCAATGGAGACACAAACCCCTTCTATTCTCTCCATCATCTGTTCCATGATGCAATGGAAAATCTCTGATGCCGAGATGATGCCAAATGGCATTCGGTTGTAGCAGAATCTGCCAAAAGGCGTGTTGAAGGTGCAGAGCCTTCTGCTGGATTCTTCAAGTTGGATTTGCCAAAATCCTTGGGATGCGTCCAATTGTGTGAGGAAGCGGGGATGTGCCATCTCACTCGTGATTTCTTCCCTCTTCGGGATGGGGTAGTGTTCCCGGATAATATATTTGTTTAGATCCTTGGAGTCAATGCAGATGCATAGGTCCCCCGAAGGCTTCTTTACGCACACCATCGAGCTGACCCAGTCGGTTGGTTCAGTGACCTTGGAGGTGATGCCTTTTTGTTGTAGACTCGTGAGCTCTGCCTTCAGGCGCTCTCTCAGTGGAGCAGGGACACGTTGTGGTGCGTGGATCACTGGTTTGGCATCAGGCCGCAGTAGAATCTTGTACTCGTATGGCAGCGTGCCCATCCCACTAAATACATCTGGGTACTGGGTTAGGATGTCGTCGATGCTGGCCTGAAGATTCAAATGGGGCGGCGTCGTGGTGTAGACCCTTTGAATGAGGTTCAGTTGCTTGCAGGCATGCGCACCTAGCAGGGACGCCCTGCCTGGCTTAACAATCTCAAAGCGTAAGCTTGCTTGTGTGCCGGCTGGACACCTGCAGATGGCAGGACCCCAATGCCTTGATTGCGTTTCCATTGTAGTCCAGGAGTTTGCAGGCAGCTGGAAGGATTGTGGGGGGCTTCTTGATTCTCTTGAAGTCCACCTGCGAAATCAAGTTGGCGGAGGCACCTGTGTCCAGTTTGAACTAGATGGGGCAGCGGTTGACCTTCATCACTGCATGCCATTCGTCCTCGGAATCCACGGCCAGGATTGATTGGACTCGTGATGTGTCCAGTGTGGTGTATTCGCACTTCGTAATAATGCCCACTCGGTAAGTGTTGTCCACGTATTCATCATCTGGATCCGTCGCACTGCCTGGATCAGAGTCATGCATTCGGTGTTGCAAACTTCTGATGCGCCGCTGTCGGAATTGGGAGCGCTGGCTCCTGACTGGTGGTGCAGATCTGCACAGGGCTGCATAGTGGTTTGGTTTCCCATAGTTTAAAAGGCGTTTGCCTCTTGCAGGGCATTTTTTTTTAAATGGGCAGTACCGCAGTTCGCACACGTCATGATGATGCTCAGTGCGTTGTTGCGCATGCGCGGTTAGGTTCCCAGACGTCTGCACCTGCGCAGTGCGGTTTTCAGCCGCTTCATGTTCCCGATCGCATTGCGCATGCGTCGGGCCCCGGGAAGAGCGCGCGAAATGGCCGCTTTCGTCAATGTGGAGGCGCTGCATCGGGAGATGGCCTGAACACTCTCCACCTCATGGGAGGCTTGTTTTTCACTTTCTGCCGTTTTGTACTGTGAATAGCGATTTTAAGAATGCTCATGCACAGTACACGTTTCAATCGCGACTGGCAGGGTCATGTGCTTGATTTTCAACAATTGCTCTCGCAGAGAATCAGAGTGGACTCCAAAAACGATTTGGTCTCTGATCATGGAGTCAGTGATATCACCGAAGTTGCAGGATTGTGCTAGCACTCTAAGGTTAGTTAGATAGGAGTTGAAGGATTCGTCTTTACCTTGCATCCTCTGCTTGAAGATTTCGTTGGTGTCCACCTCGCAGTGGCTGTCGAATTTGTCCAGGATGGTTTGGTACTTCGTTTTGTCCTGTCCTTCGGAAAAGTGAAAGGAGTTGAAGATCTCTATCGCATGGTCACCCGCAGTGGTGAGTAGAAGAGCTATCTTCCGAGCATCGGTCGC
Organism: Scyliorhinus torazame; assembly: GCF_047496885.1. Taxonomy (NCBI): domain Eukaryota; kingdom Metazoa; phylum Chordata; class Chondrichthyes; order Carcharhiniformes; family Scyliorhinidae; genus Scyliorhinus; species Scyliorhinus torazame. The sequence goes on along the minus strand of NC_092720.1, from coordinate 111,696,608 downwards.
GCCATTGAGGTCGGATGCTTCCACGTATAGTTGAAATTTCTGCTTGAATGATTGCCAGTTGGCACTAAGATTGCAGGTGGCCCTGAGCTGATGAGGAGCCTGAATCTTGTCCATTGTGCCTGCATTCAGTAGCTGGTTGTCACGGATCTGCCAAGTTGAACTAAATAGATTGAACAGTCACTCCTGGTATCATGTTGTGTTCTGCTGCTTCGGATAACAGTCTGTGACTTGATGCAGTCTTAACTAAAGGATGCTCCAGACTCTGAAATGAGTTCAACGTGTTTATTGAACTATTAACACAGTTCTCAAATGAGTTTGACTCTCTGCTAATCTAACTGTAGTAACTCAGTCTAACTGTACCAGCTTGCTCTAAGCCACGTGCTGGGGTGTGATGCTGCTGATCAACCCTGTCTAACTCTCTAGATGTCTGTCTGTGGAAAGAGGCAGGGTGTGAGTGCCTCATCCCTTTTATAGTGTTTATGTCATGCCCCCTTGTGGTGATGCCACCTCTGAGTATCCTGACTGCCCATTGGTTGTGTCCTATTCTGAGTGTTCATTGGTTGTATGTTTGCATATCATGACACATCTATTCATAGAATCCCTACAGTGCCGAAGGAGGCCATTCGGCTCATCGAATCTGCACCGACTCTCTGAAAGAGAACCTCATCCAGGTCCACTCCCTTGCCCTATCACCGTAACCCCATTAAACCTGCACATCCCTGGACACCAAGTGGCAATTTTACATTGACCAATCCACCTAACCTGCAAATCTTTGGACTGTGGGAAGAAACCGGACAGAGCACCCGGAGGAAACCCACACAGACATGGGGAGAAAATGCAAACTCCGCACAGACAGTCACCCGAGGCCGGAATTGAACTCAAGTCCCTGGCGTAGTGAGGCAGCAGTGTTAACCACTGTGCCACCGTGCCGCCCCTGTGCCGTCATGCCGCCCCAGTAATTGAACCAGTAATCCATTACCTTTTTAAGTCAACAATCTCACTATCTCCCCACTTCATTAATCTCTTTGACTAGAATCACACCCATCTTCAATCCATTTATACTTTTCGACGTCCCTTGTAACTGAGTCCACAATTGTTTTGAACTCTGGGTGAAATTGCTTCACGTGTCAACTGTAGCTTGACTCGTACCTCTGAATCATAAGGGTGTAAGTTCAAGTTCCGCTCCAGAAACTTGAGCATTAAATCTAGGCTGACACTTCAGTGCAGTAGTGAGGAAGTGTCAGACAGTTGGAGCAGCCTTCTTTTGCAAGCTTTGTCAAGGCTTTGTCTCCCCTCCCAGGCCGATGTAAAAGATCCCACAGTGTTAGTTCAAACAAAAACAAGAAATTTCTCCCTGGTGCCCTGACCCAGAATTTAGCCCTTCAAACAACATTACTGGAGTAGATTAATCTCATTGCTCTTTAATATGCACAAATTACTGGCTGCAACTGTTGATGTAACTTGATTTAACAAGCTAATTGAAGTCAATTAGTAACTGCTTTATTTTCAAGACAAGTGAGGTTTTCCTTGAGAACTGGGCCGGTATTCTCCGAAATCCCGGCCAAGTGTTGACGCTGGCGTCAAAACCGGCACGAGTGACGCCGGCGTCAACAGGCCTCCAGGCCCACTCGTTCTCCCCTTCCTCGGGGGCCAGAACGGCGCCGGAGCGCTGTGCATTGCTCCAGCGCCGAAGGCTGGCCCGACACTGCCGGCGTGGGTCCGCGCATGCGCGTGGTTGCCACCTCTGCGCTGTCCCCGGGCAACATGGCGGAGCCCTACAGGGGCCCAGCGCGGCGGAACATAGGCCCCACCCCGGAATGAGCCCGCCCGCCGATCGGTAGTCCTCAATCGTGGTCCTGGCTACCGTGGAGGCCACTCCCCGGAGTGGGATCCCCACGCCCCCCCCCCCCCCAATCAGGACGGCCCCCGCAACTATATGTAAACCTGGCCGGCGGGACTCGGCTGGCACTTGGCCCGTCAAGCGCAGAGAATCGCTGCGGCAACCGCTTTCAACAGCCCGACCGGCACAGCGACGACTGCGCGGGCGCGATTGCCGCCGATTCTCCGGTTGCATGAGAATCGATGGCCCAGTGTCGGAGCGGCCCCCCCTCCCGCCGATTCTCTGACCCGGCACGGGCTCGGAGAATCCCGGCCTAGGTTTTGAATATTAAGGGCAGAATTCTCCCAAAAAATGACTAGGGGCGCGTTCTAACGCTGCCTCCCGTAATGTCCTCATGTGAAGCCCGCCCATTGCGGGCGGAATCACTATTTGGCAAATCTCCATATTAAACAGCTAGTCTCACTCAAATATGCAGTTCCCTGAGGTAACCAAGATGAAATGAAAAAATGAAATGAAAATCACTTATTGTCACAAGTAGGCTTTAAATGAAGTTACTGTGAAAAGCCCTTAGTCATCACATTCTGGCGCCTGTTCGGGGAGCCTGGTACAGCAATTGAACCCACGCTGCTGGCCTGCCTTGGCCTGCTTTAAAAGCCAGCTATTTAGCCCTGTGCTAAACCAGCCCCTGAGATGTTGGGATCTATCCCCTTCGCTTTGGAGACCTCGGTACTGTTCAGTACTGTTCTCCACAAACACGGACCAGACAGAACGTCACTTGTGGGGGTATCCCAGGGGTTTGGAGGCCCCAGGTGCATGCGCTCTGGGTGGGGTGGCACCCTGGCACTGCTGTTGCTACCTGGGCACTCTGGTATTGCTGGCCTGGCCCCCAGACAATACCAGCTGGATGCCAGCCTGGCACTGCCAAGGTGCCTTAGGTGTCACTGCCAACTGGCATTTTCCATGCGGCAGTGATTGGTCTGGGGGTACACTCTCCGGGTGTGGGGGCGGTTCTGGGGGTTACGTCAGGACAGGAACCTGACCATTTTTAAATGGGTTCCCGATCGCTCGCTGCTTTGAGGGGTTCAGCGAGAAGAGCTCCTCAGTGCACAAAACGGGGATAAGTGTGGTCTCGGGGGTGCGTTCCATGCCGAGGCCCCATTCTAACTGAATTGCCTTTAATTAGCGGGGTCTTTCTCGGCACTGCAAGCACTGGGAAACACGCGGCTAAACACGCTCGCTATGGGTCTTTGTTCCTATTTGGTTAGATCGGGCATTAAGTGTCATTTCACGTCGGAAAACCAGTGAAAATCCTATCGGCACTTCCAGTGTGATCCCATCCCAATCCACCCTCACTTAGTCATTTCTTTTGGAGCTTTCCTGCTGGGAAAGAGATGTTCAGGACCTAAAAACGCAGGCCAGACCAGCTCCTCACCGATCAAGGCGGCATTTTTAAAGAGCATCCCAATCTCCAGGCAGCCCAACAGCCAGTCCCTCCCACTCCCCCCTACTCAGCAGCAGCGAGGTGGTGAATCTCTGGAGCCGGGAGATTCCACCTGAAACTCAGAAATTCATATTTAAGTGACTTTAAATGTGAATGCATCTGGTTAGGTCCACCGGGTGCAACACGGTGGGAGAATAGCTCCCTTAACAGGGTATACTTTCAACATTATAAGATTGTATAGTCAATATTCCAAATGTGACATTTAATATGATCAGAAAGTCAGTTTTGTGAACGTTATAAGATGGAAAAGAAGGGAGGCACAGAGTTAAAGTAACTTGCTTCCAAAAAGCAAATGATAAAATATGTTTCTGTCTGCATTTGTTTATTTCCATTCATTTCCAGGATGTGAGTGTCAGCGTGTATTGCCCATTTCAGAGGGCATTTGAGAGTCAACCACATTGCTGTGGAACTGGAGTGACATGTAGGCCAGAGCAGGTTCCCTACGGGATATTCGAGAACCAGATGGGTCTTTCTAACAATCAACAACAATTGCATGGTCATCATTGGACTTTTAATTCCAAATGTTGTTATTGAATTCTGTCTTCGCCATCTGCGTTGGTAGGATTTGGACCCAGATCTTGCCCCGGATTACGAGTTTAATGACAATACCTCTATGCCACCGATTCTCCTAATGTGTTGCAGCGAGTGTGCAGCAATTCTATTGGGTGTCCGAGTTCACCAGGGGCTACTATTAAGTGAGCACACTCTATAATATTGAAGATTCAAAACCTCAAATAAGCCAATCTAAATGCATAACCTGCTTCTTGCGTAAGGAGCATCAGCAATAAAGAGCTTGCATTGCCTCAGGCTGCCTTAAAGGGCCACTAGCAGAAAAAAAAATGGAAATAAACAGCAGATTAGTCTGCTTCTCTCTCCAAAGCCTGGAGGGATATAACACGTCAGAGGCGCCCTCCACCGATGCCCGCTGTCCTGCTCTGTCTTTCCAATCTTTTCTGTTTCTTTCTGAGATCTCCAGCTTTTGCAGCATTTTCCATTTGATTAAAGGACCACTGTTAACTTACAAGTTTAGAAAATAATTTGTGTGTAAAGAAAGAACGGGCAACTGCAGGAGTTTCAGACTGGTCAATGACCACATTATTTATAATCATTTCCACAACGAAAATATAAAGGGATGATTTTCTCTTTGCCTACTATTTGCAACAAAATTACAATCATGTTCTTTATTTCATGGATTCACATAATTATTCGCCCTCTATTTTTAAATCAATTGCTTGACATTTTTGACCAAGTCCTTGAATGGAATGCTCCGCGATTGAGTTTTGTAATGGGACAGCCACCGATCTACCACAATAGAATCCCATCGCTGTAAATGAGGAAATGTTATTTGGTTCATAGATGAAGATCATTCTCCCATGTTGCCATACTCGGGCAAGCCTGTCAAATTGCAGTGCCATGGATGAGGAAGTGCTCAGAAATGGCATCTCAGCTTCAACCTTCACAGTATACCTGCTGTCTGGATTTGGCATAGCAACTTAACCATGAGACGATCGAGCCAACTTCTACCTCCAAAATCAAAAGAGGGAGTAATTGAGCAAAAATTCAAGATTTGCCCAGAACAAAATGTTTATATCGTCAATGGATGAACTATTGCTCGATCCATTCCAATCTAATCAAGAGGAACGGAGCAGCGGTAAGCATGTGCACACACAAGCCAACACACATGCACAATCGAAGCATGAAAGGAATTATTTACTCCATAGCATTTAGACTACACTAGGGATCCATGGCAATTAGATTAAGGACGTGATCGAATGCCCGTGTCACACCAGGAGCGAATCAGTGGAAGCCGGTTATATTGCAGGAGAGACCGAATTTAGGGACCGGGCACCGATCAGTTGCCGATCTAACCGGCCCACCCCAGTTTGCGAGATCCGGATCCCACCACGATGTGGCTAGAAACCAATAATCATACAATTAAGGCCTCCCGTAATCTAACCGGTTCCCCAGCGAGTGGTCATGTCGGAGCCCTTTAGCACACCTATTTAAAAACGTGAAGCTAGCGCAATGCTGCCGTTGGGATCATAGGAGGTGAGTAGCCATCTTGGAAATTAGCAGTCAGCCCAGGGGCACCGCTGCAGTGCTCAGAGCAGGTGGAGGAGAACCCGGAGGACGGGCAGGCCCAGATTGGGGGCATCAGCCGCCATCAGTGGGGGGGTTGCTCCTGGGCTGATGGGCGAGGGGTTCAGCGCCCACAGATCATACATGCCACCCCCGCCCTGCACCGTGTATACCCATACCAGGAGCAATGTTAGCTGCTGCCTGTCAGTCCTACCGAATACCCCTGAAGGCCCATCTGTGCTGATATGGTGCAGGTCAGTTTAACTCCCATTGACTATCGCAGCCACTGGCTGTACAGCTGGAGGATATCGCTAATAGGGAATCGGCAATGTTAGTTCTGTGAGCACTCCACAGCTCCCAAGTGGATTCCTGTGGGTAGACGTGCCACGTCGCAGGCGAGTGTTATTGCCGAGCATCCCTAATCAGACTGTGAGGCCGGGACACTTTGCCTGAACACTGGCGGCATCAACACCATAGAGGCAGCAGCCAGCTATCAAACACCCAAGAGCTGGACTTCAGTACTGGGGATATCTCTGCGACTAGAGTGGGAGTGTGTGTGTGAGTGTGGATCGCGGAGCGGACATTCGCTTGGTCCAAGTAATGTTCCCAGCGGAGGTCTGGGCCCCGCTGCGGTCAGGGTGCGCGTGCAGTCCCCCAGTGCAACCAGCTTGTGGGATGGTGCCCTGAGAGAAGGTGAGAAGCTTGGAGGGGTGGGGTGCATTGAGGGATTTAATGGTCCCGGGGTGGAAGCCATAGCCGATTGTCGGTCTCTCACCCTCACCAATTCCTTCCAGATATCACATTTTGGATGATATTGTGGACCCTGCAGTAGATGGTGGTGACAGTCCAGGTGGCCAGACACCAGAGAAGGCGGCAACAGCAGCGTCGACAGAGGCTCGATGAGGCAGCACATGTGCAGGGGTCTGCCCCACACCCTGAGGCCCTGACCACCCATCAAGCCAGGGAGGGACAAAGAGGGGAAGGCCAGTGAGGGCCTAAGGTGTACAGGCATCGCTCGCCATTTGAGGAGATGTAGGACATCAACTCCCGCAGGAGGCTCCCCCTCAACAAGGGGCAGAGCGGCACCTGTGCCATGTGCTTACGGACTTAGCACCACGAGGACGAGGGCACCCACTCGCAATGGCCATCAAGGTCACCTCAGCCTCGGGTTCATACCAGGCTTCAAGTGGCATCTTGCAGCCCACTGCCCAAGAGTGTACCCATGAAGTGTACCCATGAAGTTTGCCTGGTCAGCTGACTATATAAACTTTGACCTGAACCAGGCCCATCAAGATGACCAGGCAGCAGGATTCACCATTGCCAGGATGCCCCAGATCCAGAGGATGATAGATGGCATGCATGTTGCCTTGCACTCACAGAGCGTTCCAGGAGCACCCTTCATTAATAGGAAGGGGTTCCACTCCCTGAAAGTTCAACTTGGGTGCGACCACCACCTCAAGATAATTCACTTGTGTGCACACTTCCCAGGGAGTGTGCACGACAGCTACATCCTGGGGTAGTCAGAGAACCCGGGAGGCCAGGGACCAATGCGGAGATCCAAAATAACGATGCCCAGGTGGCCACCCGGGCTGTCATTCAGCGGTGTATCGGACTATTTAAAATGTGGTTCCGATACCTCGACTGCTCTGCAGTACAGCTCTCCGGAGTCGCCTGCTTTGTGGTGCCTGCTGTGCCCTCCACAACCTGGCAGAGCAGTGGGATGACATGCTGGATGTGAAGTGAGAGGATCATGTGGCCTTGTCAGAGGAAGAGGATGAGGAAGAGCTAGACCAGGATGGGCTGGAGGACAATCCGGGGGAGGACCCGCCGGAGCAGCTGGAGGTTGGAGGACACATCCCCCTTTCTTTGGAAAAAAAGTTATAACATTTGTTTGTGACATTTTTGCTTTGAACATTACATGAGCGAATCATTAACTAGTGTTTTTAAATTAATTTGCAAAAAATAACTGTTGAGTCACATTGGTAATGATAATTGAATAGTTATTACAGTCATTACAAATTTATTTTTAAATTTAGAGTATCCGATTACTTTTTTTCCCACTTAAGGGGCAATTTAGCGTGGCCAATCCACCTAACCTGCACATCTTTGTGTTGTGGGGGTGAAACTCACGCAGGCATGGGGAGAATGTGCAAACTCCACACGGACAGTGACCCAGGGCCGGGATTCGAACCCGGGTCCTCAGCGCCAGGCTGCGGTGCTAACCACTGTGCAACGTGCCGCCCTAGTCATTTCAAATTTAATCTATTTGGTGGTCTCCTGGTTTTAGTGATCATCTCAATGATTTCAAATTATCTTCCAAATTGTCTTGACGCATTGGTGATAATGATGGATTAGGAAAGTCAATGTCTTTGAAGGTGTCATCCTGAGCAATATTGTTCCTAGTTGGAGATGGAACATGATTTTTTTACTTGCAGTGCAGAAGGAGGCCATTTGGCCCATCGATTCTCCACCGACCCTACATGGACAGTGACCCGGAGCCGGGGTCGAATCTGGGTCCTCAGTGCAGTGAAGCAGCAGTGGTAACCACTGTGCTACTGTGTTTATAGGCTACCTTCTCTTGCAGGGACAGAGAGAGGGCATTATTAGCCACACGCTTCATGCATCATCGGGAGTGGGCACTGCTGCTGGTAATGGGTGGGGTGTGCTGGCGGGTGCCAGGTAAGCTGAAGCACATGCACGGTATTGTGCTGTAGGATGGTGCGGTGCCAACCGCATGTTCTTGGGGGGGGGGGGGACTGCAGGGGGGTGGCAAGCGGCACCAGTGCCAGGAGGCAAATGCCAACTCACCTATGCAGCCAGGTGGAGGTTGTTTAGCTTCTTGCAGCATTGGGTGGCAGTCCGCCTTGTGACACACCCCGCGCTGTTGGCCGCTGCCCTGTGGCTGACCCTCCAACCCTCTCGGGGGAACAGGGTATCCCACCTGGACTCCACCATGTCCAACAGTCTGGCCAGGTCGACATCTCCGAATCGTGGGTACGGTCTGCGCGGTGACATGGCTGTGTACTGAGTGGGGTTTGCTCTGCAGGATCGGTTGAAGAGCTGCTCCCCCTCATTAGCAGTGAGCTGCTGATCGCGGTCCAGGTGAATCAGCTGGTGGGACAGTCAACGTGAAGCCCGTGGAGCATCATTCCTGGCCGTAATTGGCGGTAGATACCGGTAGCGATCTCGTCGGGTCAACCATCGGAAGAATCTGGCAATTCCCGCTCGCTACCACACTTAGGGCAAGTTTCTAAGTACAAATGTATTGTCATACTATATTACAATAATAAAATAAAACTTTTGCCAGCAGAAATTGGCAAGCATTTTAAGTAGTGTTCTAGAATCTTAGGGCAAATGAGATTGGTTCACGTCAATGATCTTCAAGTACTTTTACCATCTCGGCCATACTATTCAGGAAGAATTCTTCTAACTTGATTCCAGTTACCCCCCTTGCTTCCATATCCCTTAATACCCTTGCCTAGTACAAATCTATCAATCTCAGTTTTGAAATGTTTAATTGATATTAACCCAACAGGTTAATTGAGGGAAAATTCCAGATTTCAACTACCTCTTGTGTGACAAAGTGTTTCCTGAATGGCTTCTCTCTCATTTGAAGATTATGCCCCCTTGTTCTGGGCTCCCCCACCATGGGAAATATAGGGCTGGATTCTCCCAAAATGAGACTATGTCCCCACGCCGGTGTATAAACGGTGGAGTTTTCCTCCAGAAATTCCTTCCAAAACGTTGAACACATTCAATGCCCTGCAGAGGGCTAGCAGGGACCCCGAGTGAATCTCGCAGATTTAGCTGCAGATACGGGGCCCAGTACTTCATGTTCAGAGTCTGTGCATGCACACGGCGGCAGCCTCGACGGGCTCCATGATGGACTCGAAACGCTGAGCTGCACCGAAAAAAGAGACCCCCTCGATCGGCCATGCTCCCGAGCCTCAACACCCGCACAGTTAATCATTGGCCACCCACAAGGCCCCCCCTGGTCTCCGATTCGTTCACCTCCAACCTGGGCGGCTGCGGGCTCACCGCAGCATCCCGACTGGCAATAGGTCAACGCGTCGGGAGCTCGGTTGGGAGCGGAGGATTGCAGGGCGGGCCTCTGGCAATGGCCTGCCGGTGGCGTGGCGTACTCCGCGGGCCCGATTACAGCGTGAAAGTGGATTCTCTGCCCCACGCTGGCCGCAATTTCGGCGAGAGGTTGCGGAGAATCCAGCCCTTAGTTTTTTTATATCTCCTCCTTTAATCAGCTTCAGCATCTCATTTAAATCACCCCTTAATCTTCTACTAAAGAAGAAATAGGTACAAGGCAATTTGACCCGAAAAGAAAGATTTATATAGGATGTACTTTAACGGCCTTGTCATACCTGGCTTGATGACATGACGAGGTTGTTGAATCTCACGAGATTCATGACACTCAAAACATCTTGCATGATTTAACGGAATACTGCGAGGCATTGCCATCTGGATCTCGTCCAGCGAAGCCGAGATCCAAATTATTGTATTTAAGTAAGCCATTAGGCTTATTTAAATATATCTGCGACATATTCTCCTGGGGCCTGGGAACTAATGGGTCCCACCTGGGAAACCTCACCATGGCGCCACTCAGCGCTGGTTTCGACAAATTTGGAAATGGTGAAATGGCACCTTGTAGATGGGGGGGGGATTCTCCCAGGCCATTGGAGACCCTGGGTAGTCGGGCGCTGGGCAGGGTGATACCTTGCACTCCCGCTGACACCCAGGCACCTTGACACTACCAGCCTGATACCGTGGCAATGCAACCAGGGCACCCTTGTACTGCTGCTGGAACTGCCAGGATGTCCAGATGGCACTGCCAGGCAGGCAGGGGTGCCTGGGTGCCAGGTTTCCCATGCCAGTGATCCGGCTGGGGGGATGCCTTGCCCTTAAGAGGTGGAGGGGGGGACCCAAGTAGACGTAAGTGGTAAATTGCACACAGTGGTGGGGTCAGAGGGCATGATGGGTGGCTGAAATATCAGGGCGGTATTTAAAAATGCTCGTCAGTGCAGGAAATTGTGTAAGTGTGGTCTCGGTAGGGCATTCCTAGCCAAAGCCAAAAGAATGACAAAGTGGAGCGGCATGGTGGCGCAGTGGTTAGCACTGCTACCTCACAGCACCAAAGACCCGGATTTTATCCCGTCCCCACATCACTATCTTTATCTGTGTGGGTCTCACCCCCACAACGCAAGGATGTGCAGGTTAGGTGGTTTGGCCACGCTTATTTTGCCCTTAATTGGGAAAAAAAACATTTTTAATGAGAAAGTGCGGTTAAATAACAATGTCGTTCTTGACACTGTGGGCGGCGCAAAATTCCCTATTAAAGGCACCCAAAACGCATTCTGTACCATTAAATCGTGCCCAGAAGCACCATTTGGCATTGAAGTCTGACTTTAAACACAAGGGGCGGGATTCTCTGCCGGCGGGATGCTCCATTTTGTCACTAGCCCGGGGGTTTCCTGACAGCGTGGGGCTGCTCCACAATTGGAAACCCCATTGACCGGCCGACGTAACAGAGCATCCCGCCAGCGTGTTGAGGCAGAAATGTGGTGTGGCGGGGCGGAGCATCCCACCTAAGGAATCAATCCAATTATTGTAACGGGCAGAATCACTGACTGGTACAAGAACAGAAAATGCTGGAAAATCTCAGCAGGTCTGACAGTATCTGTGGAGAGAGAACGGAGGTCAAGTTTTGAGTCTGGTAACTCTTCGTCTTCGTCAGAGCTGACCAACTCTGATGAACAGTCATCCAGACTCGAAACGTTAGTTCCCTTCTCACTCTCCACAGATGCTGTCAGACCTGCTGAGATTTTCCAGCATTTTCTGCTTTTGTTTCAGATTCCAGCATCAGCCGCAATTTGCTTTTATATTACTGACTGGTAAGTGGGTGTGAAAATGTTTCTGTGGTGCATGACTCAAACGGTTCATGTTACACATTTCTCTTCTATAATTTTTGCAATCACTTGAGAAATAAATGCTGGTGTTTCCCATTGAAGCTTGGCATGACATAGTCACAGCTGAAGTCAGTGAGAACATGCAATTGTCTTGTCCGCTCAATACGTCACTACTTCCTACCTACCCAGCTTGCAGCAGCAAACATGTGGTGAAGTCATCATTCACCATGCCCTCAGAGGGCACCACGAGTTTTAGATCAAACCTCTCCTTCAAAGACAGGAGATTGTGGATTGAGTATTAGCAAGACATCCTGGGGTTTCACTTTACAAAATTGGAAGGAAATGAAGGAGAGACTTTGGTGGGAAGATAATATTTTCCTAATCCTCCAGGGTGTTTGTTGCACTAGAGCTTGGCGAGCTCAGGGAAATGACAATTACACGTTTCACATGAGGTTTTAAATCAGATTTCTTTTCAAGAAACACAATAGATGGAATATATTTAAGTGCACATTTCGGATTTTTGTTCCATCTTCCGGACAAAGCTAGATTTGAAGAGAGAAACAAACTTGTTGACATTAATGCTTTGTAGGTTATTTCATTTTCCCAGTTGTCTCCGCTGTCATTCTGAGCGCTGCTCGAGGGAGCAGGAATGTGGGCTGATGTTTTCCTTGTTAATTCAACACAGACTGAAGAGCTTTGAACTTCTCCTGTGTGCATATTAATATTCAAATTTATTACATTCCTTTGCAATTTCACAGAGGTAGTGGTTCCTTCTAATGCCGGTAAATTAAAAAGGCATTCGTATTCAAATCTTTGCACAGCTGAATGTTAAGACACAAGGATCAAATCTGAGAGTTGCTGGTCTGCGAGGATTAGTACCCCTCTGCATGTTGCATTTGTCCCCTGGGTCCTTTTGGGAAGGCTGTGAATCCATTCATTATGCACAGATGCATTTGTAGCGCCATCTTCTAGTTCCATTTTTGCTTTGATATTTAGCTTTCTCTCACTCTCCATTCCCCAGGACACCCAACTTATTTTTCTCCCATGTCTCATCCTCCATTTTCAGGTGCGTTTCTCTCCTTACCCCTCCTTCACCCTGAGTGTCCCCAAGGATGGTGGCCCTTGTCATTTTGGTGGGCATCGCACATTTATTTTCGATGTCTTTTTTTGTCAGCTTACTTCAGTCTGGTATCACTATAGTGCTGCCTCGAGTCTACTTCACCCCGCTTTGCAGCGCTTGTACCAGCCATCATACTGCACTCATAAATAATTCAAGAAAATAAGGTAGGAATTCGGATACGCAAAACCAGGCACAAGGTCAAGGAATTTAATGTTGAACCCTGTAGCTCATTCACAGTGATTGAATCATGCTGCATCTACTTCAAGGGAACAGCCAATTGACTGCCGGTCTCTGATTCTCAGTGTGGTAAAAAGTTCAATTCCATCTAAGTAATATGTGAAAACTTTATTTCTAAAGCTTCATGTGACCTGCTGCTGGGCCTACGCCAGTTCTCTGAAGCTGGCCATTAATATTAAAGAGCAATTTAGGAGGAGTTACCCTTCAATTTCATGTCCCTCTCTGAAGGGGAGCATATCTTCTTTTCGATCACTATCAAATCTCGCCCCATAGCTGAGGTGAGATCGCAACAGGTAAGGAAATCTGAAGCTTATTGCACAATGTAGTTGATCTTCGTCTTGCAAAATTCAGGAACATCTTTTGAAACCGAGAATAAAAAACAGCAGTAGATTCACAACACATGAATTGATTATTTAACAGGGGAGGCGGTGTTGCTGGTGGTATTGTCAATGGACGAGTAATTCAGAGACCCAGGGTAATGCATTGGAGACTCAGATTTGATTCCCACCATGGCAGATGGTGAAATTTATTGTATCTTTAGGCGAACAGCTCAAAAGAAATATGATTGCAGAAGCACGTGGGTTTGATGCAAGATTAACATTATTGATAGGTCTCCACTGTACAAGGTTTGGTACTGGACTGCTCAAAACCCGCAAAGTAGCCGATTAAGTCACATAAGTCATGTGACACTAATCTTAAAGTGAAATTGCGCACAATTACAATAACACGCATCTATAACATCCCTCCCCCTTTACTTCTAAGGTACAACACAACTAATAACTAGGATATTAACAAAGTCATTTAAATTATATACAAGTGCAGGCATCATATTATTACATTGTAATAACACAGTCAATAAGATAGACAATCAGGTGGGCGTCTATTTTCTGCAAGTTGCCTGTGCACATCCAAGACTTTGCCATTCTCAAACTTCGATGTATTTTCAAGTTCTCCAGTTGATGTCTCTACTCTGGAAGTTGTTAAAGACTCTTTTTCCAAGAGGTGTCAAATATTGGCAGGTACTTCTGATGCAATCTCTCCTTCTGTAGATGAAAGAGAAATTACCCAGTCAGGTGGAATGAGACCGTTACCTCTTGAAGTAGTTCTGGCACTGCATGTTGACAATAATTGATCCCACATGGCGTCTCCACATCAGTTCATCTGTCGTTTGGACCGTGTAGGATATTGGACCAGTCTGAGAACATAGAACATAGAACATAGAAAAATACAGCACAGAACAGGCCCTTCGGCCCACGGTGTTGTGCCGAACTTTTATCCTAGATTAAGAACAAATTAATCTACACCCCATCATTCTACCGTAATCCATGCACCTATCCAATACCCGTTTGAAGGTCCCTAATGTTTCCGACTCAACTACTTCCTCAGGCAGTGCATTCCATGCCCCCACTACTCTCTGGGTAAAGAGCCTACCTCTGACATCCCCCCTATATCTTCCACCGTTCATCTTAAATTTATGTCCCCTTATAACAGTTTGTTCCACCCGGGGAAAAAGTCTCTGACTGTCTACTCTATCTATTCCCCTGATCATCTTATAAACCTCTATCAAGTCGCCCCTCATCCTTCTCCGCTCTAATGAGAAAAGGCCTAGCACCCTCAACCTTTCCTCGTAAGATCTACTCTCCATTCCAGGCAACATCCTGGTAAATCTCCTTTGCATCTTTTCCAAAGCTTCCACATCCTACCTAAAATGAGGCGACCAGAAGAACTGCACACAGTACTCCAAATGTGGCCTTACCAAGGTTTTGTACAGCTGCATCATCACCTCACGGCTCTTAAATTCAATCCCTCTGTTAATGAACGCTAGCACACCACAGGCCTTCTTCACAGCTTTATCCACTTGAGTGGCAACTTTCAAAGATCTATGAACATAGACCCCAAGTTCTTTCTGCTCCTCCACATTGCCAAGAACCCTACCGTTAACCCTGTATTCCGCATTCATATTTGTCCTTCCAAAATGGACAACCTCACACTTTTCAGGATTGAACTCCATCTGCCACTTCTCAGCCCAGCTTTATCTATGTCTCTTTGCAACCGACAACAGCCCTCCTCACTATCCATAACTCCACCAATCTTCGTATCGTCTGCAAATTTACTGACCCACCCTTCTACTCCCTCATCCAAGTCATTAATGAAAATCACAAACAGCAGAGGACCCAGAACTGATCCCTGTGGTACGCCACTCGTAACTGGGATCCAGGGTGAATATGCCTTCGACCACCACTCTCTGACTTCTATCGGTTAGCCAGTTCGTTATCCAACTGGCCAAATTTCCCACTATCCCATGCCTCCTTACTTTCTGCATAAACCTACCATGGGGAACCTGATCAAATGCCTTACTAAAATCCATGTACACTACATCCACTGCTTTACCTTCATCCACATGCTTGGTCACTTCCTCAAAGAATTCAATAAGACTTGTGAGGCAAGACCTACCCCTCACAAATCCGTGCTGACTATCCCTAATCAAGCAGTGTCTTTCTAGATGTTCAGAAATCCTATCCCTCAGTACCCTTTCCATTACTTTGCCTACCACCGAAGTAAGACTAACTGGTCTGTAATTCCCAGGGTTATCCCTAGTCCCTTTTTTGAACAGGGGCACGACATTCGCCACTCTCCAATCCCCTGGTACCACCCCTGTTGACAGTGAGGATAAAAAGATAATTGCCAACGGCTCTGCAATTTCATCTCTTGCTTCCCATAGAATCCTTGGATATATCCCGTCAGGCCCGGGGGACTTGTCTATCCTCAAGTTTTTCAAAATGCCCAACACATCTTCCTTCCTAACAAGTATCTCCTCGAGCTTACCAGTCTGTTTCACACTGTCCTCTCCAACAATATGGCTCCTCTCATTTGTAAATACTGAAGAAAAGTACTCGTTCAAGACCTCTCCTGTCTCTTCAGACTCAATACACAATCTCCCGCTACTGTCCTTGATTGGACCTACCCTCGCTCTAGTCATTCTCATATTTCTCACATATGTGTAAAAGGCCTTGGGGTTTTCCTTGATCCTACCCGCCAAAGATTTTTCATGCCCTCTCTTAATTCTCCTAATCCCTTTCTTCAGTTCCCTCCTGGCTATCTTGTATCCCTCCAGGGCCCTGTCTGAACCTTGTTTCCTCAGCCTTACATAAGTCTCCTTCTTCATCTTGACAAGACATTCAGCCTCTCTTGTCAACCATGGTTCCCTCACTCGACCATCTCTTCCCTGCCTGACAGGGACATACATATCAAGGACACGTAGTACCTGTTCCTTGAACAAGTTCCACATTTCACTTGTGTCCTTCCCTGACAGCCTATGTTCCCAACTTATGCACTTCAGTTCTTGTCTAACAGCATCGTATTTACCCTTCCTCCAATTGTAAACCTTGCCATGTTGCATGCACCTATCCCTCTCCATTACTAAAGTGAAAGTCACAGAATTGTGGTCACTATCTCCAAAATCCTCCCCCACTAACAAATCTATCACTTACCCTGGTTCATTACCAAATCCAATATGGCCTCCCCTCTGGTCGGACAATCTACATACTGTGTTAGAAAAGCTTCCTGGACACACTGCACAAACACCACCCCATCCAAACTATTTGATCGAAAGAGTTTCCACTCAATGTTTGGGAAGTTGAAGTCACCCATGACTACTACCCTGTGACTTATGCACCTTTCCAAAATCTGTTTCCCAATCTGTTCCTCCACATCTCTGCTGCTATTGGGGGGCCCATAGAAAACTCCCAACAAGGTGACTGCTCCTTTCCTATTTCTGACTTCAACCCATACTACCTCAGTAGGCAGATCCTCCTCGAACTGCCTTTCTGCAGCTGTTATACTATCTCCAATTAACAATGCCACCCGCCCCCCACCTCTTTTACCACCCTCCCTAATCTTATTGAAACATCTATAACCAGGAACCTCCAAAAACCATTTCTGCCCCTCTTCTATCCAAGTTTCCGTGATGGCCACCACATCATAGTCCCAAGTACCGATCCATGCCTTAAATTCACCCACCTTATTCCTGATGCTTCTTGCGTTGAAGTATGCACACTTCAACCCATTTCCATGCCTGCAAGTACCTCCTTTGTCAGTGTTCCCTTCCCCACTGCCTCACTACATGCTTTGGCATCCTGAATATCAGCTACCTTAGTTGCTGGACTACAAATCCGGTTCCCATTCCCCAGCCAAATTAGTTTAAATCCTCCTGAAGAGTACTAGAAAACCTTCCTCCCAGGATATTGGTGCCCCTCTGGTTCAGATGCAACCCATCCTGCTTGTACAGGTCCCACCTTCCCCAGAACGCGCTCCAATTATCCAAATAACTGAAGCCCTCCCTCCTACACCATTCCTGCAGCCACGTGTTCAACTGCACTCTCTCCCTATTCCTGGCCTCGCTATCACGTGGCACCGGCAACAAACCAGAGATGACAACTCTGTCTGTCCTGGCTTTTAACTTCCAGCCTAACTCCCTAAACTCATTTATTACCTCTGTTGCTAACTTTTGGTTGATTCAATTGGCTCTGTTTTATAACCGTTGCTCTCGAGTCGCCAGGTATCTTTATGCTACCGCCACGAGGTTCAAGTAATGATCAATAACTCAATACAACGATTAGTAAGATTCAAATCAAAGCACATTTATTATACACAGTAATCACTACTCATGCACAAATTCTACTTCTAAGCTACTTCTACAACTAACAGGCCTATACTTAGCTTCGGACTGGTCCACCAGACCAGGGGAACAAATAGCCTTTTGTTCGGGTTCTGAGTCTGCGGGATTCGAAGTTGGTACGGATTGGTAGCTAGGAGCACCTATCTCGTAGCGAGCGTTGACTTAAGACTTACTGGATCTCTGCGGCAGTTGAACCGGTCACGGTCAAGGTTGGTTCGCGTTGCTGGGTGACCCGGTCAAGAAGAACGATTTGAACTTGGGGGCTTAACTTTATAGTCCCATGGGGCTTCCCGCCTTTCGGGGCGGACCCTGTACCTGGTTCCAAGTGATTGGACTTTGTTCCAATCGCTTGGTTCGATTTCTCCAATACTGGAGCGGTTCCCTGATCGATGGGCGGTCTTGAGGTGTCCGTTAATCTCTTTTGCATTGGCTCCTGCTGGCGCCGGGGAGTCTGGCTTAGCTTTGTTTGATCCAAATGTTGCGATTATTCCCGGGGATCGCTTATTAGTATGTAGATGGCTGCTACATTATTATGCAGATGGCTGCTTGTATCGATGCTGTCTGGGCTTTTGCAGAGTTAAATACACAGCAAACCTGCACCTGCTGGTTTCTGCCTGTGTTGGCTGAATTTCCCTGAATCCTTTTGTGGTGGTATGTATTAGGGGTAGTATGGTACCTGTGAAGCCGAGAGGCTATTGGCTGACAGGTCCCGGGTCCTGGTTGGATCTGCCGCCTGCTGGCTCCGCCCTGAAGGCGGAGTATAAGAGCTCGAGTACTCCCAGCAGCCGCATTCTGTAACTGAGCTGCTGGGGAACAAGTCTTGCTTAATAAAGCCTCGATTGATTTCATCTCTTCTCGACTTGAGTGAGTAATTGTTGCGCTACAATTTATTAAGCAAGCTTAAAAGACTATGGACCTCCGGATCGCCCTGGAGTGTCTGCGAATCAGCCCCCATGCAGCAAACTCGGCGGCCGTGTTTAAACACTGGCTAGCATGCTTCGAAGGTTACCTTCGAACGGCCCCCGGCCGGACCACGTTAGATCAGAAAATGCAGGTCCTGCATTCCAGGGTGAGCCCGGAGATCTACTCGCTCTTCGAAGATGCGGAGGATTTCCCGACGGCGCTCGCCATGCTGAAAGGAGTCTACATTCGGCCCATAAACCAGGTCTACGCACGCCACCAACTCGCGATGAGACGGCAAATCCCCGGAGAATCGCTTGACGAGTTCTACAGTGCGCTGTTGATTCTCGGAAGGAACTGCAACTGCCCGTCGGTGAGCGCAAACGAGCTCCTAATTAGGGATGCTTTTGTGGCAGGTATGACTTCTTCTCAAATTTGCCAAAGACTGTTAGAAAGAGACTCATTAGGACTCACAGAGGCACGGGCCCTTGCGGCCTCCCTCGACGTGGCCTCACAAAATGCCAGCGCCTAGGGTCCCGACCGCGCGGCAGCCCCTTGGGCTCCGTGGACCCCCGTTGCAACCGACTCCCCGGCACCCCCCACCCCCCTGCAAGCCTGTGCGGCTAGAGCACCAGACCATCCCGGTGGGCCCAGCTGCTATTTTTGCGGGCAGGCGAAACACCCCGGCAGCGCTGCCCGGCCCGCTCAGCTATTTGTAAAAGCTGCGGCAAAAAGGGGCATTACGCAGCGGTGTGCCAGTCCCGGGGGGTTGCCGCAATCTCCGGGGGAGGACGGGGACAGCAGACTCAACTCCCCAAGCGCTCCATGTGCGGCCGCGGGCGCCACCATTTTGGGCCCCGGACACCACGCGGGGAGGATGGGCGCCGCCATCTTGTGACCCCCCCGGCCACGTGCGATCCATGGGAGCGGCCATTTTGTCCACCCAGGAACGCGTGCGATCCATGGACGCCGCCACCTTGGCTGATAGCCAAGGACCCCAGCATAGATGGCTCCACGGGGTCGGAAGAAAGCGCCACGGTGCAGCAACCAAGACTGGCTTCGGTGACCCTGGACCAATCGCGGACCCAAACGGCAACGACAACGGTGCTGGTCAACGGGTACGAGACGCCATGCCTAATCGACTCTGGGAGCACGGAAAGTTTTATCCACCCGGACACGGTAAGACGCTGTTTTCTCTCAATTCGTCCGAGTACCCAAAAGATTTTCCTGGCTGCGGGATCCCATTCCTTAGAGATCAAAGGGTTCTGCATCACGAACCTAACGGTGCAAGGGAGGGAGTTTAAGAATTATAGGCTTAATGTCCTTCCCCAACTCTGCGCTCCCACTCTCTTGGGGTTAGATTTCCAGTGTAACCTCCAGAGCCTTACGTTCCAATTCGGCGGCCCAATACCCCCACTCACTATCTGCAGCCTCGCGACCCTCAATGTTGAACCGCCTTCCTTATTTGCGAACCTCACCCCGGATTGCAAACCCGTCGCCACTAGGAGCAGATGGTACAGCGCCCTGGACCAAACATTTATCCGGTCTGAAGTCCAGCGGCTGCTGAAGGAAGGCATAATCTAGGCCAGCAATAGTCCCTGGAGAGCCCAGGTGGTAGTTGTGAAGACCAGGGAGAAGCAGAGGATGGTCGTAGACTATAGTCAGACCATCAATAGGTACACGTAGCTCGATGCGTACCCTCTCCCCCGCATATCCGACATGGTCAATCGGATTGCACAGGACAAGGTCTTTTCCACCGTGGACCTCAAGTCCGTATACCACCAGCTCCCCATCCGCCCAAGTGACCGCAAGTACATGGCCTTCGAGGCAGACGGCTCTACCACTTCTTAAGGGTCCCATTTGGCGTCACGAACGGGGTCTCGGTCTTCCACCGGGAGATGGACCGAATGGTTGATCAGCATGGGTTGCGGGCCACGTTCCCATACCTCGACAATGTAACCATCTGTGGCCATGACCAGCAGGACCACGACGCCAACCTCCGCAAATTCCTCCAGACCGCTAACGCCCTGAACCTCACCTATAATGAGGAAAAATGCGTTTTTAGCACCAATCGTCTGGCCATCCTGGGATACGTAGTGCGCAATGGAGTGATAGGCCCTGACCCCGAACGCATGCGCCCCCTTATGGAATTTCCCCTTCCCCACTGCTCCAAAGCCCTGAAACGCTGCCTGGTCTTCTTTTCGTATTACGCCCAGTGGGTTCCCCAGTACGCAGACAAGGCCCGCCCATTAATACAGTCCACTACCTTCCCCCTGTCGACAGAGGCTCGCCAGGCCTTCAGCCGCATCAAAGCGGATATCGCAAAGGCCACGATGCACGCAATCGACGAGTCCCTCCCCTTCCAGGTTGAGAGCGACGCATCCGATATAGCTCTGGCGGCCACTCTCAACCAAGCGGGCAGACCCGTGGCCTTTTTCTCCCGGACCTTCCCGCCTCAGAAATCTGCCACTCCTCAGTGGAAAAGGAAGCCCAAGCCATAGTGGAAGCTGTGCGACATTGGAGGCATTACCTGGCCGGCAGGAGATTCACTCTCCTCACTGACCAACGGTCGGTAGCCTTTATGTTCGATAATGCACAGCGGGGCAAAATCAAGAATGACAAGATCTTGAGGTGGAGGATTGAGCTCGCCACCTATAATTATGAGATCTTGTATCGTCCCGGAAAGCTGAACGAGCCGTCCAATGCCAAATCGCGACACATGTGCCAACGCACAACACCTTTGATGTTCTCCATTTTACATCGGGAGTTGGCCAACCCAGGTGGCTACACCTCCACATCCCTTTTCCCACCAATGTCGTCGGTACCAATGTGCACCACGACTTCTGGCTGCTCCCCCTCCCCCTTAAGGATCCTGAAGACACGATCCGAGACATCCCTGGCCCTGGCACCCCGGAGGCAACATACCTTCTGGGAGTCTCGCTCGGGACCACAGAATCTCCTTTCTATTCCCCGAACCATTGAATCTCCTATTACTATTGCTTTTCTATTCTCCCCCTTCCCTTCTGAGTGCCAGAGCCAGACTCAGTGCCAGAGACCTGGCCGCTAGGGCCTTCCCTCGGTAGGTCATCCCCCCAACAGCATCCAAAACGGTATACTTGTTTTGAAGGGGAACAGCCACGAGGGATCCCTGCACTGTCTGCCTGTTTGTTTTCTTTCCCCTGACTGTAACCCAGCTACTCTTGTCCTGTACCTTGGGTGTGGTTACCTCCCTGTAACTGTAACTCTTCTCTATAACCCCCTTTGCCTCCCGGATGATCCAAATTTCATCCAGCTCCAGCTCCAGTTCCCTAACACGGTCTTTGAGGAGCTGGAGTTGGGTGCACTTCCCGCCGGTATAGTCAGCGGGGACACCAGTGGTATCCCTCACCACCCACATCCTACAGGAGGAGCATGCAACTGCCCTAGCCTCCATCCCCTCTTACCTTACAGAATATAGCTGCCCTGTGGACCAACTGGACCTCCGTCCTCCAACTCTGCTCCCAGTCAGCTGCACTCTCTGTAAATTCCTGGCTCCCTTCTCGCTCTTTGCGTAAATGAAATGAAAGGAGCACCTTCCTCCCTCCTCACCTAACTCCCTCAGTCACCAAACTCTCACTATAGCACTCAAATGCACCAAATTCAGTACTCCCTCAGTCACCAAACTCTCACTATAGCACTCAAATGCACCAAATTCAGCACTCCCTCAGTCACCAAACTCTCACTATAGCACTCAAATGCACCAAATTCAGCACTCAGTGCAAACAAAGTCTGCACTGTAGGTGGATCACTTTTATACTGTGAATCTAGCCTCTGAAAACTGGCCTAATCCAATTAACTAATTAACAAGCTCCAGCTGCAAGTACCTACAAGCAGAACCTGTGGTGTAGCTGCGCATTGGTTCTCCTTGTTGAAACAATTACTCCTTTGAGTTACTTTTTCATCTCAAGGGCTTTGATTGTTGGTTTTGTTGCACTGAGCGCGATCCAATGGAAAAGTGACTAAATGTGGTAACAAGCGGGAACTGCCTGATGTTTCCCGAAGGCCGACCCGGTGAGGCCGTCACTGGTAGCTAATGTTAATTAGGGCACTTAATGATGACCCACAGGCCTCACGCTGGAAAAGACTGTCCCGCCAGTTGATTAGCCGTGCTCGGCAGCTCCCCGCTAACGAGGGGGATCAACTCTTAAACTAATCCTGCAGAGCAAACCCCAGACAGCACGCAGCCATGCCGCCGCGCAGAACAGCCCCACGCTTTGGTGATGTCGATCTGACCCTGCTATTGGACGCGGTGGAGTCTCGATGGGATACCCTGTTCCCCCGAGGAGTTTGGACGGTGTTGTGTTAGGTACACTGGTCTAACATTGGCTGCAACTAGATGCAGCTTAGATCAAAAAGTTACTCCAGACCTTGAAGTTAGTTCAATCAGATTTATTGAACTAATAGCACAGTTAGCACAGTTCTCTGCTAACTTAAATGTGGTTACTCTATCTGACTGAACCAGATAGCCACGTGTGGAGGTGTGAGATTGTAACAACACCCTTGAATGATTCTCTAGATGTTCATCAGTGGAAAGAGGCAGAGTGTCGGTGCCTTGTGTCTTTTATAGTCAGATCCCACCCCTGAGTGTCCTGCCTGCTTATTGGTCATGTCCTGTTCTCTGTGTCCATTAGCTGCTTGTCTGTGCCTGCCTGTATATCATTATGTGTGTGTCTGCATATGATGACAGAGGGTCAGCCACAGGGCAGCCAGTACCACCTGGGAGGCAGTGGCATTGGCTGCCAGCACATGCTGTCACCAGGAGGATTGCCATCCAAAGCCGCAACAACTTCCACTGGGCCATAAAGGTGAGTTGGCTTCTACACTCTGGCAACAGCCCTACCTGCCACTCCCCCCGTGTGTCCCCCCCTCCCCCCACCATGGCCCTGTGGTTAGCATCACATTCCCCCCACCCCCAGCACTGTGCCCAGCACACCCTGACACCCACCTGTGCCTGGCTGGGAGTAACATCCCAAATCTGACCTTGCTCTAATACAGGGCCACCTTTGCATGGTTGTATTCGGCTCTGCACTTTGCCAGGTCCACCCAATGTCTTGGTACGCTCTTATTTTACGTACCTCCAGTTGCACAGCGAAGGATCCTCTCTTGGTCTTGGTCTTGATACTTGTGGAGCTTGGCTATTAAAGCCTTTGGCTGCTTCCCAGCCCTATGCTTTGGTCACCTGTGAGCCCTCCCGATCTCCAGCAGTTTGGGGAAGCTTTCCCTCCCAACCAGGCTGCCCAGCATTTGGGCCATGTAGTCAGTTGGGTCCCTATCCTCGAGCACCTCTGGCAGGCCCACAATCCTAATGTTCTGCTTCCTTAACCGATTTTCCTGGTCCTCGATCTTCCCTTTCAGGCGCCCCTGGGTCACCACCAACCTCTTGATCTCGGCTTCCAGGGTGACGATTCGGTCACCCTGATCTCTCAACTTCTCCAGCTCTCGGATTGTGTTCCCCTGGGCTTCCAGTTTCCTCCCCTAGCGCCTTCTGCATGGCGGCTAGTGCCTCCTCCACCGCCTCCTTGACCGTCGCATTTATCTCAGCCTTAATGTCATCCTTCATTGCATTTAGTTCCTTGGTTAGGAATATCCTCCATCCGTCACCTGGTAGGGGGTGGGGGGCATGTTTTCTGGGTTGCCGGTCTCCCTCTCTCAGGAGAGCCTGGGGACCCCTTACCTCGTGGGTCCACCGACCCGCTGGCTGGCCGCTCCTCTCCCTTGCCGTAGTTTCTGGTGACCCTGCGGCATCTCGAGCTGTTGCTTCCTGGCATTTTGTTGTTCGTAATGTTGTTGAGGGTGAGGGGATGTTTAATTCCAGTTTTGCGGGCTAATTTTGGCCAAATGTGCCTATTTTACTGTCGTATAATGGAGAACCAGCTCATAGGAAGGAGGGGGCGAGGGTAGCAGAGCACAGGACAGGGTGAGGAGGAGATAATAAGGAAACAAGCAGAGCGGGTGTAGGAGGGGATCAGATTGACCCCGGCGGGGGGGGGAGCCACCACACGAGCAATAAAGCTAGCACCAGCAAGCATGAGAGAGAGGTGGGCCATGACACATCTCCCACCGGGGAGAGAGAGCATCTGATGGGAGGGCAGACAGAGCAATGGGGAGGGGAAGGCACGGGGTCAATAGAAGAGGGGGAAATGTGGGGGCAGGGGGTAAGCGAGGGGGCAGAAATGGGAACCAAAACCAAGGGGGGAATGAAACGATAAGGGGGGGGGGAGGACTCTGGACTGGCTTCAGCAGATCAATATCGGAAACATGGAACAAGATGGCACCGTAAGCAACCACTTTGGAGGGTCCCTGAACAAAGGGAAACGCCGAAGAGCAGGAGCTCATCCACATGGCGTACATATAGTTGCCGACCATGATTGGTAGCCCCTGGACAAAGGGAAGCTTTGGAGCACAGGGGCCCGGCCGCATGGTGAGAACAGTGACTGCGGCCATTTTGGATGGACCCCGAACAAAGGGAAACCCTGGAGTGCAGGGGCACATTCACAAGGTAAGTATGGTTGATCCCGTTGGAAGAAAAACCATCAGGATAGTCACCTGGAGACTTAACGGCCCAGTGTGGTAAACCACTGTTACACCTGTATTAGGTGATGTAAGGTAGGACCTGTACTACAGGTTCGCCGGTAGCCCCTGCCTGCTGGCTCTGCCCAGTAGGCGGAGTATAAATAAGCGTGTCCTCTATTCAGCAGCCATCTCGCCAGCTGCTGTGGGAGGCCACACATCTTACTGCAATAAAGCCACAGTTGTATCCAACCTGAGTCTTTGTACAATTGATCGTGCATCACCCAGTGAAAAGATCCAGGGCTATTATCACCTGAAAGGCATGAAAGCTGACATAGTCTTCCTTCAAGAGAAGGACCTGAGGGAGAAGGACTGACTGCAGGTTAGGAAGGGCTGAGTAGGACAGACCTACCATTCCTGCTACGGGACAGGAATTAGGGGGGTAGGGATACTACTTAGTAAGAGGATGCTGGTCATTATGACAAGGACAGGTACAGACCATGGGGGATGGACGTCATGGTCAGCGGCATCCTGGACGGGGCACCGGTAGTCCTGGTAAACATATACGTGCCCAACTGGGACGGCGTGGTGCTCATTAAAAAGACCATGGCAGACGTCCCTCACATAGAAACGCACAGGCTGGTCATGATGGGAGGGGGTGGGGTGGGGGGAGTGGGGGGGTGGGGGGAACGACTCTAACAGTGTACAGGACCCATTGATGGACAGGTCAAACTCTAGAACAGGGAAAAGAGCAGGCATGGGTAAGAAACTGGGAACGTTCATGGAGCAGATGTGGGCAGTGGACCCATGGCCATTCATACACACCAGGTGAGAAGGGGTTATCATTCTTCTTGCCAGTACATAAGGTCTAAATCCGCATTGAATTCTTTGTTGTGGCGAAATCGGTGCTTCCAGAAATTGTAAGAGTGGAATACTACGTGACTGTAACCTCTGACCACACTCCACACCACATGGATGTGAGGTTGGAGTCGGGCTGTGCCCAACGCCCCACATGGCGGTTGGACACAATCCTTTTGGCCGATAAGGTCTTCCATCGGAAAATATCACAGGTCATAGGCGAGTACGTTACTAACAACCGGAACGGGGAAGTCCCACTATCCACGTTCTGGGAGGCTCTGAAGGTTGTGATTAGGGGACAAATAATTGCCTATAAGGCTCGCAGAGACAGGGAAGAGAGGATGGCTGGGCAATAACGGATCGACTCCATTCTGGAAGTAGACAGAAGATACTCCAGGACCCCAACCGTAGAGCATCTGGCGGAGAGGAGAAAGCTACAAATGGATTTTACCTTGATATTCACCAGGAAAGCAGTGTATCAACTCCATCAGACATGAGGGACCTTTTACGAGCAGGGATAGAAAGCTAGCTGCCTGCTGGCTCACCAGTTGAGAAAGCAGGCAGCCACAAGAGAAATAGCACAGGTAAAGGATAGCAGAGACAGACTGGTAGCTAAACCAGAAAAGGTCCACGAAGCATTCAAGGCCTTCTACCAGGGACTGCACAACTCCAAATCCCCTGATGATGACATGCCAGTCGTGGAGGACGATAGAGGGGAGGAGCTGGAAACACCACTAGGACTGGGAGTAGTCATGAAGAGCATTACCTGCAGGTGGAAAAGGTGCCGGGACTCAACCGGTTCCACTGGACTTCTGCAAAGAATTTTCAAAAGCACAGGGCCCCCACCTGCGGGAGAGGTTCACAGACTCGCTAGCGAGGGGCACCCTGCCTCCTTCCCTCACACAGGCCACTATATCGCTGATACCCAAAGAGGATAAAGACCCAACGGAGTGTGGATCATACAGACCCATTTCGCTGCTCAATGTGGACGCGAAAATATTCGCGAATGTCCTAGCCAAGCAGATGGAGAACAGCGTGCCAGAGGGGGTTGCAGAAGACCAGATGGGCGTTTTTAAGGGTAGACAGCTAATTGCAAACAGCAGGCGCTTGCTGAACGTGATAATGACCCCATCTGGGGAAAGACACAAGAGGTGATCGCCTCCCTGGACGCAGAAAAGGCCTTCGACAGAGTCCAGTTGAAATACCTCGTTGAGGTAATAGAGCGGTTTGGACTCGGGACAGGGTTCACCTCATGGGTAAAACTCCTACAACACCCTCAAGGTGAGCGTACAGACCAATGCCATCAGCTCTGAATACTTTCAGCTACACAGAGGCACAAGGAAGGGATGCCAGCTCCCGTTGCTCCTGTTCGCCCTGGCCATCGAGCCACTGGAGATCACCCTGAGAGAGGCAAGGGGCTGGAAGGGAATCCAAATTGGAGGGCAGAGAGCACAGAATATCACTCTATGAGGATGACCTGCTACTTTACAACTCGGAACCGCAAAGTAGCATGAAAGAAATAGAACATAGAACATAGAAAATACAGCACAGAACAGGCCCTTCGGCCCACGATGTTGTACCGAACATTTTTCCTAGATTAATCATAGATTATCATTGAATTTACAGTGCAGAAGGAGGCCATTCGGCCCTTTGAGTCTGCACCGGCTCTTTGAAAGAGCACCCTACCCAAAGTCAACACCTCCACCCAACACGAAGGGCAATTTTGGACACTAAGGGCAATTTATCATGGCCAATCCACCTAACCTGCACATCTTTGGACTGTGGGAGGAAACCGGAGCACCCGGAGGAAACCCACGCAGACACGGGGACGATGTGCAGACTCCGCACAGACAGTGACCCAAGCCGGAATCGAAGCTGGGACCCTGGAGCTGTGAAGCAATTGTGCTATCCACAATGCTGCTGTGCTGGCCTTAAGAACAAATAAATCTACACTATATCATTTTACCGTAATCCATGTACCTATCCAATAGCTGCTTGAAGGTCCCTAATGTTTCCGACTCAACTACTTCCACAGGCAGTGCATTCCATGCACCCACTACTCTCTGGGTAAAGAACCTACCTCTGACATCCCCCCTATATCTTCCACCTTTCACCTTAAATTTATGTCCCCTTGTAATGGTTTGTTCCACCCGGGGAAAAAGTCTCTGACTGTCTACTCTATCTATTCCCCTGATCATCTTATAAACCTCTATCAAGTCGCCCCTCATCCTTCTCCGTTCTAATGAGAAAAGGCCTAGCACCCTCAACCTTTCCTCGTAAGACCTACTCTCCATTCCAGGCAACATCCTGGTAAATCTCCTTTGCACCTTTTCCAAAGCTTCTACATCCTTCCTAAAATGAGGCGACCAGAACTGTACACAGTACTCCAAATGTGGCCTTACCAAGGTTTTGTACAGCTGCATCATCACCTCACGGCTCTTAAATTCAATCCCTCTGTTAATGAATGCTAGCACACCATGGGCCTTCTTCACAGCTCTATCTAATTGAGTGGCTGTAGCACCATCAATCACACATGAGGCGAGATGTAGAGAACTTCAATCGAGGCTTTATTGAGCAGACTTGTTCAGACTTGTTCCCCAGCAACTCAGTCACAGAATGCAGCTGCGGGGAGTAAACCGGGTTCTTATACCCCGCCTATCTGGGTGGAGCCCAGTAGGCGGCAGATCCAATCGGGACCCAGCATCTGTCCTCCAATAGCTCCTCGGCATTCATGGTGTACCGTATTACCCCTAATACATACCACCACAGTGGCAACTTTCAAAGATGTACGAACATAGACCCCAAGATCTCTCTGCTCCTCCACATTGCCAAGAACTCTACCGTTAACCCTGTATTCCGCACTCATATTTGTCCTTCCAAAATGGACAACCTCACACTTTTCAGGGTTAAACTCCATCTGCCACTTCTCAGCCCAGCTCTGCATCCTATCTATGTCTCTTTGCAGCCGACAACAGCCCTCCTCACTATCCACAACTCCACCAATCTTCGTATCGTCTGCAAATTTACTGACCCACCCTTCAACTCCCTCATCCAAGTCATTAATGAAAATCACAAACAGCAGAGGACCCAGAACTGATCCCTGCGGTACGCCACTGGTAACTGGGATCCAGGCTGAATATTTGCCATCCACCAACACTCTCTGACTTCTATCGGTTAGCCAGTTCGTTATCCAACTGGCCAAATTTCCCACTATCCCATGCCTCCTTACTTTCTGCAGAAGCCTACCATGGGGAACTTTATCAAATGCCTTACTAAAATACATGTATACTACATCCACTGCTTTACCTTCATCCACATGCTTGGTCACCTCCTCAAAGAATTCAATAAGACTTGTAAGGCAAGACCTACCCCTCACAAATCCGTGCTGACTATCCCTAATCAAGCAGTGTCTTTCCAGATGCTCAGAAATCCTATCCTTCAGTACCCTTTCCATTACTTTGCCTACCACCGAAGTAAGACTAACTGGCCTGTAATTCCCAGGGTTATCCCTCTTCCCTTTTTTGAACAGGGGCACGACATTCGCCACTCTCCAATCCCCTGATACCACCCCTGTTGACAGTGAGGACTAAAAGATCATTGCCACCGGCTCTGCAATTTCATCTCTTGCTTCCATTAGAATCCTTGGATATATCCTGTCAGGCCCGGGGGACTTGTCTATCCTCAAGTTTTTCAAAATGCCCAACACATCTTCCTTCCTGACAAGTATTTCCTCGAGCTTACCGGTCTGTTTCACACTGTCCTCTCCAACAATATCGCCCCTCTCATTTGTAAATACAGAAGAAAAGTATTCGTTCAAGACCTCTCCTATCTCTTCAGACTCAATACACAATTTCCCGCTACTGTCCTTGATCGGACCTACCCTCGCTCTACTCATTCTCATATTTCTCACATATGTGTAAAAGGCCTTGGGGTTTTCCTTGATCCTACCCGCCAAAGATTGTTCATGCCCTCTCTTAGCTCTCCTAATCCCTTTCTTCAGTTCCCCCCTGGCTATCTTGCATCCCTCCAACGCCCTGTCTGAACCTTGTTTCCTCAGCCTTACATAAGTCTCCTTTTTCCTCTTAACAAGACATTCAACCTCTCTTGTCAACCATGGTTCCCTCACTTGACCATCTCTTCCCTGCCTGACAGGGACATACATATCAAGGACACGTAGTACCTGTTCCTTGAACAAGTTCCACATTTCACTTGTGTCCTTCCCTGACAGCCTATGTTCCCAACTTATGCACTTCAATTCTTGTCTGACAACATCGTATTTACCCTTCCCCCAATTGTAAACCTTGCCCTGTTGCACGCACCTATCCCTCTCCATTACTAAAGTGAAAGTCACAGAATTGTGGTCACTATCTCCAAAATGCTCCCCCACTAACAAATCTATCACTTGCCCTGGTTCATTACCAAGTACTGAATCCAATGCTGCGAGTCGGAGCGGAGATTTATAAAGATCGCGGCCTAGTTTCGGGAGCCGTTCGGAGGAGGAGGAGCAGTCTCTGTCAGGGAGAGAACCTGAGAACATCGAAGACACTCAGAAGGTAAGAAGGTAAGTAAGTGATTTTTACTCATTTTAACTTTTTTCCTTTTTCAAATTGTGTGTGTCGGGGGGAAACTGAAGTGACATCACAGAAAAGCTGTGACCTGAGTGGCTGGTTGGGAATCTACACTAAATTAAAAAAATTAAGCATTGGTAACTAATTAAACATAATTACTTAATTATAATTTAGAGGGGTATCTAAGCCAGAGATTGGAGAGTACTATATTTAGCTTTCGCATTTATATTAGAAATCTAGTGCTAGGAAACAGATAGTTAACAGTAACTTTAAAAAACATTTTTTTTAAAATATTTTTTAAAAAAATTTTAACTTTTAATTTTAATTAATTGACGCAATGTCAGTTAGAGGGGTGCAGTGCTCTGACTGTGAGATGTGGAAGGTCCGGGAGGCTTCCAGCCTCCCGGATGGCTTCATCTGCAGTAAGTGCACCCAACTGGACCTCCTCACAGACCGCATGGTTCGGTTGGAGCAGCAATTGGATGCACTTAGGAGCATGCAGGTAGCGGAACGCGTCATAGATCGCAGTTATATAAATGTGGTCACACCCAAGGTGCAGGCAGAGAGATGGGTGACCACCAGAAAGGGCAGGCAGTCAGTGCAGGAATCTCCTGTGGTTGTCCCCCTCTCGAACAGGTATACCCCTTTGGATACTGTCGGGGGGGATAGCCTATCAGGGTAAAACAGCAGCAGCCAGAGCGGTGGCACCACGGCTGGCTCTGATATTCAGAAGTGAGGATCAAAGCGCAGAAGAGCAATCGTAATAGGGGACTCTATAGTCAGGGGCACAGATAGGCGCTTCTGTGGATGTGAAAGAGACTCCAGGATGGTATGTTGCCTCCCTGGTGCCAGGGTCCAGGATGTCTCCGAACGGATAGAGGGCATCCTGAAGGGGGAGGGCAAACAGGCAGAGGTCGTTGTACATATTAGTACTAACGACATAGGCAGGAAGGGGCATGAGGTCCTGCAGCAGGAGTTCAGGGAGCTAGGCAGAAAGTTAAAAGTCAGGACCTCGAGGGTTGTAATCTCGGGATTACTCCCTGTGCCACGTGCCAGTGAGGCTAGAAATAGGAAGATAGAGTAGCTAAACACGTGGCTAAACAGCTGGTGTAGGAGGGAGGGTTTCCGTTATCTGGACCACTGGGAGCTCTTCCGGGGCAGGTGTGACCTATATAAGAAGGACGGGTTGCATCTAAACTGGAGAGGCATAAATATCCTGGCCCGAGGTTTGCTAGTGTCACACGGGAGGGTTTAAAATAGTATGGCAGTGGGGTGGGCACGGGAGCAATAGGTCAGAAGGTGAGAGCATTGAGGGAGAACTAGGGAATAGGGACAGTGGGGCTCTGAGGCAGAGCAGACAGGGAGAAGTTGCTGAACACAGCGGGTCTGGTGGCCTGAAGTGCATATGTTTTAATGCAAAAAGTATTACGGGTAAGACAGATGAACATAGAGCTTGGATTAGTACTTGGAACTATGATGTTGTTGCCATTACAGAGACCTGGTTGAGGGAAGGGCAGGGTTGGCAGCTAAACGTTCCAGGATTTAGATGTTTCAGGTGGGATAGAGGGGGATGTAAAAGGGGTGGCGGAGTTGCGCTACTGGTTAGGGAGAATATCACAGCTGTACTGCAGGAGGACACCTCAGAGGGCAGTGAGGCTATATGGGTAGATATCAGGAATAAGAAGGGTGCAGTCACAATGTTGGGGGTTTACTACAGGCCTCCCAACAGCCAGCGGGAGATAGAGGAGCAGATACGTAGACAGATTTTGGAAAAGAGTAAAAACAACAGGGTTGTGGTGATGGCAGACTTCAAGTTCCCCAATATTGACTGGGACTCACTTAGTGCCAGGGGCTTAGACGGGGCGGAGTTTGTAAGGAGCATCCAGGAGGGCTTCTTAAAACAATATGTAGACAGTCCAACTAGGGAAGGGGCGGTACTGGACCTGGTATTGGGGAATGAGCCCGGCCAGGTGGTAGATATTTCAGTAGGGGAGCATTTCGGGAACAGTGACCACAATTCAGTAAGTTTTAAAGTGCTGGTGGACAAGGATAAGAGTGGTCCTAGGATGAATGTGCTAAATTGGGGGAAGGCTAATTATAACAATATTAGGCGGGAACTGAAGAACATAGATTGGGGGCGGATGTTTGAGGGCAAATCAACATCTGACATGTGGGAGGCTTTCGAGGGTCAGTTGAAAGGAATTCAAGACCAGCATGTTCCTGTGAGGAAGAAGGATAAATACGGCAATTTCCGGGAACCTTGGATAACGAGAGATATTGTAGGCCTCGTCAAAAAGAAAAAGGAGGCATTTGTCAAGGCTAAAATGCTGGGAACAGACGAAGCCTGTGTGGAATATAAGGAAAGTAGGAAGGAACTTAAGCAAGGAGTCAGGAGGGCTAGAAGGGGTCACGAAAAGTCATTGGCAAATAGGGTTAAGGAAAATCTCAAGGCTTTTTACACGTACATAAAAAGCAAGAGGGTAGCCAGGGAAAGGGTTGGCCCACTGAAGGATAGGCAAGGGAATCTATGTGTGGAGCCAGAGGAAATGGGTGAGGTACTAAATGAATACTTTGCATCAGTATTCACCAAAGAGAAGAAATTGGTAGATGTTGAGTCTGGAGAAGGGCGTGTAGATAGCCTGGGTCACATTGGGATCCAAAAAGACGAGGTGTTGGGTGTCTTAAAAAATATTAAGGTAGATAAATCCCCAGGGCCTGATGGGATCTACCCCAGAATACTGAAGGAGGCTGGAGAGGAAATTGCTGAGGCCTTGACAGAAATCTTTGGATCCTCACTGTCTTCAGGTGATGTCCCGGAAGACTGGAGAATAGCCAATGTTGTTCCTCTGTTTAAGAAGGGTAGCAAGGATAAGCCAGGGAACTACAGGCTGGTGAGCCTTACTTCATTGGTAGGGAAATTACTGGAGAGAATTCTTCGAGACAGGATCTACTTCCATTTGGAAGCAAATGGACGTATTAGTGAGAGGCAGCATGGTTTTGTGAAGGGGAGGTCGTGTCTCACTAACTTGATAGAGTTTTTCGAGGAGGTCACTAAGACGATTGATGCAGGTAGGGCAGTGGATGTTGTCTATATGGACTTCAGTAAGGCCTTTGACAAGGTCCCTCATGGTAGACTAGTACAAAAGGTGAAGTCATACGGGATCAGGGGTGAGCTGGCAAGGTGGATACAGAACTGGCTAGGTCATAGAAGGCAGAGAGTGGACTTCCGGGTGCGGCGATGACCAGCTAAGTCGCACGTTTCGGCAGCTCCCAGTGGAACGGACTTTTGGGCTCTTAATAAGAGCCCCAACGGCAATTTTAACGGCTAAAAGCACTGTGCGGTAAACCAGAAGGGAATCCCCCCTGGATACGGATGGAAAAAGGAGAGGAAAGTGGCCGGATTGCGGTGGATCCTTTAGAGCAGCGGCAAGGAAGGCAAGCAAAAACCAAGATGGCATCGGAAGGTGGCAGTTTAATATGGGGCCCTGAACAACACGAGTTTTTGAAACGCTGCGTGGAAGAGCTTAAAAAGGAGATGAAGAAGGAGCTGTTGGCCCCGATATTACAGGCGATTGAAGGGCTAAAAGATGAGCAAAAGACCCAGGAGCGGGAGCTTCGGGTCGTGAAGGCAAAGGCTGCCGAGAACGAGGACGATATACAGGGCCTGGTGGTGAAGACGGAGATGCACAAGGCACACCATAAACGATGTGTGGAAAGGCTGGAGGTGCTGGAGAATAATGCAAGGAGGAAGAATTTAAGGATTCTTGGTCTTCCTGAAGGTGCAGAAGGGGTGGACGTCGGGGCATATGTGAGCACGATGCTGCACTCGTTGATGGGATCGGAGGCCCCGACGGGTCCGCTGGAGGTGGAGGGAGCCTATCGAGTTATGGCGCGAAGACCGAGGGCTGGAGAAATTCCTCGAGCCATAGTGGTGAGATTCCTCCGTTTTAAGGACAGAAAGATGGTCCTAAGATGGGCAAAGAAAACTCGGAGCAGTAGATGGGAGAACGCGGTGATCCGCGTATATCAAGACTGGAGTGCGCAGGTGGCGAGAAGGAGGGCGAGCTTTAATCGGGCCAAGGAGGTGCTTCATAAAAAGAAGATCAAATTTGGAATGCTGCAGCCGGCAAGACTGTGGGTCACATATCAAGGGAAGCACCACTACTTTGAAACGGCGGATGAGGCGTGGACATTTATTGTTGAAGAGAAATTGGAATGAGTGGGTTATTAAAAAAGAACGTTTGAGACAAAGTGGTGGGGCGAATATGGGGGGCGAAGAGGGGGGAAAAAGGGGGGAGAGATGATTTTGATTTTTATGTTGTTAATCCTGCGACCCGGTAACTTTTCTCTCTTCCACAGGTTGTGGGGGAGGGAGGAAGGGAGGTGGAGGAGTTGGGGGCGTTGGCCATTGGGGGCGGGGCCAAAAGGGAAGCGCGGGCTTTGTTCCCGCACTATGATAATTATGGTGGGAATAGGGAATCAGGAAGGAGGGGGCGCGCACGGTGCGAGCCGAGGTCACAGGGGGAAGCCGAGGTCGGCCAGAGTTTGCTGACTTCTGGGAGCAACATGGGGGGTGTAACTACGCTAGTGGGGGATCTAGCGGGGGGGGGTGGGAGGGGGGGATTTACTGGGTTGCTGCTGCTGGGGAGAAGGGGGAGCTGGTATGGGGTGGGGTGGGCGGGGCGGGGGGGCACCGCCTGGGGGGGATACAGCTGCGTGGGAACCGGGTGAGGAGCTGGGTAAAAGGGGATGGCTAATCGACAAGGGCGGGGGGGGGGGGGGGGAAAGAGCCCCCCAACCCGGCTGATCACGTGGAATGTGAGAGGGCTGAACGGGCCGATAAAGATGGCACGGGTACTCGCACACCTAAAGAAACTTAAGGCAGATGTGGTTATGTTACAGGAGACGCATTTGAAACTGATAGACCAGGTTAGACTACGCAATGGATGGGTGGGGCAGGTGTTTCATTCAGGGCTAGATGCAAAAATCAGGGGGGTGGCTATATTAGTGGGGAAGCGGGTAATGTTTGAGGCAAAGACCATAGTGGCGGATAGTGGGGGCAGATACGTGATGGTGAGTGGCAAATTACAGGGGGAGGCGGTGGTCTTAGTGAACGTATATGCCCCGAACTGGGATGATGCCAACTTTATGAGGCGCATGTTAGGACGTATCCCGGACCTAGTGGTGGGGAAGTTGGTAATGGGTGGAGATTTTAACACGGTGCTGGGACCAGGGCTGGACAGATCGAGGTCCAGGACTGGAAGGAGGCCAGCAGCAGCCAAGGTGCTTAAAGACTTTATGGAGCAGATGGGAGGAGTAGACCCATGGAGATTTAGTAGACCTAGGAGTAAGGAGTTTTCGTTTTTCTCCTATGTCCACAAAGTTTATTCGCGAATAGACTTTTTTGTTTTGGGAAGGGCGTTGATCCCGAAGGTGAGGGGGACGGAGTATACGGCTATAGCTATTTCGGATCACGCTCCACATTGGGTGGACTTGGAGATAGGGGAGGAAAAAGAACGGCGTCCACCCTGGAGAATGGACATGGGACTAATGTCGGATGAGGGGGTGTGTCTAAGGGTGAGGGGGTGTATTGAAAAGTACTTGGAACTCAATGATAATGGGGAGGTCCAGGTGGGAGTGGTCTGGGAGGCGCTGAAGGCGGTGGTTAGAGGGGAGCTGATATCAATCAGCGCACATAAAGGAAAGCAGGAGAGTAGTGAACGGGAGCGGTTGCTGCAAGAACTTCTGAGGGTGGACAGGCAATATGCGGAGGCACCGGAGGAGGGACTGTACAGGGAAAGGCAAAGGCTACATGTAGAATTTGATTTGCTGACTACGGGTACTACAGAGGCACAGTGGAGGAAGGCACAGGGTGTACAATACGAATATGGGGAGAAGGCGAGCAGGTTGCTGGCCCACCAATTGAGGAAAAGGGGAGCAGCGAGGGAAATAGGGGGAGTGAGGGATGAGGAGGGAGAGATGGAGCGGGGAGCGGAGAGAGTGAATGGAGTGTTCAAGGCATTCTATGAAAGATTATATGAAGCTCAGCCCCCGGATGGGAAGGAGAGAATAATGTGTTTTCTGGAACAGCTGGAATTTCCTAAGGTGGAGGAGCAGGAGAGGGTGGGACTGGGAGCACAGATCGAAATGGAGGAAGTAGTGAAAGGAATTAGGAGCATGCAGGCGGGGAAGGCTCCGGGACCGGGTGGATTCCCAGTTGAATTTTACAGGAAATATGTGGACTTGCTCGCCCCGTTACTGATGAGAACCTTTAATGAGGCGAGGGAAAGGGGACAGCTGCCCCCGACTATGTCAGAGGCAACGATATCGCTTCTCCTAAAGAAAGAAAAAGACCCACTGCAATGCGGGTCCTATAGGCCTATTTCCCTCCTGAATGTAGACGCTAAGATTCTGGGCAAGGTGATGGCAATGAGGATAGAGGATTGTGTCCTGGGGGTGGTCCATGAGGACCAAACTGGGTTTGTGAAGGGGAGACAGCTGAATACGAATATACGGAGGCTGCTCGGGGTAATGATGATGCCCCCACCAGAGGGGGAAGCGGAGATAGTGGTGGCGATGGATGCCGAGAAAGCATTTGATAGAGTGGAGTGGGATTATTTGTGGGAGGTGTTGAGGAGATTTGGCTTTGGAGATGAGTATATTAGATGGGTACAGCTGCTGTATAGGGCCCCGATGGCGAGCGTGGTCACGAATGGACGGGGGTCTGCATATTTTCGGCTCCATAGAGGGACGAGGCAGGGATGTCCTCTGTCCCCATTGTTGTTTGCACTGGCGATTGAGCCCCTGGCAATAGCATTGAGGGGTTCCAGGAAGTGGAGGGGAGTACTCAGGGGAGGAGAAGAACACCGGGTATCTCTGTATGCGGACGATTTGTTGTTGTATGTGGCGGACCCGGCGGAGGGGATGCCAGAGATAATGCGGATACTTGGGGAGTTTGGAGAATTTTCAGGATATAAACTGAACATGGGGAAAAGTGAGTTGTTTGTGGTGCATTCAGGGGGGCAGAGCAGAGAAATAGAGGACTTACCGCTGAGGAAGGTAACAAGGGACTTTCGCTACTTGGGGATCCAGATAGCCAAGAATTGGGGTACATTGCATAGGTTAAATTTAACGCGATTGGTGGAACAAATGGAGGAGGACTTCAAGAGATGGGACATGGTATCCCTGTCACTGGCAGGGAGGGTGCAGGCGGTTAAAATGGTGGTCCTCCCGAGATTCCTTTTTGTGTTTCAGTGCCTCCCGGTGGTGATCACGAAGGCTTTTTTCAAAAGGATTGAGAAGAATATCATGAGTTTTGTGTGGGCCGGGAAGACCCCGAGAGTGAGGAGGGGATTTTTGCAGCGTAGTAGGGATAGGGGGGGGCTGGCACTACCGAGCCTAAGTGAGTACTACTGGGCCGCCAATATCTCAATGGCATGTAAGTGGATGGGAAAAAAGGAGGGAGCGGCGTGGAAGAGATTGGAGAGGGCGTCCTGCAGGGGGACTAGCCTACAAGCTATGGTGACGGCGCCGTTGCCGTTCTCACCGAAGAAATACACCACATGCCCGGTGGTGGTGGCTACTCTGAAAATCTGGGGGCAGTGGAGACGGCATAGGGATAAGACGTGAGCCTCGGTGTGGTCCCCGATAAGAAATAACCATAGGTTTGCTCCAGGGAGAATGGATGGGGGATTTGGAACATGGCAAAGAGCAGGAGTAACACAATTGAGAGATCTGTTTGTGGATGGGACGTTTGCAAGTCTGGGAGTGCTGACCGAAAAATATGGGTTGCCCCAAGGGAATGCATTCCGGTGTATGCAACTGAGGGCTTTTGCGAGGCAACAGGTGAGGGAATTCCCGCAGCTCCCGACGCAGGAGGTGCAGGACAGAGTGATCTCAAAGACATGGGTGGGGACGGTAAGGTATCAGACATATATAGGGAAATGAGGGACGAGGGGGAGATTATGGTAGATGAGCTGAAAGGGAAATGGGAAGAGGAGCTGGGGGAGGAGATTGAGGAGGGGCTGTGGGCTGATGCCCTAAGTAGGGTAAACTCATCGTCCTCGTGTGCCAGGCTAAGCCTGATACAATTTAAGGTGTTACACAGGGCGCATATGACTGGAGCACGGCTCAGTAAATTTTTTGGAGTAGAGGATAGGTGTGCGAGATGCTCGAGAAGCCCAGCGAATCACACCCACATGTTCTGGTCATGTCCGGCACTACAGGGGTTTTGGGTGGGGGTGACAAAGGTGCTTTCGAAGGTGGTGGGGGTCCAGGTCGAACCAAGCTGGGGGTTGGCTATATTCGGGGTTGCAGAGGAGCCGGGAGTGCAGGAGGTGAAAGAGGCTGATGTTTTGGCCTTTGCGTCCCTAGTAGCCCGGCGCAGGATACTGTTGATGTGGAAGGAAGCCAAGCCCCCGGGTGTGGAGACCTGGATAAATGACATGGCAGGGTTTACAAAGTTGGAACGGATTAAGTTCGTCCTAAGGGGATCGGCTCAAGGGTTCACCAGGCGGTGGCAACCGTTCGTCGAATACCTCACAGAAAGATAGAGGGAATGGAAAAGAAGAAGACAGCAGCAGCAGCCCGGGGGGGGGGGGGGTGGGGGGGACCAGAAGGACTCTCAGGGATGTTAGTGTATATGTATAATATGTATAGGTTGTTGTTATAGGTAATTGTATACTGGACTGCTGAATTGTATTTTTGGAGAGTATTTATTTGGGACAAGGCAGTTGCCATTTAGTTTTGTTTTGTTTTTTGTTTTGTTTTGTAATTTTGATGTTGTTTATATATTTTATTTATTTCTTGCTTAAAACTGGCCATTGTTATTTATATTGTTATATTACTGTGTAAAGGATACACAATGTACTGTCATGGTTGGCCAAAAATTTTGAATAAAATATATTTTTTTTTAAAAAAGAAGGCAGAGAGTAGCAATGGAAGGATGCTTTTCTAATTGGAGGGCTGTGACTAGCGGTGTTCCGCAGGGATCAGTGCTGGGACCTTTGATGTTTGTAGTATATATAAATGATTTGGAGGAAAATATAACTGGTCTGATTAGTAAGTTTGTAGACGACACAAAGGTTGGTGGAATTGCGGATAGCGATGAGGACTGTCAGAGGATACAGCAGGATTTAGATTGTTTGGAGACTTGGGCAGAGAGATGGCAGATGGAGTTTAATCCGGACAAATGTGAGGTAATGCATTTTGGAAGGTCTAATGCAAGTAGGGAATATACAGTGAATGGTAGAACCCTCAAGAGTATTGAAAGTCAAAGAGATATAGGAGTACAGGTCCACAGTTCACTGAAAGGGGCAACACAGGTGGAGAAGGTAGTCAAGAAGGCATACAAAATGCTTGCCTTCATTGGCCAGGGCATTGAGTATAAGAATTGGCAAATCATGTTGCAGCTGTTTAGAACCTTAGTTAGGCCACACTTGGAGTATAGTGTTCAATTCTGGTCGCCACACTACCAGAAGGATGTGGAGGCTTTAGAGAGGGTGCAGAAGAGATTTACCAGAATGTTGCCTGGTATGGAGGGCATTAGCTATGAGGAGCGGTTGAATAAACTCGGTTTGTTCTCACTGGAACGAAGGAGGTTGAGGGGCGACCTGATAGAGGTCTACAAAATTATGAGGCGCATAGACAGAGTGGATAGTCAGAGGCTTTTCCCCGGGGTAGAGGGGTCAATTACTAGGGGGCATAGGTTTAAGGTGAGAGGGGCAAGGTTTAGAGTAGATGTACGAGGCAAGTTTTTTACGCAGAGGGTAGTGGGTGCCTGGAACTCGCTACCGGAGGAGGTGGTGGAAGCAGGGACGATAGTGAAATTTAAGGGGCATCTTGACAAATACATGAATAGGATGGGAACAGAGGGATACGGACCCAGGAAGTGTAGAAGATTGTACTTTAGTCGGGCAGCATGGTCGGCACGGGCT
Source organism: Scyliorhinus torazame (assembly GCF_047496885.1). Lineage (NCBI taxonomy): Eukaryota > Metazoa > Chordata > Chondrichthyes > Carcharhiniformes > Scyliorhinidae > Scyliorhinus > Scyliorhinus torazame. Next base: position 111,656,425 of record NC_092720.1, on the reverse strand, counting down.
TGGAGGGCCGAAGGGCCTGTTCCTGTGCTGTACATTTCTTTGTTCTTTGTTCAATATTGCCCCTCCTCTGATCGGACAATCTACATACTGTGTTAGAAAAGCTTCCTGGACACACTGCACAAACAGCACCCCATCCAAACTATTTGATCTAAAGAGTTTCCACTCAATGTTTGGGAAGTTAAAGTCACCCATGACTACTACCCTGTGACTTCTGCACCTTTCCAAAATCTGTTTCCCAATCTGTTCCTCCACATCTCTGCTACTATTGGGGGGCCTAGAGAAAACTCCTAACAAGATGACTGCTCCTTTCCTATTTCTGACTTCAACCCATACTACCTCAGTAGGCTGATACTCCTCGAACTGCCGTTCTGCAGCTGTTATACTATCTCTAATTAACAATGCCACCCCCCACCTCTTTTACCACCCTCCCTAATCTTATTGAAACTTCTATAACCAGGGACCTCCAACAACCATTTCTGCCCCTCTTCTATCCAAGTTTCCGTGATGGCCACCACATCGTAGTCTCAAGTACCGATCCATGCCTTAAGTTCACCCACCTTATTCCTGATGCTTCTTGCGTTGAAGTATACACACTTCAAGCCATCTCCGTGCCTGCAAGTACTCTCCTTTGTCAGTGTTCCCTTCCCCACTGCCTCATTACACGCTTTGGCGTCCTGAATATCGGCTACCTTAGTTGCTGGACTACAAATCCGGTTCCCATTCCCCAGCCAAATTAGTTTAAACCCTCCCGAAGAGTACTAGAAAATCTCCCTCCCAGGATATTGGTGCCCCTCTGGTTCAGAGCAACCCGTCCTGCTTGTACAGGTCCCACCTTCCCCAGAATGCGCTCCAATTATCCAAATACCTGAAGCCCTCCCTCCTACACCATTCCTGCAGCCACGTGTTCAGCTGCACTCTCTCCCTATTCCTAGCCTCGCTATCACGTGGCACCGGCAACAAACCAGAGGTGACAACTCTGTCTGTCCTGGCTTTTAACTTCCAGCCTAACTCCCTAAACTCATTTATTACCTCCACACCCCTTTTCCTACCTATGTCGTTGGTACCAATGTGCACCACGACTTCTGGCTGCTCACCCTCTCCCTGCATTTCCTGCAGGTATAGTCAGCGGGGACACCGGTGGTAACCCTCACCACCCACATCCTACAGGAGGAGCATGCAACTGGCCGAGACTCCATCCTCTCTTACCTTACAGAATATAGCTGCCCTGTTTCATGAAGATCCTGAGAGAGCTCGGAGCCTTCTCGGGTTACAATTTCAGCCTGGGCAAAAGCGGATATTTCCCAGTGAATCCGAGAGAGAGGGGCCAGAGCTGGAGGGCCTACCATTTAAAATAGCCCAAAATGAATTCCGCTACTGGTGGATCCAGATTTCCCATGAATGGACATGGGTCCAAAAGTGGAACCTGACAAGTCTGGCAGAGGAAGTAACAAAGTACCTACTGAGATGGGATGCACTCCCGCTTTCCCTGGCAGGGAGGGTGCAAATAATCAAGATGAATGTATTGCCAAGGTTCCTCTTCCTGTTTACATCCATACTGACCTACATCCCCAAGGCCTTTTTCCAGTCAATAGATAAGATGATTATGGTGTTTGTCTGTGTGTGTGTGTTTGTCTGTGTGTGTGTGTGTGTGTGTGTGTTTGTGTGTGTGTGTCTGTGTGTTTGTCTGTGTGTGTGTCTGTGTGTGTGCCTGTGTGTGTGTCTGTGTGTGTGTGTGTTTGTCTGCGTGTGTGTGTGTGTGTCTGTGTGTTTGTGTCTGTGTGTGTGTGTTTGTCTGTGTGTGTGTGTGTCTGTGTTTGTCTGTGTGTGTGTGTTTTTGTCTGTGTGTGTGTGTTTTTGTCTGTGTGTGTGTGTGTTTTTGTCTGTGTGTGTTTGTCTGCGCGTGTGTGTGTGTGTTTGTGTGTGTGTGTTTGTCTGTGTGTTTGTCTGCGTGTGTGTGTGTCTGTGTGTGTGTTTGTGTGTGTCTGTGTGTGTGTTTGTGTGTGTTTTTCTGTGTGTGTGTTTTTGTCTGTGTGTATGTGTGTTTGTCTGCGTGTGTGCGTTTGTCTGTGTGTGTGTGTTTTTGTCTGTGTGTGTGTGTGTGTTTGTCTGCGCGTGTGTGTGTGTGTGTGTGTTTGTCTGTGTGTGTTTGTCTGTGTGTGTGTGTGTGTGTGTTTGTCTGTTTTTGTCTGTGTGTATGTGTAGGGGGGATGGGGGGAGGAGGAGAAGCCACAGCGGAAAGAGTGAGGAGATGGGTAAAGGACCTAAACACGGAATGAGTAAGGATGGAGGAGTCCTCCTGTGCAGGAATGACTCTCCCGGCCCTCGCCACAGCAGCGCTCCCATCCCTGCCAGCAAAACACTCCACAAGCCCAATGGTGGTAGCGACCCTGAGAACCTGGAACCAGATGAGGCAACATTTTGGCTGACAGATTACGTCCATCATGGCCCCATCTGCGGCAAACATAGGCTTCTACCAGCCATGCTTGATGTCACCTTCAAGAGCTGGAGACAGGACAGGAGACAATGACAGTTCGGGACTTTTACACGGGTAACAGACTAGCGACGGAGCTGATGGAGGGACTGGACCTACCAAACAGGAACAAACTCCAACATTTACAGGTCAAAATCTTTCTCAGCAAGGAAACAATTACATACCCACTAACCCGGAAAACCACAATGCTAAAAGAGTTGCTGGACGCGGAGTGTCTGGAGAGAGGCAACTGTGGGGACCGGTACGTACGACTTTTAGAAAGGTTGCATCTCCACTGGACGAAACTTGGGAGAAATGGGAGGAAGAGGTAGGGACGGAAATAGGGTGGGGACTCTGGAGCGAAGCACTGGGCAGGGCCAGCTCCACCTCCTGCTGTGCAAGACAAAGCCTCATGCAGCTGAAAGTGGTGCACAGAGCGCTCCTGACAAGAATCCGAATGAGCGGGTTCTTCCCGGAGGTGGAGGACAAGTGTGAACGGTGCCAGGGCGACCCACATGTTCGGGGCCTGCCCCAGACTGGTCAGGTTCTGGACAGCCTTCTTTGAGGCAATGTCTAAGGTTGCGGGGGTGAGGGCGAAGTCGTGCCCGAGAGTGGCAGTCTTTGGGGTATCGGACCAGCCAGAACTCCATATGGGGAAGAGGGCCCACGTGCTTGCTTTTGCTTCTCTAATCGCCCACCGGAGAATCTGGCACCACCCACAGCTGCAGACTGGCTGGCAGACCTATTGGAATTTCTCCATCTGGAGAAGATCAAGTTTACCATCCGAGGCTCAGAGGATGGCTTCCACAAAGCATGGAGGCCATTCACCAACTTGTTCCAGGACCTGTTTGAAGCCAACAGCCAATAGAACAGGTGGAGCAGATGGTGCGGGTTTAGTGCACGGGAGCCAATGGGACCACAGGGAGCAGACAGGAAATGGAGAGGGGGAAGGGGGTTGGTGACTACTGGGAAAAAGAGGGGGAGGCCAGAAAACAACCAACGTAGACCAGATATTCTAGAACAAGAACAGAGGGAAGGGAACTCCCAACGGAAGGCTGAAAACAGGGAGGAGGGGAGGAGAAAAGGGAGGGCCCAACAACAAATGGGGGAGGCCGGAAGCGAGGGAACCGCCCACTTGTAAATAACACATAATTACCCACTGTACATTGATGGCCCAGGAGGTGCCCTGAAACAAAAGGGAAATGGGCGGGGGAAGGGGGACAGACGCAAAAGGAAATTAATATATACAGTGTAATCGGTGCAGTCACCCTTCCTACTTGTATAATGTACAATATGTAAAAATGTCAATGAAAGATATTTCAAAATAACTATAGGGGGGGTGAGGGGGTTAGGGAGTTGGGGTTCTGGGTATTATTTCTAATGTTGGGCTTTTGCAAACTGTATTAGGTCTGCACAGATTTGTTTATTTTGTATTGTATAAAATAAAAACTTTAATAAAAACATTTTCAAAAAAAAGAGACACGGCACAAAGCTACAATAACGCATGTATATAACAGAATTCAATTAAAAGTCTAATGATGACCATGAAACCATTGTCGATTGTTGTAAGAACCCATGTGGTTCACTCGTGCCCTTTCGGAACGGAAATCTGCCGTCTCCTATCTGATCTGGCCTACATGTGACTCCAGACCCACAGCAATGTGGTTAACTCTGAAACCACTCACTGGCAATTAGGGATGGGTGAAGCTCACATCTCCTGAACAATTAAATTTGTAAGATTACTCAATGCAGACTCCAAAGTCTGTGAAAATGTTGTATTTGTTACTTAAATGGATCAACACAGACATTACACCGATATATTTTGTTACAATCCCAGACCAGATCCCCAAATTTGGTTACGATCTGGTTAGGGCCAATAAATTCCAGTTACATCCGAAGAGATGAAAGCCACAAAATGTCATGGTATAAAACAAGCACAAGAATGTTTACTATACAAACGTCAGCAAAGCAAACAGTCAACACTATCTATCCTACGCTGTAACATCCACAATTAACATGAGGTAAACATGAATTAACATGCAAACGGTGGTCATACACACTACAGACTGCACATTAAATGTAGACAGAACCAAGACAGGACCCCTGAATTTTCTCAGCAACCCACCGAGACGTCAGTCATCACTTTGCGTCACAAAAAGTATTTAAAAGTCTGACCTCCTCATGTTAGATTTCAAGCATCTAACCTCTGCTTTCCCTCAACAGCAATTCCAACTCCGAATTCCCCAACAATTGCTTGCCTCCAATCTCTTCTCTAGAGATTGTGTCCAACTGGATTCAAAGGGCTGCACTCCAGCATCAACCTGATTTTCATTCCCATTCTTTCTGTAACGAGCAGCCAATCACACACAGCAGTTATACACCCAGAGGACAAGTGTAAAATCTACTCCCATATGCTTTTATTAGAGCCTGTTCTTTTAGGCTGCATTATTGAGTGGGTGTCCCTGCGTGATCTGTTTCAACTCTCCATCTACTCCAAGTTATCAATGTGCCATTTGTGATTGTAGACAAGCTTGTGCAAAAATAAACAATCACTTAGTTTAAACACACCTAAATCTATTTTTCAATCATTTATCACAACACCATGTGCTATCACCAAATTAGTATAAAGTGGTCCCAAAGTTCTGACTTAAAAGTTGAATTTGTCCAATGAAAGAGCAATACGCATGAAAATAATGATGAACTAAACATACATCTGCACTTAATCAGTGATAGTGGTGAGAATATCAAATCCGTAGACTTACACACAGGTTTGGCAAAAAAGCTTTGTTGGAAATTGTACCCACTAGCTTGGACTTATTAATTAGGAACGAACAATTATGTTCATAAATCAGCTAATCATGATCAGAAAAGTGGAAATAGGGCAGCACGGTGGCGCAGTGGTAGCCCTGCAGTCTCACGGCGCCGAGGTCCCAGGTTCGATCCCGGCTCTGGGTCACTGTCCGTGTGGAGTTTGCACATTCTCCCCGTGTTTGCGTGGGTTTCGCCCCCACAACCCAAAGATGTGCAAGGTAGGTGGATTGAACATGCTAAATTGCCCCTTAATTGGAAAAATAAATTGGGTACTCTAAATTTAAAAAAAAAAGAAAAGTGAAAATATACCTGTTACACTGAACATCTGCCCACTTTGTTTCATATATGTTTCTTCTTGGTGAGGAATACGTAATATACATCATAAATAGGCAGGATATTCATCAAAGAATTAAATGTCCAACACACCATAACCAGCAGAATGTCTATTCAAAAGTATATCCTTGTAAAATGGGTATCATGGGTTGCTGAGTAACAATAACCCTATGGAAAGTGAGGGAAAAAGAATGACCCATAACTCAAGAGTAATTCAACCACTCCTTAACCATATTTTTCTTCATTTTTTCCCCCTCATTTGTTGTGAAAAAAATATTTTCCTCCAGTATCATTACTGGTATCAATGGCAATTCCCTATCTGAATTCATTGGAAGAGGAAGATCATGGGAGAATTCCAAACAGTGTTTGAGTGCCCACCCAATGATATCCACATCTCCAGACAGGGATGAACATATCTCATTCTGACAAATGATTAATGCATGTGGAAACTCTATAATCAAAGGAAGCAAGACCTGTAGACCCCTGTGACACACTAAGACTTGGGACTGGCTGACAAAGTCTAATGTTAGTTGCTTCAAATAAATACTCGGCAAAGTGAGGTCTTTGATCCTTGCCACAATCACCGTCCCCTAATCACCAACTCCAGCCCTCTCAGTAGCAACTGCCTGAGGTTAATCCAGGCTATTTGCAACTTCAGTGTCATACTGTGACCCCAAGGTGAGCTTCCCAACATATGTCTGCTCGGCTACCAAGACTGCCAACTTTACGCAAGCCTTTCCAAAGTGTTAAGCATTTTTGTCCCCATATTCAGACGCTTCCCTTTGAATTGTTGGCATCTCTTTAAATTCCACAGAGATCATTTACATTCTCATCTTGAATTAGTCCCTTCGCAAGTCCAAATTTGTACCTTAAGTTAGGCGCAATCATGAAAAACAACAGGCCATAGGAAATTGATTGCAAACAGCACAATTCATTCCAAGCAAACAAGACAGCCATCTCAAACCTTTCAGGTGAAAACTGCATATCAGAAATCCTGAGCTGTCATGTCGTTGGGGTAACTTTAGACGTTGATTGTGTAAAATGGATGACAGCAAATCAATCAACGGAAATAATAATCAGGAGATATGTAAAATGGGCTACTGATTCATCGCTGCATAAAGTCAACAATCTACCCTAATAATGCAAAAACAAGCATCAAATACAATGTTAAAAATTGTGGTGACCTGGTATTGATTCTAGTATATTGTTGTGGTTGATATGCGTAGTTACTCTTGCTTCGTATTGTTATCGATTCCAGGAGATTGAGTGATGAAGGATTGTTTGAAATCTGGTCGTCTCTCCAGTGCCTCTGTATTGCCTGGCAACAGAGATGACATTAACTGTGCCTGACAACGGGATGCTGAAAATTGTTCATTATCACTGAATTGAGAATGCGTTGCCCTTTTCCTGTTGACAGGGAAAAGTTATTGTTGCATCTCTGAAGAACCTTACTACCGGTAGGTTGCATTTTACACACATGATACGACATTTTCACAAGTTCATAATTCTATGAGAAACTCTTGTCAAGAGTTCTCGAATTAAAGAAAGAGATCACAGATAGTGCTTTTAGAAAGTGAACGCTGTAACCCCAAAAATCAGTGACATAGCCAGACTATTAAACTCCTGCCAGTTAGAGAGGTTGTTAACACCAACAGAACAAAACCAGATTGTCAGACTATCAATCCTAAACATGATTAACAGCAGCAATAATAGCAGTATCCACCCCTTGCTGTCACTTCTGAACATACTGATGCGCCAGCAATCGTGATAACCAAGTGAGTTCAATAATGAGTGAAGCATGTAGGATCTACTGCAGATTATAAAAATGCTCTGCTGTCAGATCCTTGAGTCAAAGGGATTGATTTTATAAAACTCAATTCCTTTTACCCTTCTAATTTTGAAGATTATGGCCAATATTTATTTCCTGCTTGTCACCACGCATAACATTAGTGTCGTGCCTGTAGTTCTATTAATTGGCACACTTAAAAAAACTCATATCCCCTATTATAGACAATTCAGAATTTTTATGTCACATAGATTTGCTGTGACTGGTGAGTGCAGGAATGGAATACAGAATGTCTGTACTGTCCTAAATATTATACAGTGCCATTCAACAATGAAGCCAAGTAAGTAGGATGCGCTGTAGCAGCGTTAATGCATTAGATTGCAATAGGCTTTCAAAATAAAACAAAAGATCTGCTCTGAGCAGAACTCAAGCAGCTTCTGTGCCATTGCTGACAGAATATTTCTTGTAGCTGTTCTCATAATGCTCCTTTACCTGGGGAGAAGGCGGAATGGCAAATGAAGCCTCATGCCATGTAATGAACCGGCACATCGAGAAGGCCGTTCAAAAACGCAGCACCGACATTTCCTCTGGTGATCTGTAATTGTATATCTCAACAGAAATAAAATAGGCTTTTAACACCACAAAAGGTACATTTCTCCAGTTTTGTACAGAGTACAAAATAGAAGCTCCCCTTCTTGACCTGCAGGCTTCATTTCCTTCTGAACTGGAAGGTCATTGGGAGGCCCTCCAGCTTTGACAACTGATTTGCTAGTAATTGGTCAATTTGGGGAAAATCACTCTTGTATGTCTGTCTCGCATACAGTGCAAGACAGTGTTCCAATCCCAGTTGATGTTACAACTGGATGGGAAGATCCCAGAATGGAATTCTGGCTCAAAACATAATTTTTATTTTATTTTATAAAATGTGGAGGAACAGAGTCATAAGACTGCTAATTACTTTTAATAAGAAACAAGCATAAATTAAACATGAAAAAAATGGATTATGATACAATACGTCTTTACTCCACCCTTAGCTGAACAAATACACACAGATTTATATACTAACATGGATTTTAAAAAGTACATCTAAGCTGCAATAGTCTCATTAATACATAAAGTCCCTTTTAAGCACACAAGATGATTGTGGTCAAATACATGCACTCGACCTTAACCCAAGTTACTTTTTGCTTGTTTTTCCTCAGAATCAATCAGATGATGATCACATGAGAGTTTCCAAACCCCACTCCTAAAAACACGCTTTAAAATCTTCTCTCATAATTATGATTTCCCTTAGCGGTTTGCATTCTGAAATCCAGTCCAGGTTTTACAAATGACTCTTTTAACCCAAGCTTCTGCTCCACTTTCAACAGCGAATCCAGTCCAGGATTTTACACCACCCCCTTTTAGATTTCCTTTGTCCAACTGCTTTTACACAAACTCTGAGATCCAACCACCAATTTCCATAATTATTTCAAGTCACATTCCATAGGTTGTAATAAAATCATACAAACCTGAAAATTATTCCAGATATTTTTCTGGCATCTCAGCCTTCTTTTCAGTTCTGTCTGTCTTTACTGAACAGTTCTCTGTTCTAGTACCTTTAACTTCAGATGTCTTGGAAACTTCTCTTCATATCTTTTGCTTCCTTAACTGGCTGCTCTTCAGATCTCTGTACTTGTTTTCTCATCATTACTTCATGGTATGACTGAGAGATGTTCCCTCTCTAGCCTTCTAAATCAACTTCTTCTACCACAGCTATGAGAGTTGCTTTCTCTCTCACGATGCCTATCTCCAACTGCAATCAATTTAGCTAAACTAAAATTTAAACGCTTCGCTAACTTACAAGGTCCCAGTTGCTAAGAAATAGAACATAGAACAGTGCAGCACAGCACAGGCCATTCGGCCCACAATGCTGTGCCAACCATTTATCCTAACCTAAGATCAACCTAACTTACACCCCTTCAATTTACTGCTGTCCATGTGCCTGTCCAAGAATTGCTTAAATATCCCTAATGACTCAGACCCCACCACCTCTGCTGGCAGTGCATTCCACGCACCCACCACTCTCTGTGTAAAGAACCTACCTCTGACGTCTCCCCTATACCTTCCTCCAATCACCTTAAAATGATGTCCCCTCATGACAGCCATTTCCGCCATGGGGGAAAGTCTGGCTACCCACTCTATCCATGTCTCTCATCACCTTGTACACCTAAATGCCTACATACTTCTGCTGGCTTATTTATTCTTCACATCATAGCCCTCTCTAAGCACAACAGAAACACAGTTGGAACTTAACCAACCCCCACAGATAGAAACACCTTTGCCCAACATGAATCTAACTTCTATGTTCAGAAACATTAAATTAAACCAACTTAAAACTGTACCTTATTTCTAATGTTTACCAATATAAATATAAATCCTTAAAAACTGCCTTTGTTTCCCTGGCAGTTATAACACACATTTTACCCCAATATTAGGATCCCAAGTCAAAAAGGCAAAATCCTGCCTGAAGTGTAACAAAGACACAGATGAGGGTTGCAATATCAGATGAGTTAAGGAGGGACTGGAATTGGGCATTGCAGCAGAGGTGGAAATAGGCAGTCTTAGTAATAACCTATTTATGTGGTCAGAACATATCTTGGGGTTAAATATGACACTAGGTTTGCTGACAGTCTGGCTCAGCCTCAGATAGTTGCCAGGGTGGAGAATTGGGAATTGGTGACTGGCGGGTGGAACTAACGATGTGATCAAAGACAATGGTTTCAGTCTTCCCAATATTTACATGGAGAAAAGTTCGGCTCATCCAGCCCTGGATGCCAGATACCTCAAGATGAATTTAAAGGGGTCTATCATGGTTATGGTGAGGTGGAACTGGGTGTGCAAACTGACACTGTGCTTTTGGATGATACAACTGAGCCAGTATAGGGAGACCTTAAGAAGTGAGTTTCTGGCAATGATTAGATAAATTGTAGATTCATGTAATCATAGAATGGAGCCAGTTAAGTACAACCCCATCCAGCCAGAGGACAGTGGGGAGAGTGTGGGAGAAGAACAGTATGGTCAATCATGCCAATGGCTGCTGACAATTCACCAAGCTAAGGACAAGGACAAATTTACCTTTGTTAAAGCCATATATGGTGTAATCTGTTACCTGATAAAGCATTCCCACAATAAAGATGAGCATGGGAGGTGATAATATGTTCCAGGACTTGAGAGAAGGAAGAACGTTTGGGGAAGTAGCTTGCAAGGATGGGGGGATTGAGTGGTGATAGCACACAGTTAAAGAAGAGAGAGATAGAGAGAGAGAGAGAGAGAGAACCATACCTGAGGAGATGTGAATCAATACAATGTCAACTGGAATGGGGGCCAGGGAGAAACGTTGAGTGGTCAGCAGTTTTCTAGATCTCATGGACAAGATGCGTTCTGAGAGGGCATGGAGGGAGACAAAGATAAACTAGAGAAAGTTGGGAGTTCAGGTCTTGGTGGAGTTGAAGCTGACAGAAGTTTGGCCTGGTGAGATAGCAAAGGAAGGGAAATGGCAAAGTCTGCTGAACAGGTTGTTTCAACCTTGGCCAGCAATGAAGCTGAGGAGCTCCTAGAACATTGTTGGAAGTGAAGGTTTAGGAGAGAGTGATGAGAGGTTTCAGCAGACTGTTTGCAGGAGGAAAATTAAGCCAGGACTTACCTTTCATCGAGGATGACCCTCGTACATTAAGTAATTTTGGCAGATGAGAGCAGGGCCTGCTAGTGCTTTATTGTGATCTAGGCATGTCAAGTGGTGATGGCTAAACCAGTTGTCTGCTGTATCCGTTCAAGTCTGTGCTCCTTAAGAGAATGAAGGTGAGGGCTATACCATGGGGAATGGCCAGGGTGAGAATGGTTTTAATGGGAATCAATACAAGAGAGGAGGGGGTGGATCAGCAAATTGATAGATGCACACATGTTGTGATGAATGGAGGGCTAAAGATGAGAGAGTTGGGATTTTGAATGTTCAGTTGTCAGTGAATTGGGAGTTATTTTTAACTAGGATCACATAAGGAAGTAAGGTTGGGAATTCGAGCGGGAATGTCGATGAAGAATGATACAAGGAAGTGATCAGAGATTACAGTCATCTGTGATTGATGGGAGTGGCAAAGTCGAGGAGGCCACAGGACTATCAATTTAATAGCTCTTCAAGTTATTTTGTGGAGGGTTGAACTATCTTGATTGAATCAAAGCCATACAAATCAATGGGGTTCCAAATCCAATCTCTGATCTTTGCGGAATTTACTGATATTTGGCCAGGAAAATATTTACATATCAGCTGTGGCTCAGTTGGTAGCACGTTCCTCCCTGAATTACAAGGTTCCATTTTCAAATCTCACTCCAGGGCCTGAGCACAAACATCCAGGCTGACAATCCAGTGCAGTGAGCACTGCACTCATCTTTCAGATCAGATGTTAAATCAAAGCCCCGTATTTCCTCCTCAGGTGGATGTAAGATGTCCCATGCCACTATTTCAAAGAGGAGCAAGGAAGTTGTAATGTTTATATCTCAGACCCATGCAGAGATTACATGTTAGCTTATATGTGGGTAATAAGTTTTATTCACAGTACCTTACAATGTTTGCTCCATTCTGACCGCACTAGCTTACAGCAACTTTTACAGTTTGCTTACTTCCCTCTGGGTCCACACCCAGGCTTAATAATCAAGCACAGTGAGCATCAATAATAAACAGACTCACACCACAGGAGTTATAGAACATAGAACAATACAGCGCAGTACAGGCCCTTCGGCCCACGATGTTGCACCGAAACAAAAGCCATCTAACCTACACTATGCCATTATCATCCATATACTGGTGTCCTGGCCAATATTTATCCTCAATCAACATCACATTATCTGGTAATTATCACATTGCAGTTTGGGGGAGTTTGCTGAGTGCATGCGGGCTGTCACCTTTCTTAGATTAGGTGGAGATGCCAACTGTCCTGGCTTGACACAATTCACACCTCTTTAACCTGGGGTTACCCTATCTCTGGATCTGTAAAGATTTAATCACTTGCTAATGCTCGTATTCCAAGCATTGTCTGGCATCTTTGAATCTGTCTATATATATGTTTCTGGAACATACCTCTTCATTCACCTGAGGAAGGAGCAGCGCTCCGAAAGCTAGTGACATCGAAACAAACCTGTTGGACTTTAACCTGGTGTTGTAAGACTTCTTACTGTTCTTACATTACAGCAGTGACTAAACTTCAAAAGTACTTCATTTGATGCGAAGAGAGACACTCGGTGGTCATGGTCATGGAACGCACTGAATAAATAAATGCAAGTCTGTCTTTCGTTTTCTTTCATGACTGTTTGAGTTCTTGGGTTAATCAAAAATAGAATCAAGCCATAATTCTAATTTCAAATCATTGACCAAAGCCGCCCCCTCCCTCCACAAGCATGTGTGGGTTGGCACTGGCACCCCACCGACCCCCATAATTAACTTGCTTGTTAGCACTCACTAAATAAAAAGGCTCACTCGCCTTTCACCTGCAGAATGGTTGAGTTACTAAGTACTGATATGATGTGGAGATGCCGGCGTTGGACTGGGGTGAGCACAGTAAGAAGTCTTACAACACCAGGTTAAAGTCCAACAGGTTTGTTTCGATGTCACTAGCTTTCGGAGCGCTGCTCCTTCCTCAGGTGAATGAAGAGGTATGTTCCAGAAACATATATATAGACAGATTCAAAGATGCCAGACAATGCTTGGAATACGAGCATTAGCAGGTGATTAAATCTTTACAGATCCAGAGATGGGGGAACCCCAGGTTAAAGAGGTGTGAATTGTGTCAAGCCAGGACAGTTGGTAAGTACTGATAAACAGCAGCAGTTCCATCTCCAAGAAAATTCAGGAGATGAGTGAAGAAAATTTCAAGAGAAATTGACAAATTATTTGAAGAAAATTTCAAGAGAAAATGACAAATTATTTTTCATTGCTTGACTCTCCTTGTTACTTATATTCTTTCTGAAAACGGATTCCGTATTGCCTCGGTGTTTAAAAAAAAACTCACTCATACACGCTGTTTTTGGTTTTGACCTGCTGAAGGCCATTTTTAGAATACGTTTATAATAGATCAGCCTAAACTGGTTTTTAAATCCGAGTGTGTGTACAATTCAATCTCCAGCCAAGTCATGTGCTACTCCCAGTGTCGCTCCAAAGTTTCCAGATCCTGATTGGCTGTCATTAACTCCCCCGGAGGTCCCCCTTCAACACCACCACAATCCAGAGTTCCTCTCAGAGCTCTCCTCTCCGGCATCTGCCTGCCCGGCTATGACTCTCACACTTAGAATGGAATAACTTGAAAAGAGTTGCAGCAGTCGGCTCGCAGAGGTTGTCAGTGGGGAAGTCTGTTCCTCCCCTTTTTCCTCTTACAGACACCTCACCCAGAAAAGAAAGTAAAAGTCCCCGAGACAACAGCAGGGGCTGATCCAACTGTTTTTTTTACTGTTTTATAAAACTGTAGTCCCTTCATCAACTGAGCAGGAAGACTATCACTGAAAGTTAAAGGGTACGTGGACTCTGCTTATTTATGTTATCTGGTCATTTTCCTTTATAATTACCTCAGGCTTGAGTGTTGGTGACTGCGTTATTCAAATGAACTGGAGCAGCGGTTGCTGCTTATTGTACCCAAAAAGAAAACATTTCTGTTAAAGAGGGTTCCCAGTGGCATGACATTTACATCTCTTGCTGCAGGCATGTTTTCTGTTTAAGTAATAAAGAAATGAAGTTAGTAGGCGTACAGGCTCAGTTTTAGAGTTAGAGACGAGAGGGGTGTCTGGTTTGCTGATTTCTAAGATGTAACAAACAATTTGACATTTTGCTTATACTTTGTGACAATGATTGCGTTGTGTTGAATCCTGTCTGCACCCCCCCCCCCCCCCCAATTGAAGTGATATTATCTCAGTATTGTAGTAACAAGTTTAGAACTTAGCCGTGCGAACAGCATTGAAGTTGGTCAGACGATCTGATTTAAGCAATTCTAGCCATATACTTGGGTACGTTTATAAATCTGCTCCAGTTATCTATCGAACGCAGGGATTTTGAACTGCTGTCACCTCCAGCACGGATATGCTTGCTAATACACCTAATACTGCCGCGTCTATTTTAGCTGTGTCATGTTAGAGCTATCTCCGTTTACACAATATAGTTATAGCAACAACACAAACAAGTGTAGCTGATGTTCAGCGGTAGTGTTATATTTTAGTGAGCAGAATCCATGTGATCAAAGTTCCTGTCCTCTACAGTCTGCACACGGTAACATTGGGCAGAGTTTTTTTTATATATATATAGAATAATTGACCCTAGTTACTAGACTGTAACTTAATCGAGGGAGTTCAGATGGCATCATAAAATGCAACAGTGTAGCCCAAGCAGTTTTTAAATGTTATCTGAAACCCCTACTAAAGTACTAATGTTAGCCTTTACCTGACTCCCGGGTATCCGGCATTTAAAGGGACACTAACTTAATTTTAAAGTCTCTGGCCTCTTCCCATTTGTTTAGAACTCCACCATTATAGGTGACGCATTGTGAATATTTTCATTCCCCAGAATCCGTACAGTGCAGAAGGAGCCCATTCGGCCATCGGGTCTGTACTGACCCTCCGAAAGAACCCCCCCCCCCCCCAGACACTCTCCCACTGTGCCACCCCTAAACTTTTTTTTTCACGGTGACGATGTCCCTTTAACAAACATGTGGAACATTGCCTTTTAATATTTGTTGAAACTTCCATTTTCTCCCTCACTTCTTAACTGAATGTCATCCCCAGAAAGGTATTTATTGTATCATACTTTCATTCTTTTGTGTTGAGAGAATGGTTTGCAGCGCACGTTGGCAATAATTGCATGCATGATACATGTAATAAAGGACTGTCTGAATGTAGACTGCTGAACTTTATATTAATGCCATCACAGTTTTAAATCTGTGTCAAATTTTCCCGACTGGCTCATTAACCATGTGCTAAGACCTACGCTCTGAAATCTAAAACATAAGAGTGTTCTTGATGCTTCAGCTGCTTAGGTTGCAATCTGTTTTGCCATATGCGCCGTATCTGTTGGTGCCACATCCTTTGAATATGTCTGTAGATCCTGGTGGTTCTAATGGTGTGTGAAGGACTGACGAGGAGGGAGTTAGTGTGTGTGTGTGGGAGGGGCTGTGTTAGACGAGCTCCAAAGGTCGTAGTAATTAGATTCTGTTGAATCTCTCCGAGGAAATGCCTGAGAGGAATTAATTACATATTGTAGTTGCAAGAAAGCAGTTTCTCACAGAGAGAGAGTGCCTGGAATGACTTTGGGGGGCAATTCTGTTCACGCTTATATCCCGCGGAGCTGGGACAGAGAGATCTCTGGGCACTTTCTGTAAACTCCTATGACCAGCGCTTGTCTCATCTTGTTTAATTCAAATACTTTGTGAGATTAATTTGTGGGGAAAAGGCTGAAAGATATTATAACACGTAATGTCCTTTAGGCAGGGCAATCAAGTCTCAGCAGGACCATGCCTGCATCAGGGAAGTTTCAACTTTGGTGCCTGAGGATACAGTGTAACAAAAATAGCTAGGTGAGGTTAATTAGATTCTGTCGAACAATCTCTCTGCAGTGCAACGTCTCATGCTGGGTTTTTCCCCATTGGAATTTGTGATAGGAGCTGCGAAAGAGAAGGATGAAAGTCTACTGAAAGAGGTCATTCAGCCCATAGGTCGGTGCCAGGGTTTGAGTGGTACACAGACCATCTTGCACCGTATTCTATCTCGCCCTATCCATGGACAGTTAGCAGGCCAGGCAGCACCCGCGAAGATCACAGACAGGTCGATGTTTTATGGACGAGGACCCTTTTCCGGCAAAACAAAAACCCGGAACATTTCCCAAATGTGAGGGTTGGGGAATGCGGTTGTTGAGGGCAGTGAAAAGGAGCGTACCTGTTACATCTCGGGGTCTCGGGGAAATCAACAAGAATGTTAGCTACCCGGAAGCGTCCTCGTTTAGAAACGTGACTTTACAACTGTAAATCTGGAGGGATGATGGCTAGGCAGGTCAGTCCCGAGTTAAATCCGGCTCTGTCCTTCATTTAAAAGCTGCCAGCTCTCATATAACGCAGAACTGAGGCAGGTTGAGCCTGGGGGAAAGACAGAGGGTTGAGGCAATAAGCAGAAGTGTACAAAGCTGCTGGGAAGGGGGTGGTGGTGCGGGGGAGGAGCTCACTACTTGTTTGCTTCCTTCCCCTGGACTGATTTTTAAAAAGAAAGTGCTTAGGCCATACAGTGCTCTCTATTGTGGTGACCGTATTGCTGCTACAATTCATCACTATTGTATTGCATTATGTTGATGTCCTTGTGGGCTCTGCCCCCTCGGGAGTGGTATATAATCTGCAGCCTGTAGGTGGCACTCCGTACAGGGCAGTTGCAGGCAGGCACAGATCTAGCTGATTAAAACCACTGTTTACTTCTACTAATCGTCTCGTGCAAATCGCATCAATTTAATAATCTAAGATATCGCAATGGAAGCCGCCCTCAAACCTGATCGACTGGAACTCGACCCACAGACAGCCGAAGCAAAAGGAATCTTTTCACACTGGCTCCGCTGCTTTGAGGCCTATCTCACTGCCTCCTCCTCACCCGCCGTCACCGAGGCACAGAAGCAGAGTCTCCTCCACTCACGGGTGAGCCACAGAATCTCGGTACTAATCGAAGACGCGACCACGTACGCAGATGCGGTCGAGATCCTGAAAAGATATTACGTGAGGCCGGTGAACGAAGTGTTTGCGCGGCATCTCCTCACCACATGTCGTCCATGCCCCGGGGAATCGCTGGAGGTACATCTACACGACCTGAGGGTACTCGCTCGAAACTGCAACTACAAGGACGTCACGGCCTCGCAGCACATGGAACTCGCCATCCGGGACATCTATGTGGCTGGAGTCTGGTCCAACTCCGTCAGACAGCGCCTACTCGAAAAGGGCGCCCTCGACCTAGAAGAGACGGTATAACTATCCACCTCATTAGAGGTAGCCTTCCAGTGCCTGAATGCTTTCCCCTCCGACCACGCGATTTCCTCATGGGCGCCGGAGGCGCGACCATCACCCAAACCGAGGGTGTCACAGGCCTGTGCCGCGCGGCTGCCCACCCAACCCGGGGGCCGCCTTGCTATTTCTGCTGTCAGAACCAGCACCCCAGGCAGCGTTGCCGAGCTCGGAACGCGACCTGCAGCGACTGCGGCAAGAAAGGACATTTTGCCAAAGTCTGCTTGGCCTGACCCAAAGTTCCAAAATCACAGGCCCGACTCACAGGCCCGCAGACCTCACAGCGTGGCTGCGTGCCTGCCGGTAACGCCCCCTTATGACGCGTCATCCGCCTCGTGCTATCCGTGGGGTCCGCCACTTTTTAACTCTACCCGACACGTGCGATTCATGGGGGCCGCTATCTTCAACGCCAACCGATACGTGCGACCGACGGGGGCCGCCATCTTGGCCACCATCTTCAACGCCGCCTGACACGTGCGACCGATGGTGCCACCATCTTGGGACCACCCCACTACCACCGACCATGCCGGTTACCCATAGCTTGGCGCTGTCACTCTCGACCAGTCATGGCCCAAGCACCTCAAGAACTCCATGATGACCGTCCAGGTCAATGGGCACGAAACGCCCTGTCTGTTCGACTCCGGGAGCACAGAGAGCTTCATCTATCCGCACACGGTAAGGTGCTGTTCCCTTCAGATTTCCCCCACATCCCAAACAATCTCCCTTGCTTCCGGATCACATTCAGTGTGGATCCGGGAGTACTGTGTCGAGAACCTCGCGATACAGGGCACCGAGTACGCCAATTTTAAACTCTCTATCCTCCCCCATCTCTGTGCTCCTCTCTTGTTAGGACTGGATTTCCAGTGCAACCTCAGAAGCCTGACCCTGAAGTTCGGCGGACCCCTACCCCCTCTCACCGTATGTAGCCTCGCGACCCTTAGGTTCGCGCCTCCCCCCCTCTTCGCGAGCTTCACCTCCGACTGTGAACCCGTCGCCACCAGGAGCAGGCGGTACAGTGCCCAGGACAGGACTTTTATCAAGTCAAAGGTCCAGTGTTTCTTGAGGGAGGGGATCATCGAGGCCAGTAACAGCCCCTGGAGAGCCCAAGTGGTGGTCGTCAGGACCGGGAAAAAGAACCGGAAGGTTGTAGACTACAGCCAGACCATAAATTGTTAAACGCAACTCGATGCTTACCCCCTTCCCCGCATAGCGGACATGGTAAATCAGATTGCACACTACCGGGTTTTCTCCAGGATAGATCTGAAGTCCGCATACCACCAACTTCCGATCCGCCCGGAAGATCGCCACTACACGGCCTTTGAGGCAGACGGCCGCCTCTTCCACTTCCTCAGGGTCCCCTTCGGCGTCACCAATGGGGTCTCGGTATTCCAAAGAACGATGGACCGAATAGTTGACCAGTACGGGCTGCGGGCCACGTTCTCTTACTTGGATAACGTCACCATCTGCGGCCATGATCAGCTGGACCACTATGCTAACCTTCAGAAGGTCCTCCAAACCGCTCAAGCCCACAATTTCACCTACAACAAGGAGAGATGCATTTTCAGCACAACCCGACTAGCCATCCTCGGCTATGTCATGGAAAACGGAGTCCTAGGGCCCGACCCCGACTGCATGCGCCCCCTCCTGCAACTTCCCCTTCACCACTGCCCCCAAAGCCCTGAAAAGATGCCTGGGGTTCTTCTCATATTATGCCCAGTGGGTCCCCAACTATGCGGACAAAGCCCGCCCACTTATCAAAACCACCATCTTTCCCCTGACGACTGAGGCCCTCCTGCCCTTCAGCCGCATCAAGGCAGACATTACTATGGCCGCGATTCATACGGTGGACGAGTCCATCCCCTTCCAGGTGGAGAGCGACAGGTTGAATGTCGCCCTGGCAGCTACCCTTAACCAGGCAGGCCCGTGGCCTTCTTTTCCCGTACCCTCAATGCCTCCGAGATCCGACACTCCTCTGTCAAAAAGGAAGCTCAAGCCATTGTGGAAGCTGTGTGACATTGGAGGCACTACCTGGCCGGTAGAAGGTTCACCCTCGTCACCGACCAACGGTCGGTCGCCTTTATGTTCAACAAAACACAGCGGGGCAAGATCAAGAATGATAAAATCTTGAGGTGGAAAATCGAACTCTCCACCTCCAATTACGATATTGTGCATTGTCCTGGGAAGCTCAATGAGTCCCCAGAGATGCCCTGTCTGGGGCAGCATGGTAGCCTTGTGGATAGCACAATTGCTTCACAGCTCCAGGGTCCCAGGTTCGATTCCAGCTTGGGTCACTGTCTGTGCGGAGTCTGCACATCCTCCCCGTGTGTGCGTGGGTTTCCTCCGGGTGCTCCGGTTTCCTCCCACAGTCCAAAGATGTGCAGGTTAGGTGGATTGGCCATGATAAATTGCCCTTAGTGTCCAAAATTGCCCTTGGTGTTGGGTGGGGTTACTGGGTTATGGGGATAGGGTGGCGGTGTTGACCTTGGGTGGGGTGCTCTTTCCAAGAGCCGGTGCAGACCCGATGGGCCGAATGGCCTCCTTCTGCACTGTAAATTCTATGATAATCTATGACATGCGCCAGCACGCAAGATGACCGACTTCGGGCCATCCACAATGACCTCTGTCACCCGGCTTCTCCACTTCATCAAGGCCCGCAACGTGCCCTACTCCACCGAGGAGGTCAGTGCCATGACCAGGGACTGCCAGGTCTGTGCGGAGTGCAAGCCGCACTTCTATCGGCGAGACAAGGCCCCCACCTGGTGAAGGCATCCCGCCCCTTTGAGCGCCTCAGTGTCGATTTCAAAGGGCCCCTCCCCTCCACTGACCGCAACGTGTATTTTCTCAACATCGTTGATGAGTACTCCCATTTCCCCTTTGCAATCCCTTGCCCCGACATGACCGCGGCCACTGTCATTAAGGCCCTGCACAGCATCTTTACCGTGTTCGGTTTCCCCACTTACGTCCACAGTGACCGGCGCTCCTCGTTTATGAGCGATGAGCTGCGTCAGTATCTGCTCGGTAAGGGCATTGCCTCAAGCAGGACTACTAGCTACAACCCCCGGGGAAATGGACCGGTGGAGAGGGAGAACGCGACGGTATGGAAGGCCGTCCTTCTGGCCCTACGGTCTAGAAGTCTCCCGGTTTCCCGCTGGCAGGGGTTCCTCCCTGATGCGCTCCACTCCATTCGGTCCAGCTCTGCACAGCCACGAACGAGACCCCTCACGACCGTCTATTTGTCTTCCCCAGAAAATCCACCTCCGGGGTCTCACTTCCGTCCTGGCTGACAACACCGGACCTGTCCTCCTCCGGAAGCACGTGAGGAGCCTGCCGGTTCCCCAACGACCGCCTTCCCCCCCCCCCCCCCCCTACACTGAACACCGCCCCTGCCCCTACACCCTCCCCCCACCCATCGCCAACCCACCGTGATGAAGCTCCAGGCGACACGTTCCCGGAGTCAACGAGTCCAACACCCGTGCCCTCAGCGAAGCCAGAGCTGAAGCGATCACAGAGAATGATCAAGGTGCCAGACAGATTTGATCTGTGAGCCCACTTCACACCCATTGGACTTCAGTTTTTTAACAGGAGGTGAATGTGGTGACCGTATTGCTGCTACAATTCACCACTGTATTGTATTGTATTATGTTGATGCCCTTGTGGGCTCCGCCTGTGGCTCCGCCCCCTCGGGGGTGGTACATAGATCTGCAGCCTGTAGGCGGCACTCAGTACAGAGCAGTCGGAGGCAGGCACAGATCTGGCTTATTAAACCCACTGTTCACTTCTTCTAATCGTCTCGTGTGAATTGATGGTCGCATCATCTATATAATCCATAATCATTATTATTGTCTCAAGTTGGGTCACATGTTTTGGGCAGCACGGTAGCACAAGTGGATAGCACTGTGGCTTCACAGCTCCAGGGTCCCTGGTCCGATTCCCCGCTGGGTCACTGTATATGCGGAGTCTGCACTTTCTCCCCATGTCTGCGTGGGTTTCCTCCGAGTGCTCTGGTTTCCTCCCACAGTCCAAAGACATGCAGGGTAGGTGGATTGGCTGTGCTAAATTGTGCCATGTGAGAGTACTTTTAAGACATGGCTGTTTAAGCAATGTACCTTTAAGAAAACAGTGATGTCAGAGAATGGGTGGAGCTGAGGTCAGGTCAGCCATTTTGCAGTTGGGTTTTGTAAGTTTTGAAAAGTGCCTGGCTGGTTTTGCTGAGAGCAGCTAAAAAGTGCCTGGCTGGTTTTGCTGAGAGCAGTTTAAAAGTAGAAAGCCAGTTTGAGACAGCAGCTTGAAAAGTTCTGTTTTGCTGTGATCTGCTTGAAGGGAGAAAGCCAGGTTTGCGAAAGCAGCATGGGTCTGTCTGTGGGTTTCCAGAGAGCTGCATGAAGAAAGAAAGGTGCTGGAGCTGAAGTCACCGAAGCTAATATATCTCTGCCATTCTACAGAAAATATATATATCCTTTAACCTGATGTGATACTGTTTAAAGGTGTTAAGTCTCTTGGAAGTTTGAAGGAACAGTTTAAGGAGTTATTTACTGTTGCAATATTTTCTGAGTTATCTCTGAAGTAAGGGGTGTTAAGAGATCCAATGTTTATTTAAGATATTAAGTTGAGTTCATGGAATAAACAGTGTTTTGTGTTTAAAAACCCACGTGTCCATAATTGTAATCCCACATCTTGGGAAAAAGCCGCATGCTCGGAAAAGCAACAAATCCATTAAAGGGAGAGGTTGGTTGAACTCCATGATACATTTTGGGGTTCTGAAAAGCCTCGCCCATAACAATTGCCCTTAGTGTCTAAAAATGTTAGGAGGGGTTATTGGGTTACAGGGATAGGGTGGAAGTGAGGGCTTAAGTTGGTCGGTGCAGACTCGATGGGCCGAATGGCCTCCTTCTGCACTCTTATGTTCTATGTAAGTAGGCTTACATTAACACTGCAACAAAGTTGCTGTGAAAAGTCCATAGTCGCCACATTCCAGCACATGTTCAGGTACACAAAGGGAGAATTCAGAATGTCCAATTCACCTAACTGCACGTCTATCGGGACTTGTGGGAGGAATCCAGAGATCCCGGAGGAAACCCACGCAGACACGGGAAGAATGTGCAGACTCCGCATAGACAGTGACCCAAGCCAGGAATCGAACCTGGGACCCTGGCACTGTGAAGCAGCAGTGCTAACCACTGTGCTACCGTGCCGCCCATATAAGCTTCATTAGTATCACAAGTAGGCTTACATTAACACTGCAATGAAGTTACTGTGAAAATCCTCGAGTCACCACACTCTGGTGCCTCTTCAGGCACACCGAGGGAGAATTCCGAATGCCCAATCCACCTAACAGCACATCTTTCGGGACTTGTGGGAGCAAAGCGGAGCACCCAAAGGAAACCCACGCAGACACTGGGAGAACGTGCAGACTCCGCACAGACAATGGCCCAAGCCGGGAATCGAACCCCAGACCCTGGTGCTGTGAAGCAACAGTGCCACCCAGCCGCCTGGGCATGCACAGTGCAAGCACCATTCATAAAGACCTGAGTTTTAATCAGCACCTCAAAACCAGTGTGTACGGTGATACTTTTAATCTATCATCAGCTGTTATGTGTGTTTTAAGTGACCAGGCTACTACTATTTTCAGTGCTGCCCCAATATCATTAAGCAGGGTGGTTGAGGGTTGAATTCCGCAGCCAGGTCATCCAGTTCAGCCCACTACCCGTGCTAAAAAAGCCAAAGAAGGATTGGAAATTAATCAAATAAGGGAATAAGAATGATTCTGGCTCAACTAAAACTCAAAGAGGCACCAAAGAATACCGAAGGGGCAGGGGAAGCATAGCCCGAGATGCTTAAACCATATAGGAATCAGCAGGATGGATGTGAGGAAGTGATTTGTGTGTGGAGGGGTGCGGGGGTGCGGAGGGAAAATGGAGGAGGTGACTGTGGAACTGTGGAAATCTCCGGTCTAAACCTGACTTCAGGAGTAATTACTCCCCACTTGAAGCTATCCGTATGTTGTAGCCTGACACTTGGCTTCACCACAATCATTGACAGTCACAGGAAATGGAATGAAGCGTCTGATATCTTGAGTCTCACTCTGTTGAAGGATGCAGATTACTGCAAAAATGTTCTGGATTGATTGCCAACTTCAATTATAAACTTGCTTCACAGCAATTCCTAATGTGCCAAGAAGGACAAATTTGAATATAATTGTTTTTTTTTGTTGTTGTTGCATTGATTTAAGAGAACTTGGAGAAATAAATGCAAATGAAATTCCTACTAGTAATCTCAACTTTTCTCATGGTATCCTGGAAACTGATCAGACTAATGGGGCGTCATTCTCCGACCCCCCGCCGGGTCGGAGAATGGCCGTTGGCCGCCGTGAATCCCGCCCCCGCCGCAGTCTCCGCTCCCGGAGATTGGGCGGGGGCGGGAATCGGGCCGCGCCGGTTGGCGGGACCCCCTGCTGGATTCTCCGGCCCGGATGGGCCGAAGTCCCGCCCAGGAATTGCCTGTCCCGCCGGCGTAAATCAAACCTGGTATTTACCGGCGGGACCAGGCGGCGTGGGCGGGCTCCGGGGTCCTGGGGGGGGGCCGCGGGGCGATCTGACCCCGGGGGGTGCCCCCACGGTGGCCTGGCCCGCGATCGGGGCCCACCGATCCGCGGGCGGGCCTGTGCCATGGGGGCACTCTTTCCCTTCCGCCTCCGCTACGGCCTCCACCATGGCGGAGGCGGAAGAGACTCTCCCCACTGCGCATGCGCGGGAAACTGACAGCGGCCGCTGACGCTCCCGCGCATGCGCTGGGAAACTGACAGCGGCCGGCTTTGGCGCCAGTCGGCGGACATCCCGCCGTTGGGGGAGAATTTCGCCCCTGATTACCACTCCACAAAATCATAATTTAGGTTTCTAATGATCATGGTTTATAACCTGGATGGAACACTTAGTGGCAGCACGGTGGCACAGTGATGCCTCAGCGCCTAGGACCCAGGTTCAATTCCGACCTCGGTGACTGTGTGGAGTTTCCACGTTCTCCCCGTGTCTGTGTGGTTTCCTCCCAGAGTCCAAAGATGTGCAGGTTAGGTGGATTGGCCATGCTAAATTGCCCCTTAGTGTCCAAAGGTTAGGTGGGGATTTCAGGTTTATGGGAATATAGTAGGGGCATGGGCCTAGCTGGAGTGCAGATTCAATGAGCCAAATGGTAACACAGTGGTTAGCACTGTTGCTTCACAACGCCAGGGACCCAGGTTTGATTCCTGGCTTGGGTCACTGTCTGTGTGGAGTCTGCACACTCTCCCTGTGTCTGGATGAATTTCCTCTGGGTGCTCCGGTTTCCTCCCTCAAGTGCCAAAAGATGTGCTCGATAGGTGAATTGGACAATCTAAATTCTCCCTCGGTGTACCTGAACAGGTGCCGGAGAGTGGGGAGTAGGGGATTTTCACAGTAACTTAATTTGCAGTGTTAATCTCCGCCTACTTGTGACACTAATAAAGATTTATTATTAATAAATAATGGCCTCCTTCTGCACTGTAGGGATTCTATGATTCTATTGAACAGTTTTAATAGGATAATAAACAATCATACCACCTTTCGGTTTGATGAATAAGTGTGCTAAGTTTGGTAAGGTCAAGGGATGACATGTTGCAACAGTAGAGTAATGGCTTTTCAGTTTGACATGACCTTGCTGTAAGCTGACCGCAAATAAAGCTGGCCGCAAATAGGTCATTTCAAACGAATCAACCTTCAGAGGACTAAGGGTTAACATTCAGCCTGACCACCAGGGTGTAAACATGGTCTTGCTGATCAGCCATCCATTTGACACCCAAGTGGCAAATTAAAAATCTACTTTTAAACCAGTCATAAAGTAGAATTGGATGATGTCCCATTTAAAGAATTGCAGCTAATAAAAAGCACCTTTCACAACCACCAGACATCCCAATGTACTTTACAGCCAATTTCATACTTGTGGGGTGTAGGCAATTCTGTAATATTGCCAGGAGAGAGAATTCTGAGGTTTGCCTGACTTTGTAAAATGAGCTTCTCTCATTATGGATGTTGAGGTTGCGAAACATTGATGTAATTGAGGACAGGAAATATTAAGCGGATCTTGTCAGTAAAAATAAATAGTCAGGCCTTTGAATTATTTTCATATGTAACTTAATAAAGTTTATTAATAAAGTTGTTGGCAAAAATTACGGCGCCAAAACTTTCTTTCCAACTCTGGAATTACTTGGAGCAGGAACTTCCTGTTCTTGATTGCATTGTTATTTAATCAACAATGATGAAGAGTGATGATGGCTTACTGCTGGATAGATTTTATTCAATGGTGTGCACTCCTGCCATAGCAGCAGAACAGTACCATCACTTAGCTTACTGTAGTATCACAAATTGAAGGCCCAGAGGCACCTTCCTGGACTTTGTCAAAAAAGCCAACCATATAGCACTAGTGGCCATGATAAAATTGCCCTTTAGTGTCCATGGATGTGCAGGTTAGCTGGGGTTATGGTGATGGAGCAGGGGAGTGAGCCTAAATGGGGTGCTCTTTTTGAGGGTCATTGCTAATTCGATGGGCCAAATGGCCTCCTTCTGCACTGTAGGGATTCTATGTTTTTATAGATTTGATGGTTCTATCTTTAATTGAAAACCTTCATATGAATGGTAATTACCCTGGCAATGATTCTCTCTCTGAAATCTTCAGGTACCTGTCTCGAGAAAATCAAAATGAGGGAAGTGTAATTCTGCAGGGCTGGGGTGGGGGAACATCTTCATTAGAAGCCTCTTTCTGACATCGGGTGGCCCCCGTCCCCCCCTGCTTATGGTCGGTGGCTGGCAGACCTCCATCGCTGCCTCAGCCTCTACACCGAATTGCCCACTATGCATCCCCCGGGCCTTCCATACCCTCCCCGCCCTGAGACTTACCTTTTCATCCAGTCCTTGGACTTAGGCTCTGATGTCTTTGGGAAGTACCTCCTCTGTCCATAGCAGCTTGCTGCAGGGACTAGAGAGTTGTCGGACCATCTGAAGAACCTGCTCCCAAGTGAGGGGCAAAAAATCCCACCTGCAGCCAATTGACGCTCATTCAAGTATGTAAAGGCTACAGGACAGTCAGAATCAGCAGAATGTGTGCCCCGCTGACTCTTCGGATGGCAGGACGGGAAACCCCAGCATCCAAAATATCCTGGACTACATTTGTTGGTCTCTCGCCCATTTCTGCAGTAATGTTCAATGAGTAGTAATAATGTATGAAATAACTTGCATACATAGCTGTCTCAGTATAATAATGCAGAGCATGATATATTATTTTGGTATCTCTCAACCAATTATGTTATGTTGTGACAGACATGTAAAAATACTGAGAGGAATTTACACTGTTCCCACAAATAATCAAACTCCAACAGGGAGAACCGTGAATTAAATGAGGTGGAAATATCCAACATCAGGTGATCTGTTAGTTAGTTATTCTAGTCAAGTTAAGGAATATGTCAGTCAATCAGAAGTAAGGAAAAGAAGCTCTGTATTGTACCAAAGCTCCACAGCTACAGAGATCAGTTGTGTTTGTGTTTCCTTTCTATACTAAGACCATCTAAAATTAAAGTTAGTAATGTTTGGTTAGCTGCTTCCTCGTGTTGAGATGAGAACCAATAAGGTGCAGGCTGTTTGAATGCATATGCATGAATGACAACTGAAGCAATAATTCATTGTAAAGAAATAGAGAAGCGACCAGTTGAATAGCTACACTGTTGATATTATACCGCAGTAGCATCGACAATATTTTAGTTCTCTGAGGTTGAATTATATGAGCTTGGCAAGTAGAGTTAAAGCTCTACAAAGGTGGGATAGTCTCCCATTATCTTTGTCGGGCAGTGAAGCAGTTGAGGCTCCTTCATTAAATGTTTTAAAGAGTCTTTTGAAGAATAAATGGATTAAGGGTTATGGTGTTCGGGCCGGAAAGTGGAGCTGAGTCCACAAAAGATCAGCCATGATCTCATTGAATGGCGGAGCAGGCTTGAGGGGCCAGATGGCCTACTCCTGTTCCTAGTTCTTATGTCTCCTGTTGTTCCTGCCTGATACTTTTTTCCGAAGGGTCGAGTGGCTTATCTCCAGGACGGATAAGACCCCGAAGACGGTACTTCAGAGGGACAGATTGGTCTTACGCTGCCAAGTTTGCTATTTTATTACTAGACAGCCAATGCGAAGGAGGTGTTGAGGTGGTGTGGGGGATCCGGGGCTCTCTGAGTTCTGATGGAATCTGGGTCATGTAGAGGGACAAGCTTGGGGGCATTGGTAACATTGCCACCCCTTTGGTGCTGGTAAGGTACTCGGTAAACCCAGTAGCGGTGTCCACGTTAAAAATTTGGAGGCAGCTGTGCCAGCATTTTTAGTTGGGGGCAACCTATAGACTAGTTCCCCTTTGTGAAATCACCTATTTGAGGCGGCAAGGCTGGATGCCACATTTGGTGCATGTAAAGAGAAAGGTTTAGAGAGAGTGAGGGATTTGCCAGCTTGGAGGAATTGAAGGAGAAATTTGGGCTGTCAGGCTCGGACATGTTTGGGTACCTCCGGGTATGGAGCTTTGTTAAGAGGATGATCTTGGATTTCCCGGTGGTGCCACCATCATTCTTAGTGGAGAGGATTTTCTCCTGTCCGGGGTCGGAGGAGGGCAGTACGTCTGGCATGTATGAACGGATCATAGAGGAAGAGTTGAGTTTGATTGAAGGGTAAAGGCTTAACGGGTAGAGGGGTTGGGGCCAATACTGGAGGTGGAGGTATGGAGTGAGGTGCTGCGGAGGGTGAATGCCATGCCATTGTGTGCGAGACTGAGCCTGATGCCACTAAAGGTAGTGTTTCGCGTACACCTCACTAAGGCTAGGAAGAGTCGTTCTTTTTGAGGGAGCTGAGGATAGGTGTGAAGACTGTTGAAGAGGCCCCATGCAGGGGTCTCCAGTTGTGGCTATGCTGAGCTAAGTCACACGTTCGGCAGCTCCCATCAGAAACTGACTTTTGGGCTCTTTCTAGGGGCCCTAGCGGCATTTGTTCGACAGTTCCCAGTGTGGGAAGGCGACAGTACGATTCTCGAGCACTGTATGGATTGGATCAGGAGTAGAGCGGTGAAAAAAGTCATTTTGGTGCAGCGAAAGGTGCGAGGGAGGAGAACCAAGATGGCGGCGGGTGGAGACCAGGCAGCGTGGGCGCAATGGTCGCAAGAGCAGCAGGAGCTCCTCAAGCGCTGTTTTGCGGACCTGAAGGCAGAGTTGCTGGAGCCGATGAAGGCATCGATCGATAAGCTGGTCGAGACCCAGAAGGCCCAAGGGGCGGCGATCCGAGAGGTGCGGCAAAAGGCCTCGGAGAATGAGGAAAAGATCTTGGGCCTGCCGGTGAAGGTGGAGGCGCACGAGACGCTTCACAAGAAAAGTTTGAAGACATGGAGAATCGGTCGAGGAGGAAGAACCTTCGGATTCTGGGTCTCCTGGAGGGAGTGGAGGGGTCGGATGCTGGAGCATACGTGGTCACGATGCTGAAAACACTGATGGGCGCGGGAGCTTTCCCGAGGGAACTGCAGGCCGGTGAGCCTTACTTCAGTGGTAGGGAAATTACTGGAGAGAATTCTTCGAGACAGGATCTACTCCCATTTGGAAGCAAATAGACGTATTAGTGAGAGGCAGCACGGTTTTGTGAAGGGGAGGTCGTGTCTCACTAACTTGATAGAGTTTATCGAGGAGATGATTGATGCAGGTAGGGCAGTGGATATTGTCTATATGGACTTTAGTAAGGCCTTTGACAAGGTCCCTCATGGTAGACTAGTACAAAAGGTGAAGTCACACAGGATCAGGGGTGAGCTGGCAAGGTGGATACAGAACTGGCTAGGTCATAGAAGGCAGAGAGTAGCAATGGAAGGATGCTTTTCTAATTGGAGGACTGTGAACAGTGGTGTTCCACAGGGATCAGTGCTGGGACCTTTGCTGTTTGTTGTATATATAAATGATTTGGAGGAAAATGTAACTGGTCTGATTAGTAAGTTTGCAGTCAGCGTTGGTGGAATTGCGGATAGCGATGAGGACTGTCAGAGGATACAGCAGGATTTAGATTGTTTGAAGACTTGGGCGGAGAGATGGCAGATGGAGTTTAATCCGGACAAATGTGAGGTAATGCATTTTGGAAGGTCTAATGCAGGTAGGGAATATACAGTGAATGGTAGAACCCTCAAGAGTATTGAAAGTCAAAGAGATCTAGGAGTACAGGTCCACAGGTTACTAAAGGGGCAACACAGGTGGAGAAGGTAGTCAAGAAGGCATACGGCATGCTTGCCTTCATTGGCCGGGGCATTGAGTATAAGAATTGGCAAGTCATGTTGCAGCTGTTTAGAACCTTAGTTAGGCCACACTTGGAGTATAGTGTTCAATTCTGGTCGCCACACTACCAGAAGGATGTGGAGGCTTTAGAGAGGGTGCAGAAGAGATTTACCAGAATGTTGCCTGGTATGGAGGGCATTAGCTATGAGGAGCGGTTGAATAACCTCGGTTTGTTCTCACTGGAACGAAGGAGGTTGAGGGGCGACCTGATAGAGGTCTACAAAATTATGAGGGGCATAGACAGAGTGGATAGTCAGAGGCTTTTCCCCGGGGTAGAGGGATCAATTACTAGGGGGCATAGGTTTAAGGTGAGAGGGGCAAGGTTTAGAGTAGATGTACGAGGCAAGTTTTTTACGCAGAGGGTAGTGGGTGCCTGGAACTCGCTACCGGAGGAGGTGGTGGAAGCAGGGACGATAGTGACATTTAAGGGGCATCTTGACAAATACATATATAAGATGGGAACAGAGGGATACAGACCCAGGAAGTGTAGAAGATTGTATTTTAGTCGGGCAGCATGGTCGGCACGGGCTTGGAGGGCCGAAGGGCCTGTTCCTGTGCTGTACATTTCTTTGTTCTTCTTTGCTCTTTGAGGCGCCTGGAGCTGGATGGGGCTCACCGAGTCCTGGCGAGGGGGCCCAAGGCCAACCAGCCGCTGCGGACGGTAATGGTGCGGCTCCACCACTTTGTGGACAGGGAGTGTGTCCTGAGATGAGCTAAAAAGGAGCAGAGCAGCAGGTGGGAGAACGCAGAGATCCGTATATATCAGGACTGGAGATTAGAGGTGGCCAAGAAGGCCGGGTACAACTGGGCTGAGGCGGTTCTGCATCGGAAGGGGGTGAAATTCAGGATGCTGCAGCTGGCGCGATTGTGGGTCACGTTTAAGGACCAACACCATTATTTTGAGACGCCGGAGGAGGCATGGACCTTTATCTAGGCCGAAAGGACTGAGGGTTTGTTGGGAGGGGGTGTTGAGGGGGGTTTATTGTGGTTATTGTGTTTTGTGGGATGTTCTGTTCTGTTTTCTTTGGTGCTGGGTGGGGTTGGGTAAATGGTTCGAGGTGGGGTTGTGTGGGCGTCGGTGGTTGGAAGGACGGGGCCCCGCCGGGGGGAGGGGAGGGGGAATGGGTGGCCCGAGGTGGGGGAGCTGAGATAAGGCCGCAAAAGGGAGCTGCGTCAGAGAGGGCGGGGCCGGCTTGGTGGAAAGCGCAGGCTTTTTCCCGTG
Organism: Scyliorhinus torazame; assembly: GCF_047496885.1. Taxonomy (NCBI): domain Eukaryota; kingdom Metazoa; phylum Chordata; class Chondrichthyes; order Carcharhiniformes; family Scyliorhinidae; genus Scyliorhinus; species Scyliorhinus torazame. The sequence goes on along the minus strand of NC_092720.1, from coordinate 111,625,426 downwards.
CTAGGGAAGGAAGGGGGCGGGGCTGGGGGAAAGGGTGGTGTTGGAGAGGAGCGCACGCTGACTGCCAGGATGGGGAGGAGATATTCTCACACTGGGGAGTCGACAGAGTGGCGGGAGAGGCCGGGGTCAGCAGGAGTCAGCTGACTTACGGGAGTGCCATGGGGGGAACAATTCAGCTATGGGGGGGCCTAGCTGATGGGGGGGGCGGGGGAAGGGTGGGAGGGGGGGAGAACTGGATTGCTGCTGCATTGGCCAAAGGGGACCTGGAGTTCGGAGAGAGAGTCAGGGCGGGGGTCCGCCTCCTGGGAGAATGGAGGGTGCGGGAGGCGCGGGCATGTGGCTGGCCTAGAAAGGGAGATGGCTAGTCTGCGGGGGTGGGAGGGGGGGAAGGGGAAGGAAGCCCCCTGATCCGGCTGAATGTGAGGCCTGAATGGGCCGGTCAAGAGGGTGTGTTCACGCACCTGAAGGGACTGAAGACAGATGTGGTTATGCTCCAGGAGACGCATTTGAAGGTGGCAGATCAGGTTAGGCTGAGAAAGGGGTGGGTAGGGCAGGTTTTCCACTCTGGGTTGGACGCGAAGGATCGAGGGGTGGAGATCTTGGTGGGGAAGCGGATGGCGTTTGAGGCGCTGAACATCATGGCAGATAATGGAGGTCGGTACGTGATGGTGAGTGGTAAGCTACAGGGGGTGCGGGTGATATTAGTGAATGTATACGCCCTGAATTGGGACATTGCCAGATTCATGAGGCGCATGTTGGGTCAGATTCCGGACCTGGAGACAGGGAGTTTGATAATGGGGGGGGGGATTTCAACACGGTGTTGGACCCAGCATTGGATCGCTCCAGGTCCAGGACGGATAAGAGGCCGGCGGCGGCCAAGGTGTTTAGGGGGTTTATGGACCAGATGGGGGGAATGGACCCATGGAGGTTTGCCAGGCTGGGGGACAGGGAACTTTGCTTTCTTTCCCACGTCCATAAAGCCGACTCCCGGATAGATTTCTTCATTATGAGTAGGGCACTAATCCCGAGAGTGGAGGGCACGGAATATTCGGCCATCGCTATCTCAGATCATGCCCCGCATTAGGTGGAGCTGGAGTTGGGGAGGAGAGGGACCAGCGCCCGCTGTGGCGCCTCGATGTGGGACTGTTGGCTGATGAGGAGGTGAGCGGGCGGATCCGGGGGTGCATTGAAAGATATTTAGAGGCTAACGACAATGGGGAGGTGCAGGTGGGGGTGACCTGGGAGGCGCTGAAGGCGGTGGTCAGGGGAGAGCTAATCTCCACTAGGGCCTATAAGGAGAGGAGAGAGAGGGAGAGATTGGTGGGGGAGATATTAAGGGTGGATAGGAGGCATGCAGAGGTCCCCGAGGAGGGATTACTCAAGGAGCGACAAAGCCTCCAGGCCGAATTTGACCTGTTGACTACCAGGAAGGCAGAGGTGCAGTGGAGGAAAGCGCAAGGGGCGGTGTACAAATATGGGGAGAAGGCGAGCCGGATGTTGGCACATCAGCTTCGGAAGTGTGAGGCAGCGAGGGAGATTGGGGGAGTTAGGGACAGCGGGGGGAATAAATGGGTTATTCAGTGACTTTAATGAGGAGCTGTATAGGTCTGGGCCCAACGGGGGAGGGGGGGGATGCGCCGATTTTTGGATCGGCTGAGGTTCCCGAGGGTGGAGGAGGAGCAGGAGGTTGGGCTAGGGGCACCGATTGGGGTCGAGGAGCTGGTTAAGGGGTTGGGGAGCATGCTGGCAGGGAAGTCCCCGGGGCCGGATGGGTTCTCGGTGGAATTCTACCTTTTGGGCCCACTACTAGTGAGGACTTTCAATGAGGCAAGGGAGGGGGGGCCCTGCCCCTGACAATGTCCAGGGCGCTGATCTCGCCTTTCCTGAAGCGGGACAAGGACCCATCACAGTGTGGGTCGTACAGGTCGCTGTCGCTCCTCAACGTCGACGCGAAGTTGTTGGCGAAGGTGCTGGCTATCCGAATTGAGGACTGTGTCCCGGGGTGATTCACGAGGACCAGACGGGATTTGTGAGGGGTAGGCAGTTGAACACCAATGTGCGGAGGCTCCTCAACGTAATTATGATGCCTGCAGTGGAGGGGGAAGCGGAGGTAGTGGCGGCTATGGACGAGGAGAAGGCCTTCGATAGGGTGGAGTGGGAGTATCTTTGGGAAGTGCTGAGGAGGTTTGGGTTCGGGGAGGGGTTCATCAGTTGGGTTAGGCTACTTTATGAAGCCCCGGTGGCGAGTGTGGCCACGAACCGGTGGAGGTCGGAATACTTTTGGCTGCGCCGGGGGAAGAGGCAGGGGTGTCCCCTATCCCCCTTGTTGTTCGCATTGGCAATTGAGCCTTTGGCCATGGCACTGAGGAAGTCCAGGAACTGGAGGGGGCTGGTCCGGGGGGGAGAGGAAAACCGGGTGTCGCTGTATGCCGATGACCTGTTATTGTATGTGACGGACCCAGTGGAGGGGTGCCGGAGGTAATGCGGATCCTCAGGGAGTTCAGGGACTTTTCCGGATATAAGCTTAACATAGGGAAGAGTGAGCTCTTTGTGATACACCCAGGGGACCAGGGAAGGGAGATAGACGAGCTTCCGCTGAAGAGGGCGGAAAGGAGCTTTCGGTACCTGGGGATCCAGGTGGCTAGGAGTTGGGGGGCCCTGCACAAGCTCAATTTGACGCGGCTGGTGGAGCAGATGGAGGAGGAATTTAAAAGGTGGGATACGTTGTCATTGTCATTGTGAGGTTCCTCTTTGTGTTCCAGTGCTTTCCCATCCTGATCCCTAAGGCCTTTTTAAACGGGTCAGCAGGAGCATCATGGGATTTGTGTGGGTGAATAAGACCCCGAGGGTAAAAAGGGTGTTTCTGGAGCGTAGCAGGGACAGAGGAGGGCTAGCGTTGCCCAATCTGTGTGGGTATGACTGGGCTGCCAATGTGGCGATGATCCGTAAGTGGGTAATGGAGGGGGAGGGGGTGGCGTGGAAGAGGATGGAGATGGCGTCCTGTGTGGGCACGAGTCTGGGAGCGCTGGTGACGTCACAGCTGCCGCTCCCGCCAACAAGGTACACCACAAATCCGGTGGTGGTGGCGACTCTGAAAATTTGGGGGCAGTGGAGGCGCCACAGGGGTGAGGTAAAGGCCTCTGTTTTGTCCCCGATCCGAGAGAACCATCGGTTCGTCCCAGGTAGAATGGAGGGGGGGTTTCTGAGCTGGCATCGGCAGGAATTTAAAGAATGGGGAACCTGTTTATAGATTGGACGTTTGCGAGCCTTGGGGCGCTGGTGGAGAAATTTAGGCTGCCCCCCGGAAACGCCTTCAGGTACATGCAGGTGAGGGCGTTCGTGAGGCGGCAGGTGAGGGTATTTCTGCTGCTTCCAGCACGTAAGATTCAAGATAGGGTGCTCTTGGGGGTGTGGGTTGGAGAAGGCAAGGCCTCGGCGATCTATCAGGAGATGCAGGAAGAGGAGGAGACCTCAGTGGAGGAGCTAAAGGGTAAATGGGAGGAGGAGCTTGGGGAGGAGATAGATGAGGGTCTGTGGGCTGATGCCCTAGGTAGAGTTAATTCTTCCTCCTCTTGCGCCAGGCTTAGCCTGATACAATTTAAGGTTCTTCACAGAGCGCATATGACGGGGGCGAGGTTGAGTAGGTTTTTTGGGGTAGAGGACAGGTGTGTGAGGTGCTCGGGGAGCCCAGCAAACCACGCCCATATGTTCTGGGCGTGTCCGGCGCTGGATGGGTTTTGGAGGGGCTTCATGAGGACTGAGTCTAAGGTGGTGAACGCCCGGGTCAAGCCGAGCTGGGGGTTAGCATTATTTGGGGTATCGGACGGGCCAGGAGTGCAGGAGGCGAAAGAGGCTGGTATTCTGGCCTTTGCGTCCCTGGTAGCCCGGCGGAGGATTCTGCTACAGTGGAAGGATGCGAAGCCCCCAAGCGGAGATGCCTGGATCAGCGACAGGGCAGGGTTCATTAAATTGGAGAGGTTAAAGTTTGCCTTGTGAGGGTCTGTGGAAGGGTCTTCAGGCGGTGGCAACCATTCCTAGACTTTCTAGCGGAGCGTTAGGAGGTGGTCAGCAGCAGCAGCAACCCAGGAGGGGGGGTTCCGGGTATGTGTTTATTTTTGTTTCATGGGGGGGGGTTTGTACATTGGGAGAATTCGTGATATAAGTGTACGACGTTGATCTGTATGTTTTCTGTTGAAAATTTTCTAAAATTGAATAAAAATATTTATTTTTTACAAAAAGAGGGCCCATGCACCACGCACATGTTCTGGTCCTGTTCCAAGCTGGTGGGTGTTTAAAGGTCCTTTTTGGCATCATGCTGGTGACCCTAAACAATGAGCTCGAGCTCTGTCCTTTGGCGGCTATATTTGGAGTTTTGGATGTGCCGGATTTGTGCGGGGGTGGTGGGGGTGTCCTTGCCTTTGCCTCATTGGTGGCGCGGTGGTGGATCCTATTGGGCTGGAGGTTAACAATGCTGCTGAGTGCGCCAGCATGGCTAGGGGACTTAATGGAGTTTTTGGACCTTGAGATGGTCAAATACACCCTGAGCGGGACAACTGAAGTGTTCCACCCGAGATGGCAGCTGTTTATATTGTATTTCAGAGAGCTGGTCACTATTAGCTGTTAAATGGAGATGAGGGGAAGGGGTTAGAGGGAGGTAAGGGGGCAGGGCAGAGGGGAGGGGGTTAAGTTGGGGGGGGTTCTTGTTTCTCGGATTGAAGGGTCATTTTGAGGGGTTTTGATGTGTGGTTAAGGGTTATTGTTTGTATTTTTTGTAATTTCGTATAAAATGCTCGAACTTTAATAATTCAATTTTCAGAAAAACAATATTTTAGTTCATTTTTGCCTGTGTGGATAGATTGTGTGTACATCAGAATGTCTTTTTTATTACGAGTTGTGAATTTGACAAACTCATAAATTCCATTTAAAGAAGAGCACTTAAGTGAAATATTAAGATTAGGTGATTGATAGGTGCACAAAATGGGCTGACTGGTACAGATCTCGTGACAGACTAGCACTTCCTTCGGTTTATTGCTTGTCGCAAAAGATTACCTGCAAATTCCAGAAGTTTCAAACAGGAATGGACTTACTGCAGGAACTCGTATTTATCGTGTTGGCCTGTTTATCAATTTCATACTGCATCTCGGACACAAAAGCGGATGTCAGAAAGTTAGCTAGCAAAACGTGGCCAATCTCCAGAACTGGAATATTGTAGAGTGAAGATGTAACATATATTTATCAACAATACAACTTCAAGGGACTTGTGAACAATTCAACAGAAAGAATCTTGGGTGTCTGAATTATTCCCGTCACTTAGAAGCAAAGAAGGCTGCTGCACTACCAACTCAACATTTTATCAGCATTTTCAAACAGCATAACATATTTAAAAATACTTTTAGAAATAAGATAAAACAGTGTTCATAGAATCATAAAATCTTGCAGCAGCATGGGTGGATGACATTTGATTGATTGTATCTGCTCTGGCTCATGGAAAGAGTCCAATTAGTCCCACTCTCCTACTCTTTCCCTATAGCTCTGCAATACCTTCTCTTTCCAATATATAATCATTATAATTATTAAATCTGCTTCCATTATCCATTCAGGTAAAGTAATCCAGATCATCATAACTCGAAGCAAGAAAAATCCTTATTTTCTCTCAAAATCATCTTAAATCTGTGTGCTTTTGTTTGCTACCCCTCCCTATATGTGGAAATAGAGCAAATTGCTCTATCATAAGACCTCTGGTGAAATTTTCCCACCTTTCTGGGAAAAATAAATTTAAGGGACGTGGTTTACGTCGTCACTATGGTGGAGTGCGGCCTGTCAGAGCCAGCAAAGCCTGCTCCACAGAGATCAGGAAACCCTTTTAAAATGCAGCCAGAAAGAACATAAGAACTAGGAGCAGGAGTAGCCATCTGGCCCCTCGAGGCTGCTCCGCCATTCAATGAGATCATGGCTGATCTTTTTTGGACTCAGCTCCACTTTCCGGCCCGAACACCATAACCCTTAATCCCTTTATTCATCAAAAAACTATCTATCTTTATCTTAAAAACATTTAATCAAGGAGCCTCAACTGCTTCACTGGGCAAGGAATTCCATAGATTCACAAGCCTTTGGGTGAAGAAGTTCCTCCTAAACTCACTCCTAAATCTACTTCCCCTTATTTTGAGGGTATGCCCCCTAGTTGTGCTTTCACCCGCCAGTGGAAACAACCTGCCCGCATCTATCCTATCAATTCCCTTCATAATTTTATATGTTTCTATAAGACCCCCCCTCATACTTCTAAATTCCAATGAGTACAGTCCCAGTCTACTCAACCTCTCCTCGTAATCCAACCCCTTCAGCTCTGGGACTAACCTAGTGAATCTCCTCTGCACACCCTCCAGCGCCAGTACGTCCTTTCTCAGGTAAGGAGACCAAAACTGAACACAATACTTCAGGCGTGGCTTCACTAATACCTTAAACAATTGCAGCATAACCTCCCTAGTCTTAAATTCCATCCCTCTAGCAATGAAGGACAAAATTCCATTTGCCTTATTAATCACCTGTAAACCAACTTTTTGCGACTCATGCACGAACACACCCGGGTCTCTCTGCACAGCAGCATGTTTTAATATTTTATCATTTAAATAATAATCCCTTTTGCTGTTATTCCTACCAAAATGGATAACCTCACATTTGTCAACATTGTATTCCATCTGCCAGACCCTAGCCCATTCACTTAACCTATCCAAATCCCTCTGCAGACTTCCAGTATCCTCTGCACTTTTTGCTTTACCACTCATCTTAGTGTCGTCTGCAAACTTGGACACATTGCCCTTGGTCCCCATCTCCAAATCATCTATGTAAATTGTGAACAATTGTGGGCCCAACACTGATCCCTGAGGGACGCCACTAGCTACTGATTGCCAACCAGAGAAACACCCATTGATCCACACTCTTTGCTTTCTATTAATTAACCAATCCTCTATCCATGCTACTACTTTACCCTTAATGCCATGCATCTTTATCTTATGCAGCAATCTTTTGTGTGGCACCTTGTCAAAAGCTTTCTGGAAATCCAGATATACCACATCCAATGGCCCCCCGTTATCTACCGCACTGGTAATGCCCTCAAATAATTCCACTAAATTAGTTAGGCATGACCTGCCCTTTATGAACCCATGCTGTGTGTGCCTAATGGGACAATTTCCATCCAGATGCCTCGCTATTTCTTCCTTGATGATAGATTCCATCATCTTCTCTACTACCGAAGTTAAGCTAACTGGCCTATAATTACCCGCTTTCTGCCTACCTCCTTTTTTAAACAGTGGTGTCACGTTTGCTAATTTCCAATCCGCTGACTTCCGGTGACGGCGGGCGGGAGGCGGCCACACAATGGAGAGCCCCCGCTCGGGAACGGCAATTTCGGGGCTTTAAGCCCGGCCCAGGGTCCACGGAGGCGGCAGAAGAAGGGAGAAGGCACGGAGGAGGCACTGAGAAGACACAGGAGGGAAAAAAAAACCCAAAGAAAAATGTCGAGGGTGAGCAGAAAAACAGCCGAAGAAAAACCAGCTGGAGGTCCGTCATGGAGTGGAAAGGTCACCGCGGGGTCACCAGGAAAAATGGAGGCTGGAGCACCTGGGAAGGCCGCACTGCTTACGGCTGAAGAAATAACCAAGGTGATGGCTGCGGAATTTGAAAAGCAGTTGGCGCATATTGCAAAATGCATGGAGACGGTGAGGAAGGAGATGAGGGAGGCTTTGAGTGTGCTGGTGGAGGAGGCGGTTTCCCCGGTGAGGACGGAGGTGGTGAGCGCAGTGGCGGAGGTGCGAGAGCAAGGGGAGGCGCTGAAGGAAGTGGAGGAGACGTTATTGCAGCACGGTGATCAACTTGCCTCGATGGGGAAAGAGATGCGGAAGGTGATGGATACTAACAAGGATCTGCGAGGAAAAATGGAAGACCTGGACAATAGATCCAGGCGACAGAACTTGAGGATTGTGGGGCTGCCCGAAGGAGTTGAAGGACCGAAGCCGACTGAGTATTTTGCCGCGATGCTGGCAAAACTACTGGGGGAGGGGGAGGACCCCTCCCGATATGAACTGGATCGGGCTCATCGGTCGTGGAGGCCTGTACCAAAGGCGAGTGAGCCGCCAGGGGCAGTGACTCTGTGCTTCCATAGGTACAGTGTGAAGGAGAAGGTCCTGAGCTGGGCCAAGCAGAAGCGGGTGCTGCAGTGGACTGGAGCTGGTATACATGTATACCAGGACTTACGGTGGAGCTGGCAAGGAGGCGGGCTGCCTTCAACCGGGTGAAGAGGGCACTGTACATTAGCAAGGTGCGGTTCGACATTGTATATCCAACGAAGCTGAGGGTGACTTAAAAGCTCAGGGACTTTAATTTTGGAACGGCGGAAGCAGCGGAGGAGTTTGCGAAAGCAGAAGGACTGTGGCAGAACTGACAAACTGAGGAATGGCCATGTGCCGATGTAACCTCATGACTGTATTTTCTTCTTTTTTGTATCACTGCGCGCGGGTGTAGAGATTAAAGGAGCCAAGGTGGTATATATTTGGACGAGGGAAGGGACGGGACTTTCACTCGAAATGAGAGTTCTTTGGGGTGTAGGTGGATAGGCGGGGTTTGTGTGCTAAAAGGGGATCTTTGGGCTTTCCTGGGGCCGGGCAAGTGGGAAAGGGACCCGGGCGGAGGCCTCCACGCTGGCCGGTGTGTGCCGGCCAGTGAATGGGAGTGAGGTGGGGGGGAGGGGCTGCGGCCATCGGAGCCTGGCAGAACAGGGTCCGAGTGGTCTAGCCGGGGTGGAAAGTTGGGGTGGAAGGAACCGAGGGTAGGGGGAGGAGTTTTACAAGAGGCAGTGGACGGGAGGAGCTGGAGGCCTGGGGTCGGGGGGCTGGGGGTGGGGTGGGTGGGAGCTGTGTAAGATTAAGGGTGACTACGGATAATCCCTGATTTATTTTTGTCATTTGTTTATGTAAACATGAGGGTTGAGGTTTGTGGGTTGGTGGGTAGATGGGATCGTTATTGTTATTATGGGGACTGACATATCTTGCTGATTATTGTTTATCGTTGATGGATGTAAATGTGGGAGAAAATGTGAAAATGGAGGAGAATAAAAAAAATTCCAATCCGCTGGACCACCCCAGAGTCTAGTGAATTTTGGTAAATTATCACTAGTGCATTTGCAATTTCCCTAGCCATCACTTTTCGCACTCTGGGATGCATTCCATCAGGTCCAGGAGACTTGTCTACCTTTAGCCCCATTAGCGTGCCCATCACTACTTCCTCAGTGATAACAATCATCTCAAGGTCCTCAGCTGTCATAGCCTCATTTCTATCAGTCACTGGCATGTTATTTGTGTCTTCCTCTGTGAAGACTGACCCAAAAAACCTGTTCAGTTCCTCAGCCATGTCCTCATCTCCCATTATTAAATCTCCTTTCTCATCCTCTAAAGGACCAACATTTACCTTAGCCACTCTTTTTTGTTTTATATATTTGTAGAAACTTTTACTGTTTTTATATTCTGAGCAGGTTTACTCTCATAATCTATCTTACTCTTTATAGCTTTTTTAGTAGCTTTCTGTTGCCCCCTAAAGATTTCCCAGTACTCTAGTCTCCCACTAATTTTTGCCACTTTGTATGCTTTTTCCTTCAAGATGATACTCTCCCTTATTTCCTTAGATATCCACGGTCGATTTTCCATCTTTCTACCTTCCTTCCTTTTTGTTGGTAAAGACCTTTGCTGAGCACTGAAAAATCGCTTGGACGGTTCTCCGCTGTTCCTCAACTATTTCACCATAACGTCTTTGCTCCCAGTCTACCTTAGCTAGCTCTTCTCTCATCCCATTGTAATCTCCTTTGTTTAAGCACAAAACACTAGTGTTTGATTTTACCTTCTCACCCTACATCTGTATTTTAAATTCCACCATATTATGATCGCTCCTTCCGAGAGGATCCCCAACTATGAGATCATTAATCAATCCCGTCTCATTGCACAGGACCAGGTCTAGGACCGCTTGTTCCCTCGTAGGTTCCATTACATACTGTTCTGGGAAACTATCGCGGATACATTCTATAAACTCCTCCTCAAGGCTGCCTTGACCGACTTGATTAAACCAATCGACATGTAGATTAAAATCCCTCATGATAACTGCTGTACCATTTCTACATGCATCAGTTATTCCTTTGTTTATTGCCTGCCCCACCATAATGTTACTATTTGGTGGCCTATAGACTACTCCTGTCAGTGACTTTTTCGCCTTACTATTCCTGATTTCCACCCAAATGGATTCAACCTCCTCCTTCATAGCACCAATGTCATCCCTTACTATTGCCCGGATGTCATCCTTAAATAACAGAGCTACGCCACCTCCATTACCATCCACTCTGTCCTTCCGAATAGTTTGATACCCTTGGATATTTAACTGCCAGTCGTGACCATCCTTTAACCATGTTTCAGTAATGGCCACTAAATTAATTTGCGCCATCAATTCATTTGCGCTATCAAAGAAACCACATCCCCACCCCCGCCGCCAGCAAGCATCGGGGTCTGGATTATGTCCTCGAGATGTGGATTATGTGGTAGGGGGGCTCACGAATTATATTATTTATTAAAATGTATTACAATGAGTTCTCACCCTTTGTGAGTGTAAACTTTGTTTTGGCACCATCAATAGTGATTAACACTACACCCCTGTATGCTTCACCCGATGCCGGTGTTTATGTAGTTACCTTGTTGCCCTATTCCGTATTTTCTTTTCATGTACTTAATTATCTGTGGAGCTGCTCGCAGAAAAATACTTTTCACTATACCTCGATACACGTGACAATAAACAAAATCCAAATCCAATCCAAAATCGGGAAATGAGATCTTCCTGGCAGGAATCCAGTTTCCCAATTCTTACAAGATTTTATGCTCGCGCCGCCATTTTCGCTGACGGTGGACGAGGATCAAAATCACCAGTCTTGTAATTTTGAGCACTCCTTTCAAATCTCCTGCAGTTTCTCTGCATAAGTCCTTCATCCCTTCAGCTGAATCACTCAAAGATCTGTTTCCTTAATCAGGCGGTGTCAGTGAAGAGTGGTGCTCACCGGGAATGCTGATCGAGAAATTGTGGGCCTGTAGATTTCAGTTTTTTATTCCCAACCACTTAAATGAATGACTGAAACATTATGGACTACAAGCCTGTCTTGACCATCATTGGATATGTTTAAGGCCTGCATTGAGTATGTTCAAGGTAGAGATTGATAGATTCCTGATTAACAATAATGTAAAGGGTAATGGGGATAGTGTGGGTAAAATGTATTGAAGTGTCCATTCAGCAATGATCGTATTCAATAGCAGAGCAGGTCGGTGGGCTGAATGGCCTATTCCTGTTCCTCGGCTCCTGTTTCTTCACAAAGATATGGAAAATCTTATGATTAATAAGAATGCATCTGAATTATAGACTTATTATTTCTTGACTGAGATGCTTCATAAATTCATGGTGAAAATGAAATTCTGCACTATGTTATATCCCTGTTATACATTTTACTTTTAAATGTGTATTTTTTGCTGAATTTTAGATAAAAGAAAAGTGAATATTCCGTTGCTGGAAGTGTGGTTTTATATTTGTCCTTGGGGTGTGTGTGATGGCAAGGATGCACTGATTGCCCTGCCTTGGTTGACCTCAATCCACCTCTCAGGATGTACATTCCAGGCTCCGACCACCCTCTGGATGATTTTTTCTCCTCATCATTCCTTTTGGCAATTATTTTGAATCTGTACCCTCTAGTTCTCGATATTTTCTTGAGTGGGAACAGTTGCTTACCCTGACCATGCACCTCCGGATCTTTAATAGCTCTGTCAAATCTCCTCTCAAACTTTTTTCCAAGGAAATAGTCACAGCCTTTCCAATGGGCCTAATGTCCCACTATATGAGTATCAGATTAATACACAAAACATCAGGTAATTCAACAGAGTCTAAAATGTTAAAACTCTTTCTATGGATTTCAGGTGACAGCAAGGTAGGTGAATTGAGGCAAAATAGTTTCTTATGTAAAATGAAACACAGTGCATGTGGAAATCTTTACAATGGAGACATGCTGACTCCGCAGTCATCATACCACTTTCCAGATTTTCCACCAGAAGATGTCCTGGGGCAGAGAATGTGCCTGCCTAAATATTTCAATAGCAGAGTTGTGGTATCCAATGTAATTTCCATTTTTGCGTGCTGGCAATAATGCACCCTGAGAACACCACTGCATTCCCAATGTACAGGTTGATCGGAATGGTTGAGGGGTGAGGGCACTGGTTGGAAGGTGTGTGGGAACACTGCCTGCAGGCCACTGACTGTGCACAGAAAATCAAAATTGTTATGTGTGTAAACCTTTGAAGAATGAGAAGCATTTAGACGAGCACTTGAAACACCATAGCATCCAAGGCTGCAGACCCAAGTGCTGGAAAATGGGATTCGAATAGATAGGTATTTGATGGCCAGCACAGACACGATGGGCCAAAGGGTCTCTTTCTGTGTTGTAAAACTCTGACTCTATAACTTAGTGTTCCATTGGTCCAAAGAGATTTTTGTAGATGGGATAATAGAACATTGAACATACAGTGCAGAATGGTGTCACCTGATTTAGTGCAGACTCAACAAAGGCCAGGGACACCTCCAATTTAGTGTGCGATCTGGGCTTCATAACAATTAGTTCTTGTTATATTACTCTTTCATAATATATCGTTACTCTTTGCTTTATATATCCAGAATGGTCTGAAGGTGTGATTCTTAAGAAACCACCAATCTTCAACTTGAAGCAAAACTGATTTATTGAATAACGAATTGATTAATATTGAGTTTGCACACTCTACAGAACTATAACTAGTAATCAAATAATCTATATTAAAGTATTAATAATTTAAACTACACGTGCTAACTTTGCTGTGATCTATCTCTCTAACACTCGGCTGTCTAGTCACTCCTGGTTGGAAGAGACCCAAGACCCTTTGAGTTCTCATATATATTGTGGAATCTAGTGTTGCCCTCTATGTGGGCTTCACAGCTCCAGGGTCCCAGGTTTAATTCCCGGCTTGGGTCACTGTCTGTGTGGAGTCTGCACGTTCTCCCCATGTCTGCATGGGTTTCCTCCTGGTGCTCTGGTTTCCTCCCACATGTCCCAAAAGACATGCTGTTATGTAATTTGGACATTCTGAATTCTCCCTCTGTGTATCCGAACAGGCGCCGGAATGTGGCGACGAGGGGCTTTTCACAGTAACTTCATTGCAGTGTTAATGTAAACCTACTTGTGACAATAAAAGATTATTTTTTAAAAAGATTATTATTAGTGGTTGTGTTACACTAAGATGTAATCATTAACCCTTTACATGTCTCTATATATACATATCACTACAGCTCTGAATCCGCAACTGAGAGGAACATTAGCCAGGGAATTACGATAAGAGCCATCACTACCTCTTCACCTCACTGTTTCCATTGCTTTCCCAATCAATTTTGGTGCAGGACTGTGGAGGGAAATTCAAGCCTTGAAGTGTCCGCAGACACCAGCTCAGCCAGGATTTCAACATCTCAAAGGCAGTTATGGATGGGCAATAAATGCTGGCCTTGCCAATGCCATCTGTGAATGATTAAAAAGGAACAGTCACCTAGGTTCATACACTATAATGGTCACTTTTGCCACATTATACTTTCGAAGAGGAAGAAAATTGAGAGGATAAATATGGGGCTTTACTCAATATCGCGTTTTGAACAATTGTACTGTTCTTCATGGTTACATAGAATGTGTCATTCAACGCAATATAATTAAATATATTGTTGGACAAGGCAAGGTTTTCTCGCACAATTGGCCTCTATAATGTAGTCTATGGTTTTTATTTAAATAATTGTACAGTAGCTTCCAGTAATTTCCTATGAGCCTTTTCATTCCTCCACACAAAAGCTCCAATTAAAATACATAGATACTGTTGTTAAACTCTTTTGAATGTTGTCTTTGAAAAAAAAAATGGCTTTTCCTCCTAAAAGGTTGTTGAAGGGACAGTGTCCTGATTTCTGTGGAGGGAGCACTGTAAAACAGTTTGACGTTTGACTTCAATGTGAAATAACATGCCTGTCATGCTTTCTTGAGTCATTTCAATACAAGCTGTGTCAATGGATTGCAGTTTGTGACAGAGCAAGAAGGAAAGTTAGAGGAATGTAGTCGTAGTTTGGGATAATATATTTGGGGGGATGGGCATTTCTCTGCAGCCAGGAATGAGAGTCCCAGCTGTGTTGCCTGCCCCGTGCCAGGGTTCAAGACATCTACTCCAGGCTGGAGAGGAACTTACAGTGGGAAGGGGAGGATCCCGTTGTTGTGGTCCATGTAAGTACAAATGACGCATGTAGAACGAGGAAAGAGATTCTGCAAAGAGAGTTTGCGGAGCAAGGCACTAAACTAAACAATAGAACCTCCCACGGTTATAATCTCTGGATTAGTACCTGAGCCACGTACAAATTGGCATAGGATACATATACGTGGCTCACAGACTGGTGTGGGAGAAGTGGGTTTTGGTTCGTGGAGCACTGGCATCAATACTGGGGAAAGTGTGGGCTATATCGTTGGGACGACCTACATCTAAATTGTGCTCGACCAGTGATCTTGCAAACCTCATAACTAGAGAAGTAAAGAGAGCTTTAAACTAAATAGAGGGGTGGTGGTTCTGTAAAGGGGCAATGCAGGCTTACAAAGCAAAATAATATGATAGCATTGTAAGGCAGCTACTTAGGTAACGATACCCAGAGTGTGACAGGAAGGGTAATAGTGTACAAACATTTTTATAAAACAGCAACGAATAGGGGCAAAAAAAGAAAAAATGGTAACAAGGGAAAATTATTGGTTATTTACTTAAATTCATGCAGCATTCAGCACAAAGTAAGTTCATTTATGGCAATAATTGAGATTAATGGGTAATTATCTTTTCGCCATTGCAGAGACATGGTTACAGGGAGATCAAAACTGGGAACTAAATATTATGGGGTAAGTAACTTTTTGTAAGGGCAAGCAGGAAGGAAAGGGTGGTGGGGTAGCTTTGCTAAGATCCCCATGATGGAATAAGTATGATTGCAAGAAATAATTTTGGGTCGGAAGATGTATAAATCATATGGCTGGAGATAAGAAATAACAAGGGGAAGCAGTTATTGGTGGGAGTAGACTATAGGCACCCAAACAGTAGTTATGCTGTAGTGATGTGAATAAATCAGGAGATAATAAAGGCATGTAGAAAAGTATTTTAATCATGGATGACTTTCATCTTCATGTAGATTGGGAAATCAAATTGGCAGAGATAGCCGTGAGGAAGAATTCACAGACTGTATTCAAGACAGTTTCCGAGAACAATATGTTGTGGATCCAACAAAGGACCAGGCTATTTTGGATTTGGTAGTGTGTAACGAGGCAGGTTTCATAAACAGCCTCAGAATAAATGATCACCTAGGATGCAGTGACCATAACATGGTAGAAATTAGCATTCGATTGAGAGCGAGAAACCTGGGTCAGAAACAACTGTTCTATATTTAAATAAGGGTAATTATGAAGGAATGAGGGTAGAGTTAGCTGGAGTGGACTGGGAAAGGAGTTTAACAGGAAACACAGTTGATCAGCAATGGCAGACATTCCTGAAAATAGTTAATGACACATACCAAAAATATATCCCAGCGAGGAAAAAGAATTCTAGGCAGGCAATCAATCAACCATGGCTAACCAAGAAGGTGAAGGATAGTATTAAACTGAAAGAATAAACATAAAATGTGGAAAAAATTAGTGATCAACCTGACGATTGGGAAACTTTTTTAAAAACAACAAAAGATGACCAGAAAAAAGGGGAGAAAATAAACTAGCAAGTAACATAAAAATGGACAGTTTTGTCAAATATATAAAAAGGAAGAGAGAAGCCAAAGTGAACATAGGCCCCTTAGAGAATGAGACAAAGGAAATAATAATGGGGAACTGGGAAAATGGCAGAAGAGTTAAACAAATACTTTGTGCCTGTCTTTTCAGTGGAAGTCACTAGTAACATTCAAAAATAAATAATCGAGGGGTAGGAGCAGGGAAGGAAATAAATACATTAACAATCGCTAGGGAAAATAATGGGGATAAAGGCCAATCAGTCCACTGGATCTGATGGGTTGCATCCTGGGATATTTTAGGAAGTAGCTACTCAAATAGAAGATGCAGTGGTAGGAACCTTCCAAGTATCCTTAACTTCTGAAAAAGCCCCAGATGATTGGAAAACTGCCAATGTAACACGTTTAATTTTTAAAAAAGTAACTGCAGGCCAATTACCTTAACGCCTGTCATTGAGAAAAAGTTAGTCTGTTAAAAAGGATGTAATTGGAAATGCATAATATAATCAAGCAGTCGGCATGACTTCGTGAAGGGGAAATCATGCCTGACAAATTTATTAGAATTCTTTTTTGAGGTGGTAATGAGCAGGGTAGATAAAGGGCTACCAATATACGTAATATACTTGGATTTTCAAAAAGCTTTTGACAAAGTACCATGCAAAAGGCTAATTAATGAGGTAAGAGCCCATGATGTTGGGGGGCAGCATATTCGCATTGGCTAACTGATAGACAGAGTTGGGATAAGATTAGCGTTTTCAGGATGGCAACCTGCAACTAGTAGAATGCCACATGGATCCTTGTTGGGGCCACATTTATTCAAAATGTGTATTAATGACTTGGATAAGGGAAGTGAATGCACTTCAGCACAGTGGTTAGCACTGCTGATTCACAGCACCAGGGACCCGGGTTCGATTCCCAGCTTGGGTCACTATCTGCACATCCTCCCTTGTCTATGTGACTTTGCTCCGGGTGCTCCGGTTTCCTCCCACAAGTCCCGAAAGACGTGCTTGTCAGGTGAATTGGACATTCTGAACTCCCCCTCAGTGTACTCGAACAGGTGCCGGAATGTGGCGACTATGGGATTTTCACAGTAACTGTATTGCAGTGTTAATGTAAGCCTACTTGTGACACTAATAACGATTATTATAATTTTGCCAATTTTGCAGACAATACAATAGAACATAGAACATTACAGCGCAGTACAGGCCCTTCAGCCCTCGATGTTGCGCCGACCTGTGAAACCACTCTAAAGCCCATCTACACTATTCCCTTATCGTCCATATGTCTATCCAATGACCATTTGAATGCCCTTCGTGTTGGCGAGTCCACTACTGTTGCAGGCAGGGGATTCCACGCCCATACTACTCTCTGAGTAAAGAACCTACCTCTGACATCTGTCCTACATCTATCTCCCCTCAATTTAAAGCTATGTCCCCTCGTGCTAGACATCACCATCCGAGGAAAAAGGCTCTCACTGTCCACCATATCCAATCCTCTGATCTTCTAGTATGCCTCAATTAAGTCACCTCTTAACCTTCTCTCTAACGAAAACAGCCTCAAGCCCCTCAGCCTTTCCTCATAAGATCTTCCCTCCATACCAGGCAACATTCTGGTAAATCTCCTCTGCACCCTTTCCAATGCTTCCACATCCTTTCTATAATGTGGCGACCAGAATTGCACGCAATACTCCAAATGCGGCCGGACCAGAGTTTTGTACAGCTGCAACATGACCTCATGGCTCCGAAACTCAATCCCTCTACCAATAAAAGCTAAGACACCGTACGCCTTCTTAACAACCCTCTCAACCTGGGTGCCAACTTTCAGGGATCTATGTACATGGACACCGAGATCCCTCTGCTCATCCACACTGCCAAGAATCTTACCATTAGCCCAGTACTCTGTCTTCCTGTTATTCCTTCCAAAATGAATCACCTCACACTTTTCTGCTTTAAACTCCATTTGCCACCTCTCAGCCCAGCACTGCAGCTTATCTATGTCCCTCTGTAACTTGTAACATCCTTCCGCACTGTCCACAACTCCACCGACTTTAGTGTCACCTGCAAACTTACTCACACATCCTTCTACGCCCTCCTCCAGGTCATTTATAAAAATGACAAACAGCAGTGGCCCCAAAACAGATCCTTGTGGTACACCACTAGTAGCTGGACTCCAGTCTGAACATTTCCCATCAACCACCACCCTTGTCTTCTTCCAGCTAGCCAATTTCTGTTAAATCACCCTGAATCCCATGTCTCCATATTTTCTGCAGTAGCCTACTGTGGAGAATCAAACGCTTTACTGAAATCCATATACACCGCATCAACTGCTTTACCCTCATCCACCTGTTTGGTCACCTTCTCAAAGAACTCAATAAGGTTTGTGAGGCACGACCTACCCTTCATAAAACCGTGTTGACTATCTCTAATCAAATTATTCCTTTCCAGGTGATTATACATCCTATCTCTTATAAACCTTTCCAAGATTTTGCCCACAACGGAAGTAAGGCTCACTGGTCTATAGTTACTGGGGTTGTCTCTACTCCCCTTCTTGAACAAGGGGACAACATTTGGTATCCTCCAGTCTTCTGGCACTATTCCTGTAGACAAAGATGACTTAAAGATCTAAGCCAAAGGCTCAGCAATCTCCTCCCTAGCTTCCCAGAGAATCCTAGGATAAATCCCACCCGGCCCAGGGGACTTATCTATTTTCACACTTTCCAGAATTGCTAACACCTCCTCCTTCTGAACCTCATGCCCTTCTAGTCTAGTAGGTGGGGAAAGTTAGTGGTAAGGATGGAACAAGAGACTACAGAGGGATTATAGACAGGTTAAATGAGTGGGCAAAAAGTTGGCAGATCAGGCGCAGCACGGTGGTGCAATGGTCAGCACTGCTGTCTCACGGGGCCGAGTTCCCATGTTCGATCCCAGCTCTGGGACACTGTTCGTGTGGAGTTTGCACATTCTCCCCGTGCTTGCGTGGGTTTCGCCCTCACAACCCAAAAATGTGCAGGGTAGGTGGATTGGCCACGCTAAATTGCCCCTTAATTGGAAAAAATGAATTGGGAACTCTAAATTTTTTTTTTAAGTTGGCAAATGGAATATAATGGAGGTAAATGTGAATTTCTGCATTTTGGTAGGAAGAATAAAGCTGACTATTATTTAAATAGAGAAAGCTGCAGAACAAGAGGGATTTGGGGATCTTCATGCATAAATCACAATAAGCTAGTATGCAAGTTCAGGTAATTAGGAAGACAAATGGAATGTTGGCCTTTATTTCAAAGGGAATGGAGAATAAAAGTAGAATGGAGGATAAAAATAGGAAAGTCCTGCTAAAATTATACAAGCACTTGTTAGACCACACCTGGAGTACTGTGAACAGTTTTGGTCCCTTTTATCTAAGATATACTGGCATTGGAGGTAGTCCAGAGAAGGTTCACTAGGTTGATCCTGGATGGGAGGATTTTCTTATGAGGAGAGGTCAAGTCGTTTGTACACATTGGAGTTTAGAATAATGAGAAGTGACCTTATTGAGACACATTGGATTTTCAAGGGGCTTGGCAGGGTAGATGTTGAGAGGATGTTTTCTCTTGTCGGAATCTAGGACCAAGGGGCATAATCTCAGAGTAATGCCATTTAAGACAGAGATGAGGAGGAATTTCTCACTGAAGGTAGCGAATCTGTGGAATTCTCTACCCCAAAGAACTGTAGACATTGGGTCATTAAGTATGTTCAATGCTGAGATAGACAGATTTCTAATCAGTGAGGGAATCAAAGGTTATGGGGATAAAGCAGAAAGTGGAGTTCAGGGTTATATCAGATCAGTCATGATCTCATTGAATGGCAGAGCAGACCTGATGGGCCGAATGACTCACTTGTCTTATGGTCTTATGCAAATTAAAGTTTCCTAGACATTCGCTTGGGCTGCATCTATTTTTCAGATGATGGTGTGTGAGCTCACCCCACACTGGAAGCACACTGTTACCACTGGTGCCTGGCAGACCACTGACTGTGTATGGAATAAGCAAATCATTGTCATGGCATCTCCTCTAGCCAAGCTGTTTCAGTACAGCTACAACACTGCCATCTACTCAGCAACGTAGAAAATGGTGCAGGTATGACCTGTACATGCGCATAAGAACAAAGCCAGCCCAGCCAATTCATGCCCCATACTCTCAACCCATCAGTAAAGTGATAGGAGTTTAAGCTCCTATCAAGTGGTACTTATCAATAACCTATTCACTGATGTTCAGTTTTGGTTCTGCCAGGGTCATTCAGCTCTTGACCTCATTACAGCCTTGGTTTAAACATGGACAAAAGAGCTGAATGCCAGAGGTGACACGAGAGTGACTGCCCTTGATATCAAGGCAGCATTTGACCAAGTATAGCATCAAGGAACCAAAGTGAAACTGGAGTCCGTGGGAATCGATGGAAAACTCTCCGCTGGTTGTTGGTGTCATATCTGGCACAAAGGAAGATGGCTGTGGTTGTTGGAGGTCAGTTATCTGAGCTCCAGGCCATCACTGTAGGAGCTCCTCTGGATAGTGTCCTAGGCCCAACCATCTTCAGCTGCTTTGTCAATCACCTGCCTTCCATTACAAGGCCAGAAAATGGGGATATTGACAAAGATTGCACAATTCTCAGCACCATTTGTGGATCCTCAGATACTGAAGCAGCCTGTGTCCAAATGCAACAAGATCTAGACAACATCCAGGCTTGGACTGACATGCAGCAAGCAACATTCATGCCACACAAGTGCCAGGAAATGACCATCTCGGACAAGAGAGAATCTAACCACCTTCCTTTTCCATTCAATGGCATTGCCGTCACTGAATTATCAACATCCTTGGGGTCACCATTGAGCAGAAACTGAACTGGACTAGCCGTACAAATACTGTGGCTCTAAGTGGAGGTCAGAAGCTAGGAGTTCTGTGGCGAGTAACTCACCTCCTGACTGCCCAAAGCCTTTCCACAATCTACAAGCCACAAGTCCAAAGATGTGCAGGTTAGGTGGATTGGCCATGATAAATTGCCCTTAGTGTCCAAAATTGCCCTTAGTGTTGGGTGTGGTTACTGGGTTATGGGGATAGGGTGGAGGTGTTGACCTTGGGTAGGGTGCTCTTTCCAAGAGCCGGTGCAGACTCGATGGGCCGAATGGCCTCCTTCTGCACTGTAAATTCTGTGAAGTCATGAGTATGATGAATACTCTCCCCATGCCTGGATGAGTGCGGCAACATTCCCGAAGCTGAATGCCGGCCAAGACAAAGCAGCCGGCGAGAATGACATCCCTTCCACGTGCATTCACCCCCTTTACCACCGACACACAGTAGCTGCAGTATGCACCATCCACAAGATGAACTGCAGAAACTGACCAAGGCTCCTTAGAAAGCACCTTTCAAACCCACAACTACTACCATCTACTACAAGGCAAGCCAATGCATGGGGATATCAAAACCTGTTAGTTCCCCTCCAAGTCACTCCCCATCCTGACTTGGAACTATATTGCCGTTCATTCACTGTTGCTGGGTCAAAATCCTTGACCTCCCTCCCTAACAGCACTGTGGATGTACCTACAACACATGGACT
This sequence comes from Scyliorhinus torazame, assembly GCF_047496885.1. Classification (NCBI taxonomy): domain Eukaryota; kingdom Metazoa; phylum Chordata; class Chondrichthyes; order Carcharhiniformes; family Scyliorhinidae; genus Scyliorhinus; species Scyliorhinus torazame. The sequence continues at coordinate 111,603,977 of NC_092720.1, read as the reverse complement.
GCAACCATTCAAGAAGGCAGCTCACCACCATCACCTGAAGGGCAATTAGGAATGTTAGCTGAGCCAGTGAAGCCCATATCGTCTGAATGAATAAAAAATAATTGTTATGATTCCAGATGGGATATCCCCAAATTGGTATGCTTCTGGGTAAGGAGGGATTAACAGGCTCCCCTTCTTTATGGAATCCCCCTCCCCCTCAGTTGATCTCAATAAGGTTCATTTAAAACGGATCCCTTTTCTTGTGGATACCTTCTCCCAGTTCAAATGTATTTATATTTTAGAAGGAGCCAATTTCACCAAGCTTTCTTGAGTTAGTGAAAAAGAATGAGGTGATTAGTGAATAAAATGTGAGAAGAAAATAATAAAATGCAACCTACCTTCCCAAGTTCAGAAATGAGAAGTGGGTCCAAAAATAACAGTTTAAAAAAGATATGCAAATCAGTCTTTGGCTTGGCTGTGAGGAGTGGGTGGTGAAACATTGTGGCCATTAAGTTGGGTGATTCCAGTAGCTCTGACCTCCGCAGTTGAGCAGTTTCCTTTTTGACTGTGGCTTTGTTTTTTATCCTTTGTCCTTTTCCTTGTGTATTTCTGGAAGAGGAAAAACACCAATATGTCTTTCGACTAGAAACAGCTTTCTTTCAACATTCATTATGCCCACATGTTATGGACTCACATGAGATAAATAACTCACAGGGGATGATTTCTGCTGAGATGGTAATCGGCTTCCATTATCGCCAAAGGAGATTACAGTTCAGTTTTTGCATTGCATCTCTTTTTAAATGCCTCTGGCTGAAAAAGGGTGTAACGTCCTATTGTCTCTCTCGGGATTGAACATAATCCATATAGGAATTCCAGCAAGTGGTCAGTTTGCAGTCTCAGCCAGTTGTTACCTGCCTGCCCTTGTTTAAAAATCACATGTTTTATTTAAAAGTTCAATTTGTCTGTATATAATTCAGGGTTATGATCCATTGCCATAACAAACCAAATGACACATTGGCCAGAGTTCCCTGTGATCATTTAGAGTGCCCACCTAAACCTAATTTTGGGTTCATTGCCTGTGCATATCTGGGACTGAGCACGTTTCTCCAGACTCATTTCCATGTGTATCCGGAGGTTCATTTTCTCAGGCTCATAACAGCCAAACCTATTAATATTTAAAGGAAACAATGAAAGCTGCCATGGAAAAGCTAAATGCATTTTCAGAAAATCTTTACAGTGCAGAAGGAGGCCATTCAGCGCATTGGGTCTGCTCCGACCCTTCAAATGAGCCGTGCAACCCCATAACCTAACCTGCACATCCTTGGACACTAAGGGTCACTTTATCATGGCCAATCCACCTACCCCATACATCATTGGACTGTGGGAGGAGCCAGAGCACTGAGAGGAAACCCAAGCAGACACTGGGAGAACATACAAACTCCACACAGACAGTCACCCAAGGGCCGAATTGAACCTAGGTCCCTGGCACTGTGAGGCAGCAGTGTTAGCCACCGTGCCACCCTGTTTTTGTTTTTTAGCTAACTAAATATGGACCAGGAGAGTGCTCCAAGATTGCTTCTCCCAGCTCTACGTGTTTTTCTCCCATCACAGAGCGCTCATTCTTCATTCATGCCCCAGGCTAAAATCAGGGCTAAAATCATGTTTGCTCATCTGATTCAAGGCTACAGTGGTGCTAGCCTGTAGGATATTGGTCTGATCACATGGAACTGATTCAGCATGGTTATATCATCCAGGATAGACAGCGTATTCTGGAGATCAGATCGTAGGCCTCAAAAATATAGTGCAAGTACAGCACTATATTTTGCCACTTGGATAGGTTTGCCCATAAACCTGAATCGATGTTTTGAATTGATTCTTGCCTTGAAATAATTATATTGTATCTATCTTGTGAAGATGACGGAGGCGAAGAGTCAGTAGAACCATTGGTGATCTCTACTAGGGTGGGATCAAGATGTTTTGATCTGTTTTCTGTCAACATTTAATCTCAACCAATTTTGTCAAAAATGTTTCAGTTGTTAAAGAAAATTATTCTGGACTTCCGGTGACGGCGGGCGGGAGGCAGCTGCGCGTTGGAGGGCTCCCGTTCGGGAACGGCATTGTCGGGGAGTAACGCCCGGTCCTAGGGACAGCGACGGCAGTAAATGTCGGGAGACATCGTACAGAGAAGAAGGATGTCAAAAAACACCAAAAAAACGGCCGTGAAAAAAGCGGCTGAAAGTCCGTTGGGGAGTGGAAAGGTCACCGCGGGGTCAGAAAAGAAAATGGAGGCTGGAGCACCAGGGGAGGCCGCAGTGCTTACGGCTGAAGAAATAACTAAGGTGATGGCTGTGGAATTCGAAAAGCAGTTGGCGCAGATTGCGAAATGCATGGAGACGGTGAGGAAGGAGATGAGGGAGGTTTTGAGTGCGCTGGTGGAGGAGGCGGTTTCCCCGGTGATGACGGCGGTGGCGAGCGCAGTGGCGGAGGTGCAAGAGCAAGGGGAGGTGCTGAACGAAGTGGAGGAGACGTTATTGCAGCGTGGTGATCAACTTGCCTCGATGGGGAAGGAGTTGCGGAAGGTGATGGACACTAACAAGGATCTGCGAGGAAAAATGGAAGATCTGGAAAACAGATCCAGGCGACAGAATTTGAGGATTGTGGGGCTGCCCGAAGGAGTTGAAGGACCGAAGCCGACTGAGTATTTTGCCACGATGCTGGCAAAACTATTGGGGGAGGGGGAGGATCCCTCCCGATATGAACTGGATCGGGCTCATCGGTCGTGGAGGCCTATACCAAAGGCGAGTGAGCCGCCAAGGGCAGTGACTCTGTGCTTCCGTAGGTACAGTGTGAAGGAGAAGGTCCTGAGCTGGGCCAAGCAGAAGCGGGTGGTGTAGTGGGCTGGAGCTGGTATACGTGTATACCAGGACTTTACGGTGGAACTGGCGAGGAGACGGGCTGCCTTCAACCGGGTGAAGAGGGCACTATACATTAGCAAGGTGCAGTGCGGCATTGTATATCCAGCGAAGCTGAGGGTGACTTATAAGCTCAGGGACTTTTATTTTGGAACGGCGGAAGCAGCGGAGGAGTTTGCGAAAGCAGAAGGACTGTGGCAGAACTGACAAATTGAGGAATGGCCATGTGCCGATGTAACCTCATGACTGTATTTTCTTCTTTTTTGTATCACTGCGCGTGGGTGTAGAGGCTAACGGAGCCAATGTTGTATATATTTGGACAAGGGAAGGGACTGGACTTTCACTCGAAATGAGGGCTCTTTGGGGTGTAGGTGGATATGCGGGGTTTGTGTGCTAAAAGGGGATCTTTGGGCTTTCCTAGGGCCGGGCAAGGGGGAAAGGGACCCGGGTGGGGGCCTCCATGCTGGCCGGTTTAAGCCGGCCAGTGAACGGGAGTGAGGTGGGGGGAGGAGCTGCGGCCATCGGAGCCTGGCAGAACAGGGTCAGAGTGGTCTAGCCGGGGTGGAAAGTTGGGGGGAGGGAACCGAGGTTAGGAGGAGGAGTTTTACAAGAAGCAGTGGACGGGAGGAGTTGGAGACTTGGGGGGGGGGGGGGGGCTACAACTCTAGGGTATCATGTACGGTACTCTCTCAGAGGCTGGATGGCGTTGGTTGGGGGAGGGGGGTGGGGGGGAGGGGGGTGTAGATTAAGGGTGACTACGGGTAATCCCTGATTCCTTTTTGTCATTTGTTTATGTAAACATGCGGGTTGAGGTTTGGGGGTTGGTGGGCGGATGGGATCGTTGTTGTTATGGGGATTGACATACCTTGCTGATTATTGTTTATTGTTGATGGGTGTAAATATGGGAGAAAATGTGAAAAAGGAGGAGAGTAAAAAAAAATTTTTTTATAAAAAAAAAAGAAAATTATTCTGTTTAGGGCCAATACTCTGGATAATATAAAAATCAAGAGGAAAAGATTATAGTTGACATGCTATGAGTCTTGGCTCCAGTTGATGAGATTTTGGCAAGCTTAGTTTAGTATCGGTTGTTTGGGGACATGCTCTGTCAACACATTTTTGTTACAACTTCAAAAGTACAAGTTCTTTGGTTTACAATCAGAAAATAGGCTACCCGAAGGTAAGGTTTGAAATTCAGCATTTTTAAATGCAATCTTTTTTTGGATGTATTAAAATAGCACAGCTATCTTATAGGTTTGGTCAAACAGAATGATTTTAAACTAATCTTTCAAATTTGCCTTGTGATGCAATTTACACTTTCAAATGATATAGTGGAAATAATCTTCAATACCCTGCTTTCTGATTGTTGCCTCTGTGTAAAAAAAAAATGCAAATGGAACTAGATATAAGTCACAGTAAATGTCACAGCTAATGATGGGAATTTGGGTTCATTTGGCATGGCTTTGAAGGGCCTGAATTGAACTAATTCAATTGAACGTGAAATGTCAAACGTTTTTAATAATAGATTTAATTTTAAATTCTGAATGGTTTTTACACATGGCAATAGCAAAGATGAGTCTGCTGTATCTGGTTATTAGGCAAGAGAGCACAAACTAAAGATCAGGGATTATCGTCATCAGCACTCTGAATTGCGTATGCAGATTGCACAGGTGTTGCTAGTAGTGTAATTGCTTATCCTGAAGGCAGATATGTGAATAAAGACAGCATGTCATGAAATGCTCAGGTCGTATCTCCCACCCACTAAGCACAACACTTAAACCTCTAGTATGAGCTTCTTACTGACAGTGTACATTATATGCATTCACGTTCTCATCAGTTCGAGTAAGCTCATTATTACTATTTAGATGTCCACCCCCATGTCCAGTGCTCTATTCTCACCCACTTTGAAAAGACCAGCCAGGTTCTTGTATATAGTAATTGGAACATAACAGAGAGAAGAAAACTTGCAATGATATAGCGCCTTTCACAACCTCGGTATGTCACAGAATCCCTTCAGTGCAGGAGGAAGTCATTCAGCCCATTGAGTCTTCACTAACCCTCAAAGAGCACCCTGCCCATTCCCCGCACATTGATCATGGCCAATCCACCCAACCTGCACATCCTGGAACTGTGGGAGACTTATCCTGAAGCACCTTGCAAGAATGTATTCGCTTTGAAGTTGAATTTCTGTTGTAATGTAGGAACTGAGACAGCCAGTTTGTACACAGCAAGCTCACACACACAAGAATGAGACAGTAGCCCAATAAACTCAGCAGGTCTGGAGGTATCTGTGGAGAGAGGAACAGAGTTGGCATTTTGAGACCGATAGAACGGAAACATTAACTCTGATTCTCTCGCCACAGATGCTGCGAGACCAGTTGCGCTTATCCAATAATCTGTTCTGGATGTTGCTTGAGAGATAGATGTTTTAGATGCTTATCACTACTACACACATTCATCTCATCATCCATACCTCATTTGTATTCAGTCATTGTTCTCTTCTTGGTGGTGTCTCGGTTTCAGCATTTTAATACAAAGCCGGTCTCTCAACTCTCTTGTAGATTCTTCTTTTCAGTTTCAGTGTTCTTATAGGCATGTCAATAATACAAGGAAAGGAAGCGGGCCATTTTGCCTCCCAAGCCTCTTCACCATTCAGTGAGGTGATCATGATAGATCTGTGACCTAACTCCATATACCCACCGTCGTCCCATATCTCTTAATATATTTGGTCAATAAGGCTCTATCAATCTTGGATGTAAAATTAACATGGGTCGAGCATCAGATTCTAAGCATCTATCACTCTGAAGTTTTTCCTCATGTCCAGAGATATGCATGTTAGGAGGATTGGCCATGATCAATGTGTGGGTTATGGGGCTAGAGTGGGGGGAGTGAGCCTTTGTAGAGTGCTCTTTCAGAAGGTAGGTGCAGACTCGATGGGTCAAATGCCTCCTTCGGCACTGTAGGGATCCTATGAATTTCATATTGGGGAAAACTTTCTTGTTCTTCAAAATAGCAACATGGGATCTTTCACCTCCAGAGGACAAACACGCTTGGTGTCATGCAACCAGTAATACACTGAATTAATTACCTAGATTTTGTGTTTGGGGCTTACAGAGTGGGAATGAACCATCCCAGGGTAAGAGTGCTGCCAGTGAGTCCCGGCTGACATGTAACATGCATTGATCAGTTATGGGGAGTGCGCTCAATACTTGCCCCTCACTTGTTCATTGGAACTTGAGAAATAAAGAAGAACTGCAAAGGATATCGGATGGCACCAGCAGCTGTCTTGCCACACCCAGTTTATCTGCATGTTCAGGCATGGTTACTTGGCACCAACTGAAAATCAGTGACTTCAGAATCACGGACCAAATACAACAAAACAGCAATGAATGGCCCCTTGTCAAAAGTCTTCTTAAAAGTCAGCAATGCAGTTGATTTGAGGTTCAGCAGGGGACAGTTACAGAGCTGTACCATTTTCTTCAAAAAGAACTGCAGCCAACATCCAACATAGAAACGGACAACATCCAACATAGAAATTGTACAGGCAGTGGCTGCCAGGGTGACAGTAAAGATGCACTTTCACAGACTTAATTAGTGAACACAAAAGCTTTCTATTAATAAGAATTGTACAACAGCCGCATGGGCTGTAACTTGCTCCCAAAATGTCTTGCCAAGAGCCTCTCTCTTTGTGAGGTGATTCCACACTGAATCCCGATTGGTCACCCAGGCCAGGTGACCCTTACTCTGCTGTGTTGCATTTAAAGAGACCATCACCACATCCCACCCCCTTTAACTCCTTTATACAACCTGAAAGAACTAAATCACTCAGCCCTAAATAGTAACTAAACATTATATACCTGAGTTGGACAATAATAAGTTGAGTCTTTGAGGGGGTTTTCTGTTTCTTGTAAAGCGGTGTCATTCTGTTGTCTGAGATGCTTCCACAGGATCAACATTAAAAAAAAAAATTTAGAGTACCCAATTATTTTTTTTCCAATTAAGGGGCAATTTAGCGTGGCTACACCTCTTGGGTTGTGGGAGTGAAACCCACGCAGACACTGGGAGAATGTGCAAACTCCACACGGACAGTGACCCAGGGCCGGGATTCCAACCCGGGCCATCAGTGCCACGTGCCGTCCCTCACAGGATCAACATTAACAGGAACTGTAATAATGGGTACATCTTCTGACACAGGCGATTCATCACTTGTTGCTTCCACAGAGACATCTTGGAGACAATAATTGCAGAGATCCAACTTGATCCACTGCCAGTGTTTCTCACGTATACAGCTTCATTTAGCATAAATCATCGTACTGTGCTATGTGAATCACGGCTTTCTTTCTGATTACTTTGGCTGACTTCTAAAGTTGCCATAGTCCCAGATGACCATAGGCTGCTTTCCCCTTTTGAGGGGAAAGGTGGTGATTTAACCTAAGGGTCATCACACCTCAGGTAAGGGGCAAGGTTGAGAAGGCCGGGCCTTCATGCATAACCTCGGGTGGTTTGGGAATTGAACCTGCGCTGTTGGCCTCACTCTGCATCACGAGCAACTGTCCAGCTAACTGAGCTATACTAGCCCCCTTTCTACCTTCCCTGGAAAATTTGGAAACATGAGGCCCAGTCTCGTGCTGAGATGGTGGAACTCTCGCTGTTGCATGTGGAATCGTACAATGGCTAAGGAGGAATCGTGAGAATTTGATCTCCCCAAGTGTCCTCCTGACAGTTTCTTTAGGTCAGACTTGAAGGTTTAGACAGCTCTCGGCTAGTCCATTTGATGTTGGGCAGTAAGGCACAGTTCCAATGCGTTTAATACCATTGAAAGCAGTGAAATTTTGGAATTCACCCCTTGTGAATATGGTTCCATTTTCTTTTGCCATGACCTCGGGTAATCCATGAGTTGAAAAGCATTGGCCCAATCTTTCGATAGTAGTGTGCGATGTAGGTGACTTCACCTCAATGTCCATTCATTTAGAGTGGAGTGTGCATCAAACACGATTATGCCCAGGAATGGACCAACATAATCAATATGGGTTCATACCTATGGTTGGCCAAGCCATTCCCAAGGGTAGTGGGGCTGCAGCAGACAATCTTGGTTGCAGTTGGCACTTTTGGCAGTGCTTGACTAGCTTCTCAATATCAGCATCAATACCAGGCCATCACTCCTGGCATCTTCATCTTCGAGATTCCAGGATGGGCGCTGTAAAATTCAATTAGGAGCATCTCTCTGCCTGGTACTGGAACGATTACTATTGCTCCCCAGAGTATGATGGCATCCTGACAATTTATTTCATTCCTGTGTGGAAAGAATGGTTTCAGTTCTTCAGAAACTGGTTCATTTACCCATCCTATAAGTATTTTGTCTTATGGGGGAAAAAAGTGGATCTTGATTAGTCCAGTTCCTGACATGCTTTGCCGAGACTGGCAATGTGCTGAATTAATTTAATGCCATGATGATTTTTTTGTGATACTGGAGAACAGGTGGTACTTCCTTGCAAGTGTAAGTGGCTACGAGCATCCGCATTTGCTTTGTGCATTCAAGATCATTGCTTGAAAGTATATTCATAGGTGGACAGAATTAACGCCCATCATTGAATTCGTGCCGAGGGGATCAGTGCGCTAGACTTTAGACTTGTCCTCTTTGAAGAGACCCAAGGGCAGTTAGTGGTACAAAATGATATGAGTACTGTGCAAGTGCTGGTGGACGCCAAAGACAATTGATTGCACTTCCTTCTCAATTTGTGAGTAACCTTTGTCGGCCTCTTGAGAGGGTTCTTGACACACACCCTATCGACCTTTGAAAGCCGTTGTCAATCCCATGGGACAGCATCGCACCAATACCAAATGGAGAGGCATTGCAGGTCAATTTCAGTTCTTTAGATGGGTCGAAGTGTACTAACAGGTTTGAGGAATGCAGTAATTGCTTTACTCTGCTAAAAGTTTCCTTCTGCAGAGCCTTCCGAATCCAACGATTGTGTATGAAAGGGGGTCAATACCATCGATAAGTTTGGTTTTTAAAAAAAACATCTACAGTAGTTAACGATCCCCAAAAGCGATTTGAGTTCAGTTTTGTTTGTGGGGTCAGGCACCTCATTTATCGTCTTGATCTTGTCATCTATAGTGTGCATTTCTTGTGCATCTACACAGTGACCCAGGTAGATCACTTTAGTGGTTTGAAAGGTGCACTTCTCATTCCTGAAGTGAACTCCAGACTCCTGAAATCTCTTTACCACCTCTTCTAAGTTTGCTCGATGCTCGGCCTCTGTCAATCCAGATATAAGGACATCATCAAGATATACTGCAGCCTGCGGTAGCCCATGTTGCAGATTCTCCATTGTCATTCAAATATTTTACATGAAGAAGTCACACCAAAAGGCAAGAATGTGTACTGGAATAGGCCATTGTGTATGTTTATTGTAACATACCCACAGGAAGCACCATCTAATTCGAGTTGCTGGTACATGTGACTCATATCCAGCTTTTTGCAAGATTGACATCCTACCAGCTTTGCATACAGGCCTTCAATTCTCGGAATTGGGAAAGTATCCAGGTTAGCCACCTGATTAACTGTTGATTTATAATCAATGTAAATACGAATTGCCTTGTCCGGTTTCAATACATGGACTATATATAGGTGCTGCTCAGTCTGAACTGAACCAGCTGGACAATGCCTAGCTCTTCCAACCTGTTTAACTCAGTATCCACATTCTCTCCTAAGGCATATGGTACCCATCTTGCACTAACAGATGGGGGAGTCGCCTCTGGATCCACATATATCTTCGCTTTTAGCCCTTTGATTTTGCCTAATGTATCACCCAAGACCACTCTCGTATTTTCTTATCAGTTAGGGTAGTTCCCCTGCTCGCACTTGAAAAGTCTCAGCCCAATTCAACTTGACTTATTTAAACCAATCGTGGCCGAGAAAGCTTGGTCTCCTTCACCTATCACTATTATTACTGGGAGCTGGGTAGATTGTTGTCCGTAGCTTTCAAGTATCATTGTGCTGCCTTTTATTTTTATTGCATCTCCATAAAAAGTGTTCAACTTGACAGAAATGCTTTTCAAGTTCAATGGTTGGTCACCATCTCTTGGGTACTGAAATGTATGCCCACCCATCACTGTGGCTGATGCCCCTGTATCCATGACCATCTTAAGAGGCTTCCCATTTACCCGAAGTGTTACATTAATTGGGTCGATATTGCCTGTTATTAGATTAACCAGAGAGTGAAAATCAGAATCACTGGTGCTAGGCTCTTCCACATTCCATATTGTAACATCTTGTAACATCTTAGTTGATCGATTACTCCGCAATCTTCACTTAGCATTGCATTGCGTTATCAAATGTCCTCATTTGTAAAAACACTCGGCCTCCTCCTCCTTTAACAACATGATTCAGGAGTGTGGTTACCTCCACATCGGCAACATTTTCCTTTATTGACTAATGCTGTACCTTTTTGTTTTGCTGGTTGAAGAAATGTGTTCCTGCTTTGCGGCTGCTTAGGCGGTTTTGGCACCATGGCTGGCTGCAGGTTCCTGCCCTACATAGAACGCAGAAGGAGGCCATTCGGCCCATCGGATCTGCACCGACCCACTGAAGCCCTCACTTCCACCCTATCCCCGTAACCCAATAACCCCTCCTAACTTTTTTTGGTCACTAACGGCAATGTGCCATGTCCAATCCACCTAACCTGCACATCTTTCGACTATGGGAGGAAACCGGAGCACCCACAGGAAACCCACGCAGACACGGGGAGAACGTGCAAACTCCGCAGAGACAGCGATCCAGCGGGGAATCGAACCTGGGACCCTGACGCTGTGAAGCCACAGTGCGATCCACTGTGCTACTGTGCTGCCCAATTGTTGAACTATGCCATTTTGCATGTTCTGCAGCCCTTGTGCATCTTTTCCAGCACTTTCCAATGCCAGTGCTATCCACATTGCTCTTTTAAAGTTTATGTGGACCTCTGAATGCAATCTGCATTGACTATCATTGTTGTTCACACCACAGACTAACCTATCCCGAAACATAACATTTAAGGCAGCTCTAAAATCACAATGCTCCCATAATTGCTTCAGTTTAGCAATGTAAGTCGCAATCAATTCACCTGGAGCTCTCACCCGCAATTAAATTTGAATCTTTGGAGTGTGACTGACGGTTGAGGTTGCAATTGAACCTCCACTAAATCTACAAGCTCACAAAATGATTTGGAGTAGGATGCGCTTGGGGCTATAAGACTGCGTATACGGTTATAGGTCTGAGTTCCACAAACACTTGAATTTCTTTGTTTCGCTTTCTCTCCTGTTTTGTTTGCTTGGAAATAATTCCCAAGGCGCTCGAAGTATTGTACTTCACCGTGGAGGAGTCAAATGGGTCAAGTTGCCCAAAGAGGGACACCTGGGGAGTACTTATTTTTAGACTTTGATTAAAACTTTTGACTTTGAGGGAGATAGAGAACCTAGTGGCATGGTTATAATGACACTAATCTCTCCCTCAACGTCAGAAAAAATAAGAAGCTGGTCGCTGACTTCAGGAAGCGAAGTATCGTACACATGCCCTGTCTGCGTCAATGTTGCTGAGGTGGAAATGACTGACAGCTTCAAATTCCTAGGTGTGCATATCAGCAGTAGTCTGTCCTGGTCCACCCACGTTGACACCATGACCAAGAAAGCACAAGAGCACTTAGACCTCCTCAGGAAACAAAGGAAATTCTGCATGTCCACATTGGCTCCCACCAATTTTTATAGATGTGTCATAGAAAGCATCCTATCTGGCTGCAAATCCAGCCTGGTATGGCAACTGCTCGACCCAAGACGAGTCATGATCACCACCCAGTCCATCACACAATCCCACCTCCCATCCATTGTCTGTCTGCATCGCCCACTGCCTTGGGAAAGCAGGCAATATAATCAAAGACCTCTTCCATCCGGGTTATTCTCTCTTCCAACCTCTTCCATCAGGCAGCAGATACAAAAGTCTGAGAACACGCACTAACAGATTCAAAAACCGCTTCTTCCCCACTGTTACCAGACTCCAGAATAACCCTGTTATGGACTGAACTGATCCCACACATCTTCTCTACTGAGTAGTACTGCACTCCATATGCGTCACCCTATGTCTATGTATTTACATTGTGCATCTATCATATGTCCTATGTTTTCATGTATGGAACGATCTGTCTGGACAATACTTATCACTGTACCTCGGTACAAATGACGAATCCAAATCTAATCTAATCTAAATGGGATACTCACAAGTGTTGGGCCAGAGGCAGTGTCAGGATAATTTGTCTTCATCGCCAGTTGTAAAGATGCACTTTCACAGACTTCATTAGTGAACACAAAAGGTATTTATTAATAAGAATTGTACAGCCGGCTCATGGCTGATGCTTGCTCCCAAAAGGACCCTTTCTCACAATGGGGACATTCCCGAGTCCAAATTGGTCACCCAGGCCAGGTAACCTTTACTCTACTGTGTTGCCTTTAAAGGAACAATCACCACAGTGACCACCTGCCATTTTTATACAGCGCTTTGCAAACTAGTTTGTAGATATCAGCAGTGTCAGTTAACTGCCTTTCCACAAATATGTTAATAGGTGTCTTTGCTCAGGTGGGTCAATCCTCTACCTTTTGTTTCTCACTCATCAATCAGCATGACCGAGCACCTAGAATCAACTATATTGCCAATTTTCAGAAGTACAAGGAATCATTTATTGTTGCCTTGTTTGTTGTGCTTCTGTCCATGTCTTGTGCCATAATCAGGAGTGAAGAGGGGAGCCAATTGAGATTTTGGGTGACTCGGCCTCCCATTCGGACATATTTGCTGCTGTTGAAACCACACTCTGGCCATTCTCTGACGCACCTGCTAAATCTTGGATGGTCCGACACCTTGTGTCACCCTGAAAGATAGCCGCCAAGGCTTTATCCATTCTAGCCATATAGTTGGTATTAACTCTCTGTATAAACCTTATGACGGAAATTAAATCTCAAAGCCCTGTTTCAAAGTTTGCTCAATGTGATCCCCCACCACCTTGAAGCCAGATCAGAGAGACTGGTAAATATTGGAGTCCAAATCCCTGTAGCCTGAAAATTCGATTGATGTGGCAAGTTGAATTCTGACCTCTGCAATGACAGCGTTCCACTCCAAATGACGTCCGATTTTCATGCACATGGAGACAACCCTTTCTACGTGACAGCTCAGTTGTAGCTAATAGATTTCTCCACACTGATGGCCTGGAGTTCCCAATATATTTTGGATAGACTCAAGTGATTTCTACAGTGAATCCTGCTCAGACAACAATCTTAGTTTATATGGAGGCCTTGGCATCACGGCTGAGGAAGGAGTGGAGCTGGCCTTCCAACCAGCAGGTATCTGCTCTTCTCTGGCTGAGCCAGCACTACCACTTCAGTCTGTCTCAGTGGTAGGCAACTTGTGGCCTGTCAGTCAGTGCTCTTGAATTGATTGTTGTCTACAGTGCAGAGGAATCACGCTGCTACAGTTCATTTCAGGTGCAGGATTGCGCTGCCATGAGATGACACTGTTCAAACACCACGCTCAGTACATTCTGGGTACGAAAGCACAGAGAGACCTTCGTGTTCATTGCCAGAGCACATATGGAGATTGCACTTCTTGCTATTAGTTCCTTTGGCGGTTATCCACTTGCTCCTGTCATTGGCTTGTTTTGCGTTGAAGTGGCGTGGTGAGGAAGGAGAATCAAGTGCAAAATCAAAAAATGCAGAGGAAGGAGTAGCAACGAAGGGAAAAAGCAATGATGAGGACAGAATGGTAAAAGACTGTTGGGAGCTGCATTATTTTGTTACTCGACTGAAAAGAAGACTATTGTGTTTAATGAGGTGATAGCAGTTTAAAAAAAAATACAACGCGAACAGACATTATGAAAGATGCCATCCCTCTCATAGGGCTACATTTCCAGTAGGTTCTGCCCAGCGTGCTCTGCAGCTTCCATATCTGAAGGAAGCCATGAAAACACAGCAATTACTAAGACAACATTAAATGAGAGTGACTTTAGCTAGCTTTCGTATTGCTTGCTTACTTGCAAAAAATGGAAAATCATTCTCAGATGGTAAATTAGTAAAAGAATGCATCTACAAATCTGTAGATGTTTTATTTGCTGGGCTTAAAATCCAAGAAGAAATGATCAAACGTGCTGAATTGCGAAGCATCTGCACATCACAACGTCCTAATCTAAGAGAACTTGAGGAGGACAAATCCAACCAGAAGTCACATTCATAATGTAAGCGTAAATCTTTCATTTTGTTTTTGCCATTTGAAGGTGATGACCGTTCTATTAATATATATTTAAGCATCTTCTGTAATTGGTTGAAATATTTGGAGTGTAATAAATGTATTTTGGGGAGAATGGGATCAAAGGCAATGGGGAGAAAGCAGGATTAGGTTATTGAGTTGGATGAACCGCCATGATCTTGATAAATGGTGGAGCAGGCTCGAAGGGCCAAAAGGCCTCCTCCTGCTCCTATCTTCTATGTATCTATGTATCTTATTTGTGGGGTCATGGTTAATGCAAAGGACCCATTTCTTTCATGCAGCCCATGAACATGATGGAGGGCAACTCACGCAGACCGATGACTAGCCTAAGTTGCCCATTACTGGTCTATGTACTTTAGGCTGTGTGTAGCTGTACTGCTGCTTGCAGACTTTTGCGAGAGGGATTCAGGGTGTTGTGAGATGCTGGATTACTCTAGACCATAATGCTGACAGGATAGTCTCCCAAGCCTAAAAGAGAGGAGGGGCTCATTGTCAACAGTGCTTTGATCGCAATAAGCTGTGTATGATATTCGTGTGCTGAATGTATGCCTGTGCGCCTGTGATTGAGCCATGGATAATTAATGTGAGAGAAACACCGTGGTACTGGATCTAAGTTGAAGGATGGGCCTCTCCTTTCCTCACTCCATAACTACTTTCATACACAATGATGGCTTTCTAAAAAGGAAATCAAGGAATTGTAAGTTCTAGATCCTCAACCAATACACGTCTTATTATGATCCCAACCAGACCCCAACAGTGGCTCGGATACTGGACCGAAACCCAATATTTTAGTTTATTTTGTAAGACTGTGTGGAAAGAATGATTCGCTTCAGAAGTGATTGCATGAAAAAATCGGGCTTTGGTATTTCTAAACCAAAACTTTATTCTGACTACAATGTTAAACTTGTTAACTTCACACCTGAAAAAGAACCGCTTACAATTACCCCTTAACACTACTATTCCATTTCCCATTAAACAACAAGAAAAGAAACATACAGCTCTCGGTCCAGCTTGAAATTCAGCAGGGAATATAGTAATCCTGACCTTACAGAACAACTTCTGGACCTTGTTAGAACGCCTTCAGACTCTGGCTGAATATCTTCAAATAGCTGCTTCAACTGAATTGTTTCAGCTTCTTCCTTGTTTTCGGACAAGACTGCTCTGCTTTCAAAATATTATTCCTCTTATTATTAAAACTACTGGGAATGAAAACTTCCTTTATTTGTGGTCTAAAAAAAAAACTAGGGTCGCCAGATCAGGCTTTGCTTCCAAAAACCTCTCTCTAAAAACATCTCTCTTGGCTCCACCCAGCACTGAAATCATCTCCCCAAGCTAATAAACAAATGTAACTTTCATGGGGATGAAAGCACATTAACTCCCCAGGGACTGTCCCCAGGCAAATCACTATGCATTAGTCCAGACTGAAAAACACATTCCTTTGCCATTTACACGTTCTGGCTGCAAAACCCACCCAGGCTCTGTAGAACAAGATTTATTTTCTTTAAAAAACGTGACCATTGCAGTCGGACACATTTTAACCCCCAGGCTTTTAACCCTTACATTGCCCAATACATTTATAATCCAGTTTTTCTAAAATCTTCCAATCGTCACAGTCTGCTTCAATTTTTTTTGGGGGGGAAGAGTTATTTTATTCTGCACAGGAGTAGGAAACTCTCGAGTTGCTATTAAAAAAAAATACATAATTGACAGACGTGCAACATCCATTGGTGAATCCTGTGTGTCAATAAATGAACAAGTAAATAGCTTCTTAAGCATGTGCTGTGTAAAGTACCTTTAAGATTTCAACATAACAACATTGTTTCAGATCGAAGTCGCAATGTGTGTTTGTTGTTCTGCTGCAGCATGGCCCATGCATGCTAAGCAGTTAATGGGCTGTAAAGTTATTTGAATGTTTTGGAGCAGTAAATGATTAACAGACTATCAGAAAACACTGTGACATGCACACTTGGGTGAACTACTTGGCCTAGAAAGCCATAATTTTGTTTCACCTTGGCAGTTTTCTTCTGTTTTGCCATTTTTATCCATATTGCATTGAGGTCCCTGCACATGTCATAGACAACATTGACTCCTCTGTCAGCAACCCCCTGCTAAGCTTGTTGCATAGGCCACTTTTGTGGACATTGCACAGCATTCCCAATGAGAACAAGCTACCTTCCCCTTAATTCCTGAAGTATTAGCTCCATTGCAGCTGCACCAATCGTTGAAGTGCGTGACTGGAATTTTCTACTGCAGACCCATACTGATCAACCCCAAGCCAGAATCCTGCAGTTTTAAAGGCAGTTCAAGCCATTTACACAATCATAGAATGGCCACATCATTAAGGAGGCCATTCATCCTGTCATGTCCATGCTGGTTCTCTGCGAGAACAACTCATGCAGAATCATAGAATCCCTACAGTGCAAAAAGAGGCCATTCGGCCCATCCAGTCTGCACTGACCCTCCAAAAGAGCCCTCCCATTCCCGTAACTCCGCTCAATGATCATGGCCAATCCACCTAACTTGCACATCTTTGGACTTTGCGAGGAAACTGGAACAATCAGGGGAAACTCACGCAGAGACACTGGGAGAAAGTGCAAACTCCACACAGACAGTCATCCAAGGAGGGAATTGAACACTGGTCCCTGGTGCTATGAGGCAGCAGTACTAACCACTGCCCATAGTCCAACTCACCAGCATTTCTCCAACTTATTATTTTCGGATAATTATCTAATTTCCTTTTGACAGCCGCAATTGAATCTGCTTCCAACACTCTTGGGAATCCTACACACTTATTGCATGCAAAATGTGTCCTTTGTGTTGCCTTTGGTTCTTTTAGCCATTCCCCTGAAAGCAATGCTCGGCCTCAGCTGAGTAAATACATTCTTATGCGCAGCGCGCTGTGTGAGGCCGGGCTTGGGTGCAATCTGCATCATTTATAAACCCCAAATGTCAAGGATAAATGTTCATTCAATTCTACTCAGGAAAATGGACCACATTATACTGTTGACCCTGATTTGCAGGGCTTTCAAGGCCACTATTATCACAGGCCCCACAGTGTACCTTCCCAATGCACAGTGGAATCTAACAGATAATACCGCAAGGTCACACATTCGTAACCACTAGTACAATTGTTGCCTCAGCATCAGAACAAGGATATAAGGTCGCTGGTAGCTTTTGGTTTTGCATGAAGCATTCCACGATCGGCCGCATATCACCTGGCATTGCAAGAAGGAAGTCGATTGACGAAGAGACTAAATAATCACAGAAAGGTCAAGACTTTGAATCACTGCTGTCTATCTAGTTTATACAGCCAGAACTGTACCTAATTCATGGTTTGTAAATAAAGTGGCTCATTTAGAGGTTCCATTGGTTTGCAACTCGAATGATGTTGGTCTGGATTTTCTAATTGGCTTCACACAATTTTTGAGCTTGTGTCAGGAAATGCCAAATAGAAAAATAGGCAGTGATTCACAATTCCAAATCTCTGCCCACCTTTATATCAGTCAAGGGCAGGCACAGCCCGCGATGTAAGATCCCAAGTGAGTAAAACTAGTCAAGTATTAATTTGAATCTCGGGACACCTTAGGACATGCAAAACGTTCACTCAGAATCACGAGCATAGGGACACCTTGGGGATGCAAAATGTCCACTCGATCATTAGCATGTTAAGTGGACATCCGAGGTAAGGAGTCTAGGTCATTGAGTTGAATTAAAATAGTCAGGTTTGGCACAACGTGGTAAGCACACTATTTGATTACTGACATCAGATCACCTTTTATCCATGGTGCAAATACAAATTGACAATGCTATAATTTTTCAAATGATTGAAGGAATGTCAACCTTTAGCAGGGCCCTGTGAGCAGAATTGTTCTCTTTCAATGTATTCATAATAGTCATAAAAGGCAGTTGCAGTTTTGAAGCCATTTTTGTTCCGCAATGAACAACATACTGCTGTGTTGAGTGCTTCTGAATACATTTGGTGTTCAAACAGAGGTTTTCATTGTTCTCGGAGTGAAGCGTGAGATTGAGATTTTCTGCAATCCTGGAATAAAGAGCAAATTCAAGCAGGGGAAAAGAAAGAAAGTGAACAAAGACTTTGCTTGATATAATATAGTTTCAATGCCCGTGTTTACTGTAGGACAAAAAGGATGAATTTCAGTTCTTCAAGGACAAGGCAACCTTGACGCAAGTTCAGATAAGCTGAAAGTTCGACTCATTCTTGCAGCTCGATTTTGTACCTAGCTCGGCAAAGTCGCTCTGTCTGAAAAATGTCAGGTAGCTCATAACAAGGCACTACATGATCAAAATGCCATTAAGCATCAGTATCCATTGCTAATGATGGAGCTTGGCCTGTAATAATGAGTGAACCTGCATCTCGCCTACCATCAATCATTGGATAGTTTCCTACAGTGGCCAGCTAATATAATAAACATCACTGGAGTCATCCTAGCTGGATAATGCATGTCCATGGAATAAATGTTGAGCACATGTTGGGCTTTCTAAATGACAAACTGTATCCACAAGTAACTCACTTGGAAATAGACGGTGTGACTTGACAGCACTCATCATGTCCTTTATTGTTTTGTGAGGCGCCAATACTGTTTAACCCCTAATCCCCAAGAAGGTTTGTCCCTTAAGCTTCTCCTGCATCCAACAATTCCAAAATTTAAAAATAATAAAAGCATTATCCTCCCAATTATATTTCCATTTTAAAAAGTAGCACCATTTAACAATCCAGAAATGCCTCGTTTTGTTTATGGGTAGGTCTCTGTTCCGTCCGTTAGGACATTTTAAAGGAGTATTGAGGAGTGAGTCAAAAGATCATTTCAAGTTCCATTTCAGACAGTGGAATAGAGACTAGAATGTGGTCACTGATCTTGGGTTGTCATCCAGTAGGGTACTTGATGCACGATCAATGACCACTAAAGCGAGGTTATCATCCAACTGAAGGCTTTAATAAGCTAGATGTTTCCCTCAGCAACTCAGGTACAGAATGAAGGCTGCTGGGGCAGCACGGGCTCTTATACCCTGCCTAGCAGGGCAGAGCAACCATACAGCTTGACCAATAGGAACATACAATATCTACCAATGGTGTTCCAGCATTACCAGGTACTGTAATACCTCTACACAGACTACCACATTCACCCGCTGTTAAAAAGGAGTCCGGCGGGGGGGGAGGGGGTGGCCTGACATTACAGCATGGTAACGTGGTAGAAATTATAGTTATGGAGGCACCGTAATACCTCTGTACAGCATTTTGTAGCTATTTACAATTCTATTTACTATTTACAATTTATGATTCATAATTAACTATACACTTTAAAATGAAGCAATCAGTCGATCGGGGGCCCTGGTCGTCCTCTGTGATCGTCGAAGCATCAGTGGTGACTCCGGTGGAGGCTCGGGCGTCTGTGACTCAGGGAGCGTGGCCTCGATCTCTGTGGCAGCTTTGACACCCCTAGATGGCGCTGGTGGGGAAAACGGTTGACCTGAGAAGGGAGCGTCTGCGGGGTGTCGGTGGGTGGGGGGGCCTAGACGGGGCCGGCGGAAGGACCGACCCTCCTTTAATGTACACTGGTGGGAGGGAGGGTGGGACTGGTAGCTGGGGTGTGTTTGGGGCTCCGGCGGGCGGCAAGTCTCTTAGGGAGACCGTATCTTGTCGGCCGTCGGGGTCCGCCACGTAGGCGTACTGGGGGTTAGCGTGGAGAAGATGGACCCTCTCGACCAACGGGTCCGACTTGTGCGCCCGCACGTGTTTTCGGAGCAGGATGGGTCCGGGAGCTGCCAGCCAGGTCGGGAGCGAGGTCCCAGAGGAGGACTTCCTGGGGAAGACAAGGAGACGTTTGTGAGGTGTTTGGTTGGTTGTGGTACAAAGCAGTGACCGGATGGAGTGGAGGGCATCCGGGAGGACTTCCTGCCAGCGGGAAACTGGGAAATTCTTGGACTGTAGGGCCAGTAGGAGGGTCTTCCAGACCCTTCCGTTCTCCCTCTCTACCTGTCCGTTACCCCGGGGGTTGTAACTGGTCGTCCTGCTCGAGGTGATGCCTTTGATAAGGTTCCCCATGGTAGGTTTCTGCAGAAAGTAAGGAGGCATGGGATAGTGGGAAATTTGGCCAGTTGGATAACGAACTGGATAACCGATAGAAGTCAGAGAGTGGTGGTGGATGGCAAATATTCAGCCTGGATCCCAGTTACCAGTGGCGTACCGCAGGGATCAGTTCTGGGTCCTCTGCTGTTTGTGATTTTCATTAATGACTTGTATGAGGGAGTTGAAGGGTGGGTCAGTAAATTTGCAGACGATATGAAGATTGGTGGAGTTGTGGATAGTGAGGAGGGCTGTTGTCGGCTGCAAAGAGACATAGATAGGATGCAGAGCTGAGCTGAGAAGTGGCAGATGGAGTTTAACCCTGAAAAGTGTGAGGTTGTCCATTTTTGAAGGACAAATATGAATGCGGAATACAGTTAACGGTAGAGTTCTTGGCAATGTGGAGGAGCAGAGAGATCTTGGGGTCTATGTTCATACATCTTTGAAAGTTGCCACTCAAGTGGATAGAGCTGTGAAGAAGGCCTAGGGTGTGCTAGCGTTTATTAACAGAGGGATTGAATTTAAGAGCCGCGAGGTGATGATGCAGCTGTACAAAACTTGGGTAAGGCCACATTTGGAGAACTGTGTACAGTTCTGGTCGCCTCATTTTAGGAAGGATGTGGAAGCTTTGGAAAAGGTGCAAAGGAGATTTACCAGGATGTTGCCAAGAATGGAGAGTAGGTCTTATGAGGAAAGGTTGAGGGTGCTAGGCCTTTTCTCATTAGAACGGAGAAGGATGAGGGGCGACTTGATAGAGGTTTATAAGATGATCAGGGGAATAGATAGAGTAGACAGTCAGAGACTTTTTCCCCGGGTGGAACAAACCATTACAAGGGGACATAAATTTAAGGTGAATGGTGGAAGATATGGGGGGGATGTCAGAGGTAGGTTCTTTACCCAGAGAGTAGTGGGGGCATGGAATACACTGCCTGTGGAAGTAGTTGAGTCGGAAACATTAGGGACCTTCAAGCAGCTATTGGATAGGTACATGGATTACGGTAAAATGATATAGTGTAGATTTATTTGTTCTTAAGGGCAGCACGGTAGCATTGTGGATAGCACAATTGCTTCACAGCTCCTGGGTCCCAGGTTCGATTCCGGCTTGGGTCGCTGTCTGTGCGGAGTCTGCACATCCTCCCCGTGTCTGCGTGGGTTTCCTCCGGGTGCTCTGGTTTCCTCCCACAGTCCAAAGATGTGCTGGTTAGGTGGATTGGCCATGATAAATTGCCCTTAGTGTCCAAAATTGCCCTTAATGTTGGGTGGAGGTGTTGACTTTGGGTAGGGTGCTCTTTCCAAGAGCCGGTGCAGACTCAATGGGCCGAATGGCCTCCTTCTGCACTGTAAATTCAATGATAATCTATGATTAATCTAGGACAAAGGTTCGGCACAACATCGTGGGCCGAAGGGCCTGTTCTGTGCTGTATTTTTCTATGTTCTATGTTCTATGAATTGACGCAGTTCGTCGCTCATAAAGGAAGACCCCCTTCACTATGTATGTAAGCGGGAAACCCGAACAGTGCAAAGATGCTATGGAGGGCCTTGATGACGGTGGCTGCGGTCATGTCGGGAGGGGATGGCGAATGGGAACCGGGAGTACTCATCAATCACGTTAAGGAAGTACGTGTTGCGGTCGGGGGAGGGGAGGGGGCCTTTGAAGTCCATGCTGAGGTGTTCAAAAGGACGGGAAGCCTTTATCAGGTGCGCTTTCCCTGGCCGGTAGAAGTGCGGTTTGCACTACGCGCAGATTTGGCAGTCCCTGGTGGCTGTCCTGACCTCCTCGATGGAATAGGGCAGGTTGCGGGTCTTGATAAAGTGGAAAAAGCGAGTGACCCCCGGGTGGCAGAGGTCCTCATGGAGGGCTCGGAGGCGGTTCACTTGTGCATTGGCACATGTGCCGCGGGACAGGGTATCAGGAAGCTCGTTTAGCTTCCCGGGACGATACAAGATCTCGTAGTTGTAGGTGGAGAGTTCGATCCTCCACCGCAAGATCTTATCGTTTTTTTATCTTGCCCCGCTGTGCATTATCGAACATGAAAGCAAATGACTGTTGGTCAGTGAGGAGAGTGAATCTCCTGCCGGCCAGGTAATGCCTCCAATGTCGCACAGCTTCGACTATGGCCTGGGCCTCCTTTTCAACTGAGGAGTGGCGGATTTCGGAAGCATGGAGGATACGTGAGAAGAAGGCCACGGGTCTGCCCGCTTGGTTGAGGGTGGCCGCCAGAGCTACGTCAGACGCGTCGCTCTCGACCTGGAAGGGGAGGGACTCGTCGATGGCATGCATCGTGGCCTTTGCAATGTCTGCTTTGATGCGGCTGAAGGCCTGGCGGGCCTCTTATCGACAGGGGAAAAGCTGTGGATTGGATCAGGGGATGGGCCTTGTCTGCATAGTTGGGGACCCACTGGGTATAGTAAGAGAAAAACCCTAGGCAGCGCTTCAGGGCCTTGGAGCAGTGAGAGAGGGGGAACTCCATAAGGGGGCGCATAGAGTTCAGGGTCAGGGCCTATAACTCCATTTCGCACTACATAGCCGAGGATGGCTAGGCGGTCGGTGCTAAACACGCATTTCCTTGTTGTATGTAAGGTTAAGGATCTTTGCGGTCTGGAGGAATTTTCAGAGGTTGGTGTCATGGTCCTGCTGGTCGGGGCCGCAGATGGTGACATTATCGAGATACGGGAATGTTGCTCGTAAACCATACCGGTCAACCATTCGGTCCATCTCGTGCTGGAAGACCGAGACCCCTTTGGTGACACCGAAGGGAACCCTGAAGAAGTGATTGAGCCGCCCATCTGCCTCGAAGGCAGTGTATTTGCGGTCACTAGTGCGGATGGAGAGCTGGTGGTAGGCGGACTTAAGATCCACCGTGGAGAAGACCTTGTAATGCGCGATCCTGTTTACCACGTCGGATATACGGGGGAGAGGGTACGCGTCCAGCTGCGTAAACCTGTTGATGGTCTGACTGTAGCCGATGACCATCCTATGCTTCTCCCCGGTCTTTACCACCACTATTTGAGCTCTCCAGGGACTGTTGCTAGCTTCAATGACTCCTTCCCTCAGTAACCTTTGCACCTCTGACCTAATAAAGATCCGATCCTGGGCACTGTACCGTCTGCTCCTGGTGGCGACGGGTTTGCAATCCGGGGTGAGGTTCGCAAACAGGGAAGGCGGATCGACCTTGAGGGTCACGAGGCCGCAGACAGTGAGGGGGGGTATAGGGCCGCCAAATTTGAAAGTTTGGAGATTGCACTGGAAGTCTAAACCTAGGAGTGTAGCCACGCAGAGGTTGGGCAGGACGTAGAGCCGGTAATTTTTAAACTCCCTTCCCTGGACTGTTATGTTTGCTACACAAAACCCCTTTACCTCGACTGAGTGGGAACCGGAGGCCAGAGAGATATTTTGATGAATGTGGTGCACGAGGAGAGAACAGTGCCTTACCGTGTTGGGGTGTATGAAGCTCTCCATGCTCCCAGTGTCGATTAAGCAGGACATCTCGTGCCCATTGATTAGTACAGTTGTTGTAGCAGTTGAGTGTTCGAGGCCGGGACTGATCCAGGGTCACCGAGGCTAATCTCAGCAGTTGAGTGTTCTCTTCGGGCGGTGTGTGGTCAGCTGAGCTGGGGTCCTGGAAGTCCATCCAAGATGGCAGCTCCCATAGATCGCACATGGGTGGGGGCGCACAAAATGGCAGCGCCCATCCATTGAACGTGGCGTCCGCGGGACAAGATGGTGGCGCCCGGGAGCCGCACGTAGCCCTGGAGTAGGAAGATGGTGGTGCCCGCTGGCCGCACGGGGA
Organism: Scyliorhinus torazame; assembly: GCF_047496885.1. Classification (NCBI taxonomy): domain Eukaryota; kingdom Metazoa; phylum Chordata; class Chondrichthyes; order Carcharhiniformes; family Scyliorhinidae; genus Scyliorhinus; species Scyliorhinus torazame. Next base: position 111,579,932 of record NC_092720.1, on the reverse strand, counting down.
CCGTGGAGAGATTTGTGGTGGCAGTCCGCATTCGCCGCCGGAGAACGCGGCGACTGCACGGGTCTGGCATACCACCACGAAGTGGTCCTTTTTACCACATCACTTGCAGGTGGATGCGCGGGCCGGGCAGCGCTGCCGAGGGTGCAAAAGTAGCAATGGGGCCCCCCGGGGTTGCCAGGCCACCTTGCAGCACAAGCTTGTGGGGGATGTGGAATGTCTCGGGGTCAGCTACGGAGGGGTTCCACGCTGCCCAGGGGGCTGTCGCGCGGTCGGGAATGTAAGTGCGGGCATTTCCGGAGGCCACATCCAGGGAGCCTGCAAGGGCCCGTGCCTCCTTGAGGCCTAGGGTGTCTTTTTACAGCAATCGCTGGCGGATTTGGGAGGACAGCATACCTGCCACGAAAGCGTCCCGGATCAAGAGTTCTGTGTGGTCGCTCACCGAAACTTGCAGGCAGCTGCAGTTTCTCCGCAACACCAGGAGCGCATAGTAGAATTCTTCCAGCGATTCCCCAAGGATTTGTCGCCTCATTGCTAGCAGATGTCGGGCGTAGACCTGGTTTACTGGGCGAATATAATGTCCTTTTAGCAGCTCTATTGCTGCATCAAAGTCTCTGCGTCCTCGATGAGGGTGTAACTTTCCGGGCTCACCCCTGAGTAGAGGACTTGCATTATCTGTTCTCCCGTGGGTGTATTTTCGGCCGTTCCGAGATATCCTTTAAAACACGCCAGCCAGTGCTTGAAGATTGCCGCTGAGTTTGCCGCGTGGGGGCTGAGTTGCAGACACTCCAGCTTGATTCGGAGCTCCATCCCTTTAAATCTAGCTTATTAAATTGATGCACGATCAATGACCACTAAAGTGAGGTTGTAGTCCAACTGAACGCTTCAATAAGCTAGATGTTTCCCCCAGCAGCTCAGGTACAGAATGGAGGCTGCTGGGGCGGCACGGGCTCTTATACCCCGCCTAGCAGGGCAGAGCTACCATACAGCTTGACCAATAGGAACATACAATATCGACCAATGGTGTCCCAGCATTACCAGGTACCGTAATACCTCGACACAGACTACCACAGTACTCAACTGTATGGGAATTATCACCTCCAAATCGGACGGTTTGGTTTTGGGCACTTTTCCAGACAGCCCCAGCAAGCAGAGGTCCGAGCACCTGTTTTGGATACTGGACTGATGTCCAGCAGAGGTACTTATGTCCAATGTGTGTAGGCGTCTCCCCTGCAATTAAAGGATGCCTGAGGCTTTTTGGACTTGTAGTTCATATGACATAGGAGCAGAATTAGGCCATTTAACTCATAGAGTCTACTCTGCCATTCAACTTGGTTGCAGTCCTACTTACGAGAAGCTTCATTTAGGTAAAAATAAACTACAGAAGTGACTCAGGGCGGTCACGTGAAAAACATGATTTCGAACTGGTTTGAGGGAAGAATTGAACGTATTCACAGACTTTCACAGCATTTTGATTTATAGAATGTAAGTGGTTCAAAGTGATATTTCCATGAATTCAAATGAAAGACTGTCCAGGCTAAATATACAATAATCTCTGCCATGTTGTCTTAAACCCACTAAATGTGATTTCCCCATATGACTTGAATCATGAGATTGCAGGACAAAAGAAGCAAATCACCTCATGGTGGTCAATGCAGGAATTACAATGGCAACATTTCAGGAGTAGGTTTTCCGATCCTCTGAACGCTTCACATAAATTTGCATGGAAAAACAAGATTAATAGTGTCGTTGGCCATACCAATTTAAAACCTTACGCTATCCCGAGAAAGAATGCAATCTTGTAGTAAGTGTATATAAGTGGATTCTTGATACATGGTCTGCCTTTCTGCAAGGTTCCATATCTTCACTTTTTCCATGGGGAATTATGATGGAAATTTAACCTCAATTTAAACCAAATTTAATGAATTTTTGAAAGCCTGGTACATTCTGATGTCCTTGCGGGCATGAAAAAATGCATTTAAAGAATGGGGTTGTGATTTTATTTTTAAACCAGTTTCATTTAAATTTCTCTGGAGGTTGAAATTGCACTCGGTAATATCAAAAATGGATTCAGCAATTTTTAATAGAAGCAGAGGAATATTATATTAACACGGCACTGCATTCATTATAAAAATGGTACAGCACGATTTAAACCCACATGCACTGAAATGATTATGCTTATGAAATAGTACAATGGAAACACTGCTGAGAGTGAGGTTCAGCACCATTGGTGGTGTGGAACGTAACTGCATTTAAGTTTTAAATTAGTGAGTGATGTTGTGAGGTTTGGAGTCAGGTCATGTAGGTGCCCCTCAACTTCCTTCATTCTCCAGTTCTGTGCGACCTTCATTCTCCAGTTCTGTGCCACCTTCTCCTGCACAAAGGAGGGCAGGGTGTCATACAATGTGTTTTGGTGGTGTGGCAATCATAAGTTGAATAGTGCGGAAGCCACATATGGGTGAGAGTCTTCTAGCAGTGAATATTGGCCAAGGTTTTCCCGCGGTCGATGTGGCGAGCCATTGGTTGACAGCAGAATCTTCCGGTCCCACCAAAATTGAAGGTCTTTTGCGAGGCTCATCCACCCCACCTCATGGAACCTGCTTATGTTGTCTTGTCTAAATAGTAAAGACCAGGACAACCCACAACCCATACCATCTGATTTTCTCCTTCGATCCTAAGCAAGAGCAACTTGCAGTCCCTGCATATCTCTATTGGTCAGATAATTACAGCACAAGTGTCAAAAAGTACCTGATGAATGGTTTAATAAGAGAGTAGTAAGTGTATATAAGTGGATTCTTGATACATTGTCTGCCTTTCTGCAAGGTTCCATATCTTCACTTTTTCCATGGGGAATTATGATGGAAATTTAACCTCAATTTAAACCAAATTTAATCCAAGGAAGGATGGTTGATATAAGGACACTGGAGTCATTGAAGAAATGGACAAATGATGGAAGAGTTAGCATCCTGGAATGGACAGATGTTGTGAGGGTTTTACAAGGGCCGACTTAAGCAGGACTACAAGATTCCACCAGCAGGAGAACCCAGAAAATCCCACCCAGTGTGTGAGAGGGGGGGTGAAGCTATGACTGTCAGGTATGAATCCTGATTGATGGTGGTTGTTGGTACGGTAAAGTCATCATAGTCCCAGATGGCCATAGGCTGCTTTCCCCTTTTTGAGGGGGAGAGCTGACTGGCGGTGATTTAACCTGAGGAGCACCAAGTTGAGAAGGTGGGCCTTCATGAATAACCTCAGCCGGTACGGGAATTGAACCCGCGCTGTTGGCCTCACTCTGCATCACGAACCACCTGTCTAGCTAAGTGAGCTGTAGGTGAGTGATGGAAGTGTTAAGTACTGCCTGACCCCAGTGGTGCAGTCAACATTTGTGGCTGCTTTAACTAACCTTGATCTCTCATGAGATCATTGAATCTCTTGTGGTACTGGATCCAGAACCTAAGAATTAAACTGACCGCAGGAGTTATCTGTTCTCCCTGCCTTTGGGTTTTGTGTCTGGAGGGTTTCCTGGCCATCATTTCCCTTTCCTCCACTGCAGGTATGAGATATCTCTGCTCCTTTCCAGCTGCCCCACAACGGCTTCCAGTACAGCATTGGACAATCTTGGTGCACGCCCTCCCATGGTCAGCCAACGTTGATTGTTGCACAACACTATTCCAAATGATCCCAGCACCTCGATGCCATCATGTGCCATCTCTTCAAGAGTTACGGAGTTTCTTTAAGCAAATAATGATATCTGATATGCAGCCAATGAACAGTGCAGTGAGCGCTGGATGCAGCAGCAATCATTATAGTGAGTGTTCAGCATGAGGTTGGTATGCTGCTTATGTTACACTCCACAATCCCCGTGCCCATTTTCGGAGCCTATCGAATTTAGCCTCCCAAAGCACTTGCCATCCCTGTGTACCGCTCCCTAAACAAAAGCACAAGTGACAATCATCTCACCCGCTTACATTGTCTTGTCTGAACAGTAAAGACAAGGACAACCCACACCATCTGATTTTTTCTTTGGTCCTAAGCAAGAGCAATTTACAGTCCCTGCTCATCTCTCTTGGCCAGACACCTGCAGCATAGATCAGAAAGCACCCTCAGAGTGATAAATCGTTGGCACACGTTCCAAGGAAGGATGGTTAATGACACTGGTGTCATTAAAGAAACTGACATAAGATGGAAGAGGAAGAGTTGGTATCCTGGAATGGGCAGATGTTGCAATGGCACATCGGAAATTCAAAGGCATATAATTGCTGAAGTTAAACACCTGCATCACCACACATGATCTCATAGATTTGAACTTAACGTCAAAAGGTAAGTACAAGTTCAGACCTTTGAATCACCTGTAGATCAATCTGTACAAAATGATGGGGGCTGTTTTGGCCAAAGGATGAGAATAGATGCTAAAAGTGCTGAGCTAATAAAACGTGCCAATTTGAATGTCTGGGTTTAGCGCACAATTTTGATCCTAATTGTTGATTACTATAATTTGAACTTGCCTGGTTGCGCTGAACCAAAGATTTGCAGATTTAGTACTGTTCACCTAGCTCATGGTAAGGCCACAGAAATAGATCATAGATCATAGAATTTACAGAGCAGAAGGAGGCCATTCGGCCCATAGTCCACACTGGCCCCTGAAAGAGCACCCTATCTAAGCCCACACCTCCAGCCAATCTCCATAACCCAGCAACCCCACCTAACTTTTGGACACTACGGGAGAAGTTAGTGTGACCAATCCACCTAACCTGCACTTCATTGGACTGTGGGAGGAAACCAGAGCACCGGGAGGAAACTTACGCAGACACTGGGAGAACATGCAGACTCTGCACAGACATTGACTCAAGCCAGGGCCCCTCCACCATGAAGCAACAGTGCTTCCACTGTGATACCATGCTGCCCAAATCAACTAATGTATTATCCTGCATTCGGTATTTCTGTCACATGCCATTTTGTATGAAACATCACAAAATCGCAACTGAACAACTTCTCAAAATACAGAAAAAGAAAGAGAAAAGCTAGTGATTTGGCATTGATTTCTTTCACCTGCGGATATTTCTGCCTCAAAGGAGATGAGACAAGTGGCTAACAATCCACAGAAGCTTTAAACACCAATACCTTTTGTAACTATCTCAGGATGTGCCTATTGACACCATTTCCCCACGTGGAAAGGCTCGATCTGAACAATGGACTTAAACAAACAGCAGCTCCGTCTCCGCATGCCAGAGCACCTGGAAGCACACCACAGGGCAGAAATCCACATTTTAAATTCATGTTTATGAACAGAAGTCACGGCTGGCTGGCTCCCGGTAAGTGTGTGTCATCAACTCATTTCTTGAGAATAAATGCATCAAAAGACGATCAGCACAGACAAATTTAGATTCAAGAATGTCTCCAAATTGTGAGTTCAGCTTGCATTTGTAAAGAAGAATGAGAGAGGCTTTGCTTTTCATTGATGTGGAGTATTTATGCTTTGGTACTGCTCAGTTCAAAGTAGATTTCACTGTAAAGACTGTTGCCACATTGAAGAGTACAGCTGAACAAGAGCAATGTTAGATTCATTGAAAATAAACAAGCACTACAATTGTTGTTGGTTATGTTCCCTTCAGGATGCAGAGAGGATGTGAATCAATGCTTGATTTGCCACCGAATAAGTCGCGGCAGAATATTCTTTGTGGGTGTGCTCTTGATAATGAGGAATAAGGGGCTTGATTCTCCCAATATGGGGCTATGTCCTCACGCCGGCGTAAAATCACAGGTTGCACTCCCGAGTTTCCTGAAAAAAACCCCGATTCACTTACCTTCAGGGGGCTAGCAGGGACCCGGAGTGCTTCACGCAGCTTTGACTGCGGATACGGGCCCCTGCACGTCCGGTTCCGAGTCCGCTCATGCGCACGGCGGCGGCCTCCAGCGACCACGCCGAGCGCCATGGCGGACTCTGACCGCGGACCCACACAAAGAAACTAGGCCCCCCCCCCCCCGATTGGCCCTGTACCTGAGGATCCGTCCGGCCCGATTCCCCCCCCCGCCCCCCCACCAGGGCGGCCACGGACTGAGTCCGCAGCCACCACCCGAGCATCCTGACCGGCCATACCATGTTAGTTCCACACCGTCAGGAACTCGGCTGGTCAGGAGTGGAGTATCGCAGGGCGGGCCTCTGGCAATGGCCCCCCAGCCACGCGGCCTAATTCGCAGACGCGCGGATATTCGGGGCCCGGAGAATCGCCGGAGCAGCGCCGGGCCCGATTCCGGCAGGAAATTTGATTTCCCGCCTGCACGCCATATGCGATTTTGGCGCTGGGCTGCGGAGAATCCAGCCCAAGAACTGTGAGAACTTGAACGCAAAACTAAAGGCTGACACTCGTTATACGATAACGAGGGAATGCTGCATTGTCAGAGGTGCTGTCTTTCAGGTGAGATCCCGAACCATGGCCCCTCCTGTCATCTCAGGCGGGTGTAAAAGTTCTTTGGCATCATGTCAGAGAAAGCAGGGAAATTTTGCTGAGTGTCCTGGCAATACTTATCCCTCAATCAACATCAGGAATTAAAACAGACTGTTGAATCCTATTGCTGTTTGGAGGAGCTTTCTGTCTACAACTTGGCTGCTACATTTCCTACGTTACAACAGTGGCTACAGTTCAAAAGTACTTCATTGACCGGAAAGTGCTTTGAAAAGTCCAGTGGTTTTGAAAGGCTCCATCTGAACATTAAGTTTTTTTTTTTAAAACTCTGCTTTGTGCTTCTGGTCAACAATAAAACTGTCACCAGTTGTGCAATTACGTTAATATGTGACCACATTAAGCATGAATCTTTTTACCATCAGTTGCCTGTTTATTGATTAGACAAGAAGACTGATCCTGTGATGGGCTGTTCCGCGTAGAAAGCATTCTCAGCTGGGAATTTTCAGACTTGCTGCCCATGACCTTCTCTTCATTTCGATCATGAGCTGCAACTCCACAATCTCCTGACCCCAGCTGCAGTCCCCAAGGGTGCTGCTGCTCTCTGGAAGCAGAAACCCGCAAAATGAGCCTGAAAACGTTTATTCATAAAACATAGAACATTACAGCGCAGTACAGGCCCTTCGGCCCTCGATGTTGCGCCGACCTGTGAAACCACTCTAAAGCCCATCTACACTATTCTCTTATCGTCCATATGTCAAACTCAACTCCAAAATTTTTAAAGCTCACAGAAAAAACAATTATGGCCCTGTCTCTTCAGAGATCAAGAGAATCACAAAATGGTTACAGCCCAGGAGGAGGCCATTTGCCCCATCATGTCTGTGCCAGCTCGCCGAATGAACAATTCGCCTAGTGCCATTCCCCCTGCCTCCTCCCCGTCATCCTTTTTGGATAACGGTCTAATTCCCTTTTGAGTGCTTCAATTGAACTTTCCACCACCATGTTCAGAGGCATCATGGAGCCAGGCCTGATCATTCATCGGATAATTGGGATGCTAAGTCACACAGGAGTCTCCCAAATTTCCATTCTGGTTTGTGCCCAATAACCAATCTCTCAATTGGACTCTGTGTGTTCCTACTCTATGTCTTCCTTCCCCTAATCCTCACCATGCAGGTGGAGGAATAGGAGTCACAATGGGTAAGGGCAGGGTCAACATGGGTGCTTCCCAACAATGAATAACCATTTATGACCATGTCCGACGCTGGGTGGAGAAGTCCAACAATGATGATGTAGAATGTCAGCTGGCATAGCGGTCCTACATTTAAAAAATCTGTGCAGGTGAAAGAGTTACCATGGATATTTAGGTGAAGTATTGAAAGACTGTTGGCACCAGTGGAACAATATCCAGCATGAGACAGGTAGGAGAAATTTAGCAACATAATGATAATCTTTATTGTCACAAGTAGGCTTACATTAACACTGCAATGAAGTCACTGTGAAAAGCCCCTAGTCACCACATTCTGGCGCCTGTTCGGGTCACAGAGGTAGAATTCAGAATGTCCAAATTATCTAACGGCACGTCTTTCAGGACTTGTGGGAGGAAACTAGAGGACCCGGAGGAAACCCTCGCAGTCATGGGGAGAACGTGCAGACTCCACACAGGTTCGATTCCCACTTGGGCCACTGTCTGAGACCCTGGAGCTGTGAAGCAACAGAGCTACCCACTGTGCTACCGTACTGCCAGAATATAAGCCAGAATATGCATACCTCAATGTTCATAGCCTTGCTTTTATGTACTTGGCAGTTTCAAAGACCTCGATCTATGAAAAGTGAAGTGGCTTATTAGTCATACAACCACTAGTTGCCAGGAACAATAACGTTTGATGGCGTCTTTAATAGCAGAATGCTGAGGTGCTGAGAAACTGACTGTGTCCCAAAATGTAAAGAACAATAGAAGAGAATCCTAAACTAGAATGGGGCAATGAATCAAATCTGCCCAGTGCTGGATGAAGCAGTCTGACAAAGATTACCCAAACATCGAATGCCAGCTAGTGTGGTGAGAAAATCAGGAGACTTCATATTAATCAAAAGTTTAGAGGAAATTGTGGGTAAAACCTCCTCTCATAATTGGCTATTACTCACACCAAACTCCATTATGCGCAGGCATTCGCTGTTCAAAATAGTCTATAAACAACAGCATTAAAAACACATACAAAGACCTGTTACGTGAATGCACTGAGATCAGAGGAAAGTCAACACCTGGTAAAAATCAACGGGCAGCACGGTAGCACAGTGGGTAGCACTGTTGCTTCACAGCTCCAGGGTCCCAGGTTCGATTCCTGGCTTGGGTCACTGTCTGTGTGGAGTCTGCACATTCTCCCCATGTCTGCGTGGATTTCCTATGGGTGCTCCGGTTTCCTTCCACATGTCCCGAAAGACATGGGGTGAAATTCTCCCCCAACGGCACGATGTCCGCCGACTGGCGCCAAAAACGGCGCCAATCAGACGGGCATCGCGCTGGCCCAAAGGTGCGGAATGCTCCGCATCTTTGGGGGCCGAGCCCCAACATTGAGGGGCTAGGCTGGCGCCGGAGGGATTTCCGCCCCGCCAGCTGGCGGAAATGGCGTTTGTTGCCCCGCTAGCTGGCGGAAATGGCGTTTATTGCCCCGCCAGCTGGCGCGGAAATGCAGCACATGCGCGGGAGCGTCAGCGGCCGCCGACAGTTTCCCGCGCATGCGCAGTGGGGAGAGTCTCTTCCACCTCCGCCATGGTGGAGGCCATGGCGGAGGCGGAAGGGAAAGAGTGCCCCCACGGCACAGGCCCGCCCGCGGATCGGTGGGCCCCGATCGCGGGCCAGGCCACCGTGGGGGCACCCCCCGGGGTCAGATCGCCCCGCGCCCCCCCCCAGGACCCCGGAGCCCGCCCACACCGCCTGGTCACGCCGGTAAATACCAGCTTTGATTCACGCCGGCGGGACAGGCAATTTCTGGGCGGGACTTCGGCCCATCCGGGCCGGAGAATTGAGCGGGGGGTCCCGCCAACCGGCGCGGCCCGATTCCCGCCCCCGCCCAATCTCCGGTACCGGAGACTTCAGCGGGGGCGGGGGCGGGATTCACGGCGGCCAACGGCCATTCTCCGACCCGGCGGGGGTCGGAGAATGACACCCATGCTGTTAGGTAATTTGGACATTCTGAATTCTCCCCTGTGTACCCGAACAGGCACCGGAATGTGGCGACTAGGGGCTTTTCACTGTAACTTCATTGCAGCAGTGTTATTGTAAGCCTACTTGTGACAATAAAGATTATGATTAGAAAAATGTAGTAAATCCTCAGAATCTATGAAAAGACAAATTTCAGTTGTGAGAACTGAGAGAATGAAAGTCTCTAAGCACTGAACAAAATGACACAACATAGAAAGTGGGTATGTTGAATGGCATTACAAAGAGATTGTTATTGGAATTAATACTCTGTAAATAAGTTACTTAGAGAACTGAAACTAGGTGTAGAAGGTATACGAGGATAAATTCATATCAGAGACATAAGGGTGAGAAGTATCAGTCAAAACAGCTTTGAAACTGAAAGGAGTAAAATGGAAGGTGGATGGGTGAATTATGGCGTATGTATCTAAAGTCACAAGTTGTTAAAGTCAGTCTATGGACAAGAGGTTTACAAGTCACCAAGGAAAAGGTAAAGTTATTCTCATTAAGTGTACAATGAACTTTTCTTTCGTGGAATGTGAGCGTTGGTAGCAAGGCCAGCATTTGTTGCCTGATGTGTTGGGTATTCTGGATCACATACAGGTCACCAACACTTGAAGTAGTGCAACACTATTTTATTAAAAGGTTAACTATTTAAACATACTTGAACTGTGGGTAAATACGATACCAGCTTTAACTAAAGACCTTTGCCTTGTCCTAACCAGTTGATGCACTCAGTACATGGTGAATGTCTGTGTTGCAGGCTGTGAGCTCTATGCTCCTAGCTAGCTGCTACTCGAATGAGCGGGAACTCTGATGTCCCCTGTCTTTATAGTGAGTGTGCTCTCACTGGTGATTGGCTGCGGTGTTGTGTATGTTGATTGGTCCCACTGTGTGTCCATCAGTGTGTGTCTGCACCATGATATACTGGTGTATATTATGACATTGCCCATCCCCAATTGCTCTTGAGAAGTTGATGGTAAGCTACCTTCATGAATAGCTACAGCACATCTGGTGTAGGTTAACCCACAGTACTGTTGGGGAGGAAGTTCCAGGATTTTGATCCTGTGACAGTGAAGGAACAGCAACATAATTCAATTTTCGGGTTGTGTGTGGCTTGAAGGGGAGCTGTAGATGGGTGGTATTCCCATGCGCTTGTCTAACTGATAGAAGTTCCGTGTTTGGAAGGTGCGGTCAAAGGCACAAGTTGTTACAATGCACCTTGCTGAGATGGTACACATTGTAGCCGCTGTGCAGTGGTAGTGGAGGGTGTAGGTTTTTGTAGATAGGGCGCTGATCAAGCGGGCTGCCTTGTCCCAGATAATGTAAAGGTTCTTGAATGTTGTTGGAGCTACAGTCATCCAGGCAAATATTCCATCACAATCCTGACCTGTGCCGTAGAGGTGGCACCTATGTGACTCAAATATTATTTACCACTTATCAGCCCCAAGCTTTAATGTGTCCAGGTCTTGCTGCATGCGAGCATGGGCTCCTTCATTATCTGCGGAGTTATGAATGGTATTGAATACTGCAATCATCAGCAAAATGTCTGACCTTATGATGGAGGAAAGGTTATTGATGAATCAGATGAGGATCGTTGGCCCTGAGAGATTCCTGTAGTGATGTCTTGGGATTGAGTTGATTGCCCTCCAGCCAGCATAACCTTTGTTCTAGGTATGACCCCCAACCAGTGGAGAGTTTTCATCACTCGAATGATCTGCATGAGGGTTTAAGAAGATTAACTGTAAATGCAAAATGAATATTCATGTCTCCCACCAGGGATTGAATTTCCTCATAATATCATTAGTTTGAAAGTGATTCATTCCCATTATATATTATATAAATATTAGCCCACAGCTTATCAGAATACTTTTAGTCAACAGTTCAGACATGTGCACTGGCAGTGGTAGTATATAAATAGCAATTCACTAACATAAAGCAATTATAAAAGCTGCAAGCTTTGCTTTCTTGAAGAATCTAATTTACTTTAAAGAAACATTATTACAATTCATTTTCTTTGCGATTTAAAGCAATCAGATGTGGTAGTTTTTAATTTAGCAGTTGCATGAGGTGGATCAGACTTTCCTTGGAATAAAACCTACTTCATGAAACAGATACACAATATGAGCTGAACATAACTAATTCGGAACCAAATTGCAGAAGAGTTGATTCTTTTGATTGGCTTTGTGCCACCATTTTACCACCAATCTAAAACTGTCCAAACACAAAATTCAGCTTTGCTTCAGCTCTGAAGACATGGAGTTTAACTCCAACGTTTGCACTGTCCCTGTTATCATCATCACAACTTGATGGTGTACCAAGGTGTCATTAAGTGTAGCCACCAGCAGTCCTCAATTCAATGGTTGTTTCCTATTTGACTTATTAGACATGTGAACTCGACTGTTCACTGTGATTGTCTCCGTTTGTGACTTTCAGCTCAGAGGCATTAATTCTCTGGGGAGTTTGCAAGCAGGCTGGAGAAATGAGGCACTTTCCTTCTGACCTTGTGGCTGTCTTGAATCTTGAATCGACCTGTCACAAACTTATGCCGGTGTGATAAACTAGCAAAAAGCTTGTCCTCAACTTCAAAAAGCTGAGACACTGTTCACTGTTTTCACCTCAAGTTCATACTGGCATCTCTCCCCTGCGCCCCCTGCCCAACCTTCAATTCACGGTGTAACTAGTTCACTCACTTCCACACAGTTCACCCTGGTATGTCTTTTCCCAAACCGTTCATGCTCCGGACTAGTGTTTCGTTACTAGCGTCATTCCTTGGCCTTTGCCTACCCCAAGGATCTATCCAATTCTGCCACTTATTTTTCACCTACATGCTGCCTCTCAGCAACATCATCCAAACGCATAGTGTTAGTTTTCACATGTACAAATACAACACCCAGCTCTTTCACTTCTCTCAATTCCTCCACTGTTGCTGAATTATCAAACTCGCTGTCCAAGATCCAGTACTGGAGAAGCGGAAATTTCCAAAAATTAAATATTGGGAAGTCTGAAACCATTGTTTTTGGTCCCTGCTCCAAATACTATTCCCAGCTACTGACTCCATAATCCCTCTCCCTGCCAATAGTCTGAGATTAAAACATTCTGCTTGCAGCCTTGGTGTCACACATGACCCAGAGATGAGCTCCTGATCTTGTGTCAACACTTAAACTACCTATTTCCATCTCTAAACATTGCCTGACTTCACCCTGTTGCAGCTCATTTGTTACCTAAACCTTCATTCATGCTTTTGTTACCTCTAGAATTGACTATTCCAATGCATTCCTGGCTCGTCACCCACATTCTACCCTCAGTAAAATTTGATGTCATCTAAAGCTCTACTACTCGCACCAAATCCTGCTTTCCCAATCCCCAACCATCCCCGCCCTCGTGAAAATGGCTGGGAGTGAAAGCCAAGGTGGAAACCCTATAAAAGGCACTCGGCGATCATTGTTTTCAAATCCTGCCCCAGTTTGGTCCCTCGACCATGAAATTCCTACCCTATACCTCAGCTTTTTGTCCCTGTTATTGGCACCAATTACTATTTGAGATCCAGGTCGGCAGGCTTTTCTATGAAACCAACTACTGGGGAGGAGCTGAAGATTGAGAAAGGATGATACTCCCTCCATCCTGGTTTTCACCTCCTTGACATTTTCCATGGACTTTGCTTTGCATTCTCACAGCAGCACAGCTAGGTTTGTGTGGACCAATACTAAATTGCGCCCGGTTGAGGCCTCGCTGGGAGGCTGTTAGTTCCCAGGACCCAGAGAATCCAGTGCATGCATATTTAAATGAGCCTAATGGTTCCTTTAATTATGCTGATCTGGATACCACCCAGTGAGGGAGAGAACCAGATTGCAAGGTTTGGTTGTATTTCACAAGACGTCTCTCGCGAGATTCAACGGCCTTGTCGCGACACCAAGTCTGCTGCCTGCGATGAGACCGCTAAATTGCGCACTATATCTCCTATATATCACTGCCGCGAATTTTGTTTGGGTATGAGGTTAGAATGTTAAAAATCTAAACCCCGACTCCAACCTGCCTCTAACCTCTGGTTTTAATTGAGGCAGGATAGCAGGTTGTGGGTCCGAAAGTTGTGTGGTGGGGGGGGGGGTGACATTGCCCGTGGATGGGGTTTGTGGGGCACCCTCAAGCTCACTTAGAGATCAGGGCACCCTTTCAAAATGGCGGCTTGATCTCTGAGGAGATGGTCTCGCTGGCGAGTTCAGCTCCCAATGATGAAAAAAATGGCCCTTGGATCTGGGAAAAATTTCCTAAGGCACAAATTTACCGGCCGCGACCTGCTCCGGAATTGGGATGGAACGTGGCTGGTAGATCCCAGGAGACGCGTCATCCAGGATCTCCTTGCGAGATCTACAAGGTCAAGCAAGACATTACAATCTGGAGCCCGCCCACAATGGGTAGGGCTCAGATGTGCATAGTTAAGTAAGCTTAAAAGCTATCTTAACTATGCCTACGCTGGATCAAACCGGCACCCAGCATTTACTGTCCTCACCAAGGAGACTCCAGCCGGGCGCCATTTAGCATTCGTCCCCACAAACGGGGACCAGGCGGAATGGCACTTGGGGGGAATGGGGGGGTCTCCCATGCGATCGGAAGCCCCAGGTGGTCGGTCTCCAGTCGGAGTGCACCTTGGCACTGCCAGTCTGGTGCCCTGGCAATGCCACCTGGGCATCCTGGCAGTGCCACCTGGGCACCAGCCTGACACTGCTAGGGTGCCCAGGCTGGCAGTGCCAAGGTGCCAAGCTGGCATTTTGCCCCTGCCAGAGATCGGGCCCATGTGAGGTGGGATGCAGGGCACCCAAGGACCCCTTTATAAGTGAGTTGGGTCTTTGAGGGTGGTGTCCAGTGTTTGCGTCGGGGGGGGGGGGCGGGGGCGAGAAATCTGGGTGCCATTCTTTCTGAAATGACGCTAAAGTGGGGCCTGGACGGGGGTAGGAGTGGACGTGTTCCCCGCCGTGGCCTTAATAGCAACCAAGTGCCATTAGACAGCAGGGTAGTCCCATGCTTGAGTCTGATATTTTAAAAACTTAAATCAAGACTTACTTGTGGGTGAATACCAATGTGAATCTCCCCCAAAAGGCCAGTGTAACACACCCTGCCAAACATGCCCAAAATGACACTTTGAAATTTTTTGGTTAGATCTCGCCCATAAACTTCATTGCCAGAAAGGCCATGGTGAGTGTGAGCGACTCGATACCAGGAACAAATACTTCCTTTTGGAGAGTGACTGTTTTGAAGCACATATTAAATAATAATATTTCTTTGAAAATATTGGAAAATAATTTTGTATAAGTACATAGAAAGGCACTTGGGATGCAACTAGGACAGGACAGTGCAAAAGAATTCTTGCCATTGTGTTCCTGTCTGTTTTCCACATTATTTCAAGACCTCAGAATGGTCCTGTCAACAGCACTGGGCAATTTAAGAATGAATTCTCAGTGTCACTGACTGATATCCAAATGCCTTTCTGCACCAGTTTGGAAACTTAAAGGAAGAACAGGCTGTGCGGTGAGTGATTGCCGAAGTGCTCTAATATTTCATTACTTTATCCTGAAACCTCACTTTGACATAGAGTTGAAATGCGTGCCTATATGTTTCAGTGGTGACTCCATTCAAATTGCCATGGATCACTGAAATGATAATTAGCACCTTTAACCAAAAGATAATAATTTCTGTGAATTAAAAACTGGAAATGCTGGATAAACTCAGCAGGCCGGGCAGCATCTGTGGAGAGAGAAAGAGAGTTAACGTTTCGGGTCTATAGGATGCTTCTTCAGAGTTGTAGAAGAGTCATATTGTCTAGAAATATTGGGTGGGCGGGGGGAATTTTCCACCCCCCCTCCTGTGCCCCCCCAACCATCGTGGCGTATTTCGCGGCAATGGGAGGCAGCCCGCCACTGGCCAGCAGTGGGATCGTCTGGTCCCACTTAGTCGATGGGATTTCCCATTGAATTCACACCCCGCTGTCTGGAAACACGCAGCGGGGGTTCACCATCAGCGGAACGGAAAGATCCTGCTGCCGGGAACGGCCCGAAACTGCCCTGCAGCAACTCCAGCTTTTTCTGTTTTTATTTCAGATTTTCAGCATCTGCAGTATTTTGCTGTTGTAATCATTTCTGTGCCTTGTCCTTTTCAAGCAGCAAGCTGCTGAGGGTTATTTGAATCCTGGACTGAGCAATTTATTTATTAAGAGACAAAATGTTAACAGAAATTATTTTCACACTTGGGCTTCCGGAGGAGATGAAAGTGAGACAGATGATGTAATATACATACAAACTGACTAAATCGGATTTAAGCATGTTTACAAATCTCACTGAGATAGGTGCATATATACATCTTGGATGAACTGATGATATTGATGGAGCATTCATGAAGTTCTTCTAAATCCATGAACATTTATCTATATATTTAGGGTCCACATTTTTTTGTTGTGCTCCATGTGTTGCCTTTTTCAAGCCATTCTTACAGCATAGTGAGTAATGCTTTTAGGTGGTCAAAGAGATTTATTTTAGTTTCAGCTGATGTTTGAAATAATTATTTTTACTCAAAGAAAGATCCACTCAAAAGCCTTGAGCACCATCATTGAAACTTAGGAAGAAGGGTTGCCTTTTTATAAACCACATTGCGAGAGGTCAATGAAAGCTTTGAACGGGTCTTGCTTGCGATTCCACTGGAAGCACCAGTACTTGTTTCCACTGGGCGTGGCTGTACATACGCTGTAATGTATTTGTGAGGGTCAACACCATGGGCTAGGTTTTATAGCCTGCCGCCAGGTTTGGTGGGGGAGACACGTAAAATACGTCGGGTGGCTAGCTAGCCGCCTTCCCACCTATTCCTGACCCGGTCACTATAATACATGGGGGTATGTAAGGTGCCCACTAGGCTTCCAGCCCTTAGGCCTATTTGAGACCCTACTTGAGGCCTCTCAGTCCACCTCCATTGCCATAATACAATGCAATGGAAGGCGAGTGAGAGGGAGAAGCTTGTTTTTGCAGCAAGGTTGGTGTGGGGGGGGGGGGGGGGGAGGTGGTTACAGCTTTTAGAGGGTGCCAAATTCACATCGAGCAGGCCTCCATAAAGTTGTACGCCCACTTTGTGTATCCTAACTTGGCTTCCAAAAGCACCCCCTCCCACACCCCAAATCACCCTCTCCCCTCCTGAGGGTGCCAGATTCCTCCTGACCTAAAAGCCCAGGGCTCACATGCAGCACGCATTCTCCTCTATTGCTGCTGGTATTGCAAGAGCTGCTGCTAGGTCTCGGGGCAGGGCTTCTTTTCACTGAAGGGTGGAACCCCAACCCTCAGCTCAGGCCAAACCACAGCATGTTATTGCTGTTTTGGCAGTAGACAGACTTTTCATAGAATCATAGAATCCCTGCAGTGCAGAAGAAAGCCATTCTGCCCATCGAGTTTGCACCGACCCTCTAAGAGTACTCGCTCACGCCCACTCCCCCACCCTAAACCAATAGCATCTTAACCTATCTACATCTTTGGACACTAAGAGGCAATTTAGCATGGCCAATCCACCTAACTTGCACATCTTTGGACTGTGGGAGGAAACGGGAGGAAACCCACACAGACACGTGGAGAAAGTTTAAACTCCACATTGTCACCCAAGGTCGGGATTGAAAGCGAATGTCTGGTACTGTGAGGCAGCATACTAACCACTGTGCCACCATGCTGCCTCTCTAGGGGTTGATTTAAAAATGATGCCCCGATCTCTCCCTGCACTGAAGAGTTCTGGCAAGCGGAGATCCTCAGGGCAGGAAACGAGACAAAGTGCAGCCTAGCAGGGCATTAAACGCTGAGGCCCCAAATTGCAACAAAGTCCCGATAGATAGCATGGTGTTTCTCGGTGCTGTGAGCGCCAGGAAACACCCGGCTAAACACGCTCGTCACGGGACTTTGTTGCAATTTAGTTAGATTGTGCCCATTGTAAATATCAAGCGTATTGCTCTGGGGCACCTCAGTGAAACATACTGGGTGGGATTCTCCGTCCCGCTGTACCTGTTTTCTGGTGTAAAAAGAAATACCAGCCCAGAAGCTGAAGCAGTACGAACATGAATGCCTACGGTTCATTTACAACTGTGAAAATGTGCTTGATTTCTGAAGGTTCTACTTTTCAAAATGCAGAGATCATTTGAATGATGTGGAAATTCAACTATTAATGTGTTCCACAGATATTATTACACTGTGATGGTTTCCATTGCTAGAAAATGCTTTTATACGTCCCTATAATTTACCAACAGTTGCTAAAAGTCTTTGCTCTGTAGTTTATCGGGACAGCACTGACGAACTTGTTGAATAGGGTATTAATGCTGGCAGTCGTCATCCCTGCCATACAGTCATGTAATCTTGGTAATTGTATATGTATCAGAGATACAATAGTTTAATGGTGCTCACTTGGAACAGGAATTTCCTGGTGGCGAGGTTAGATAAGTCTCGGCTTTTATGTCTTTTATGTAAGCATTTAAACTGTGAATTTTAATGCATCCTAAGAGCTTCAGGACTGCTGTGATAGTGTGTAGACAAATTCAATATTTCCATCAAGGTTCAGTCCAAGATATTGAATAAGTCTTGCTTATATTTGCGTATGTTCTCCACACTCCACCAACACACGTTCCCCCTTTATTTCTTGTCAAAGAAATGCAGTTGTTCAATTTTCTGTCAGAGGATCTTTCGGTAGCACAGTGGTTAGCACTGTTACTTTACAGCGACAGGGACCCATGTTCAATTTCCGGCTTGGGTCACTGGCTGTGAAGAGACTGTACGTTCTCCCCGTGTCTGCGTGGGTTTCCTCCAGGTGCTCCGGTTTCCGGAACATGTCCCGAAAGACGAGCTTGTTAGGTGAATTGGAAATTCTGAATTCTCCCTCAGCGTACCCGAACAGGTGGCAGAGAGTGGCGACTAGGGGATTTTCACAGTAATTTCATTGCAGTATTAATGTAAGCCTACTTGTGACCATAATAAAGATATTATTATTATTTTGATTCCTATATTCCACCAATTGCAACTTCAAATCCATCCTGCTGTTCATCGTTCTCTCCAACAGTGAAGAGATAGCTGGCTGACAGAGCTTCTCAAACGCGTTTCCCGGCGACTAGAGGTGCAGTCACCGGGAAATCCCAATGACAATCGAGGGGCCAGTAAATCCCACAGGCGGGCCGCCTCCGTCACTGAAAAACACGCGGTGGATTGGTCGGTAAATCCCACCCTTAAGATACTCTGCAAATCAGGGGGATATGGACAACAGTGCACCCTAAGATGGATATGCACAAGAGGCACTCAAATCATATTTTGCCTCAGTGCTCCCAACTCCGAGGCATCAAAATTGATTATGAGATGCAAAATAATTTTGTTAACAAAATGAGCAAGGCAAATCTTCCATCCCTCCGGGTTTCTGACATAAAGAGAATAGGCTTCTGCTGATTGACTGATGGCTCTCAATGGGACCATCAATAATAATGGGCTTGATTACTTGCTTGTACCTAATCAGTATCTCAGCAGCTTGTGGCAGAAGGAAATCATTCAGATAATGTTGTAATGGGAACAAGATTTCCTGCATTACCGGTTATTCAAATCACTTTAGAAATGGATACTTTGTGAAAGAAATTGTTTGGTACTGCGAGAATGCAAGAACTGATGCCGGCTTCTGATGAACGAGCAAGTGTACTAGAGCTAAACATCCAATACCATTTGTCAACTGCAATACAATGTGATAATTCATCTTTTAGGTCGCAAAAGGCTGTGTTTCACAATGCTGCCCCAGGACGGACATTGCCATAAGATCCTCCAACATTTATTTCTGCATTTTCTCCGATTTGATCTTCTGCCCCCACCCCCCACCCCCTCCCCCCCCCCCCCCCCCCCCCCCCCCCCCCCCCCCACACCACCGCCCTCCCCAAAAAAGAGATCGCTTTGCTTTGCAGAAAGTGATGCATGCGCCAGGCTGGATTTGGTTTTCAGTGGTGTCTAGAACAGTGGTTTTCAACCGGTGTGCCGTGAGAACTCTCCAAGTGTGCCATAAGATTTTGTCCTAGGTCCGAGCAGTACCATTGCCTTTACCCAATCAACTTTCACATAACATTTTCAAAACTTAAATGTGCCGATGAGGAAAAAAAATTGGAAAAAGTATTCTCGCTATGATTGCTCTGTTTTATTTCTTGCTTTATAATACACCGCACAAAAACCTTTTGGCAGGTTCCTGGTATTTGTTCAGTTTGTGTGTGTGTGCGTGTGATTTAAAATGGATTGCTGTGGGTTTATTTTTTTGCTTTTGTTTTTTATTTCCTCCTTCACTGCCCTTTTACCGCCCTGTTGTTCCCTCGGTTTCTCTCCGTTGCTGGTTCATCTCTACTCCACCTCCCTGCCCGGCGGCTGGATCACCTCCTGACGTCGATTCATTGCCCTCTTTCCGGAGCCACCCGCCAAACCCCCAGATGGCGGTCACTTTGATGCTTTTCTTCCATCCACCGCCAGCCCCCTTCCTCCGGCTGCCTCCTCCCCTGTTGCTTCTTCTCCCAGGACGGGCTCCTCTTCTTCTTCGCGCTGGGGCTGGTGGTCATGCTGCCAGCTGTCCCCCTTGTGGATGGACCTCCCTCCACGTTCCTCACCGCGGTGGCCAAATTGGCTGCTGGTTAAAGCTCAGAGCTAATGGCAGCCAAGTGACTGGAGAGGCCCCGCTCCATCACTGGTGCAGGAGAAGCCGGGTCGGTATGGCGAGAGTCCTGTTCAGCAAGACTAGGACGGTGCCCAAACAATTCCTTGGTGCCTTCAGCTCCAGCTCGTCCCTGTTCAGGCTCACTAACCGCAGAGTCTCAAATAAAAGGGCCCCCCCCACCTCAGAACATTTATTTCACATCAGGATTATTGTCCACCTGTTCCTGCATATTTAGAACCACGCTCAGTTCACATCATGTGCCCCCCCCCCCACACCACTACCACCACCAATATTAATTGGATTCATATTGAATTTGTCTTTATTGCTTTTTCTTGTGAATTCCTCATTTATGGGTGTGTATAATTTATATCCTCTGACCATTGTTTCAATGTATTTGCACAAATGCTCGCCCTTGGTTAAAGTCATATTTAAAATTACTTTAACAATAGAGCTCTTTACTATTGATTTATGTTTCAGAGGGAATAGAACTGCAGGGCCATTGGCATCCAGGTGTGTAAATGCTGATTGCAAGGATATCTTGTAGATCCTCTGGCTCATTGGTTCCGAGCGAACGAGCGAGAAACGAAAGTGAGGTGCCTGGGATTGGAGACACATACGTTTATTTTTTAGATTTAAACAGGCCATTGGTTTGGTAGCTAATAAATGAAATTGCAATCTTCTAAAGTTTTAGCTGATGACTGATTATATTTAGTTTGTGGTGAACAGGTTTGTTTGTGATCCACTTGCTGTTTGCTCCCCCTCTAACAGCAACGTGGATTGCAGCACATTATAAAACAAATTTAACATTTGAATGGTCCTGAAATGGCAAATATCCACGTGGAACCCGCCAAAAATGTAACAGGTTGCCAATGTTCCATCCTCCATGGTGACGAGACACCCGCCTAATGTATACAATTGGCCACTTTCTGCTCACCACTACATTGTGGGGCATTTATGAGCAATCAGTTCAGCTGAAAAAAAAAGTGTGTGCGCTGAGGAATAATTTGCCCTCATTGAAGCGTGCCTCATGTTACTGAAAAGGTTGGGTATGGGTATCACTGATCTATAAGGCCACTCAAGCTGTTTCTTGGGATTTACAATAACACTCTGGAATTGGTTATATTCTGGTCATTCGTTTTTAGGCAGCAGTTCAACGTTTTATTTGCAATTAACACCGATTGAGGACTGTCAAGTGAGACTGGGGGCTGAATCCCCCACAACCAACATCCTGGAGGTTACCATTGATCAGAAACTAAACTGGACTAGCCGCATTAATACTGTGGCTACTAGGGCAGGTCAAAGGCTAGGAATCGTACGGCAAGTAACTCCATTCCTGACCATCACCCTCACCCCTCCCCCTGTCCCAAAAGCCTGTCCACTATCTACAAGGGCACAAGTCAGGAGTGTAATGGAATACTCTCCACTTGCCTGGATGAGTGCAACTCCAACAACACTCAAAAAGCTCAACACCATCCAGGACAAAGCAGCCCGATTGATTGCTCCCCCTTCCACTAACATTCAAACCCTCCACCACCGACGAACAGTGGCACCCGGATGTACCACCTGTAAGATGCACTGCAGTAACTCACCAAGGTTCCTTGGACAAACCTTCTAAACCCAACTCCATTACCATCTGGAAAGACAAGAACAGCAGATACCTGGGAACCCCACAACCTGCAGGTTCCCCTCCAAGTAACTCAACACCCTGACTTGGAGATATACTACCGTTCCTTCACTGTCGCTGGGGCAACATCCTAGAACTCCCTCCCTAACAGCACAGTGGGTGTACCTGCACTTCAAGGACTGCAGCATTTCAAGTAGGCAACTCACCACCATCTTCTGACAGGAAAGTAGGGATGGGCAATAAATGACGATCTAACCAGCGATGCCCACATCCTGTAAATGATTTTTAAAAAGTTATGCTGCAACCTGGCATCCATCAACCTTATCAGGAGACCACAGCCAGGCATCATTGAGCACTGGTCCGCACAAACGGGAACCGGGGGAACAGCACTTGGGATGGGGGCGGGGTGTCTCCCAGGCGATTGGAGGTCCTGTGGGAAGGCTGGCACCCTGGCAGTGCCACCTGGATGCCAACATAGCACTGTCAGGGTGCCCAAGTGAATTACCAGGATGCCAGCCTGTCAGTGCCAAGCTGGTATTTTGCGCACGCAGGGATGCGGAGGGGCTCAAGTACCCCAGACAGGTGAGTTGGGGCTTTGGGGGAGTCCGGATAACACGTCAAAAGGTTTGAGAGATCAGGGCGGCATTTAAAAATGGCATCCAGATCTCTTCCTGCAATGAGCCCAGCGATGGCGAGATCCAGATCGCGACATCTTGTGAGATCTCATTAAATCTCGTGAAGCGTTTCGAGGTGCCAAATCTTGCGAGAGGTCTGTCGCGACATCCACGGCTTCATCACATCACAAGTCGGGCACAATGAGGCCATTAAATCGCGCCCATGGTCTTTATTTATTCCCACAGGAAACCTATAAAGTCCACCAGAAAAAGAAAATAGCCAATTGCCATCAACAAACTTAATGGCCTAAAATCAGACATGTTACTTTCTCAAGATGGGCATGTTTGTATTCAAGTCTTTCTATGGATTAACATGGCCATGCTGCTGACTCACCTAGCGTTCTGTTACACTTTAGCTGCAAATTCACACCTCCTGTCCTTTACAGGAGGTATAAACCAATGCCACTATATAGCCAACAATACTAATTCAAATTCAGAAAGAGCTGCTAATCAAATTTAAAATCAAATCAAATCAAAATTAAATGTTGTCAATTTGTGTAAACTACTGAGATATGTAATTCCCTGTAAATGCATAGCCTTTTGAGACTTGGGGAGCGATTTAATGCCCCCAACAAGTCCCATTTTGGGCACCTATAGCGGGTTTCTCGGTACCTGCAGTGCAGAGAACCAGCCAGCTATTGAACAAGACTTTTTTTTTGCCTCAATCAAGACGCCCCACTGAGGCTGCACTTCCCTCACTACCATTTTTAAATGCCGCCCCGATCTCTCGTCTCTCCACGGACTCCCCACTGGCTTCAGACCCCCCCCCCCAAAGCTGCAACTTATCTCTATCGCAAGCCTGGGGGCCTCCGATCGCCTGGGAGACCCCCCTCCCCCAACAAGTGCTGTTCCTCCGGGTCCCAGTTTATGCGGACTAATGCTCAACTGCGCCTGGCTGGGGTCTCCTAATGAGGCTGATAGATGCCAGGTAGTGCCAAGGTGCCAGCCTGGTAGTGCCAAGCAGTCCAGGTGCCAGCAGGAGTGCCATTACGCTTGGTCCACGTTTGTGTGAACCAGTGCTAAACGGCGCCCGAGCGAGGTCTCCCAGGGGCAGGGCGTTCGTTCCCAGAACCCAGGGGAATCAAACGCGGACATATTTAAATGAGCCTAATGGCTCACTTAAATATGTAAATCTGTGTCTCGTCCTGTCTTTCACCTGTATTCTCCTTGCTCTCTGTTCCTGTAGAGCTAAGTTTGTTATCGTTTCCCGTGCCCTCCTTCCGGCTATGATTTCCCTGCCCCCCCCCCCTCCCTGGTTCTCCTCTAATGTTCCTTGTCTCCTCACTCTTCTCTCTCCCCCCCCCCCCTCCTGTGTGTCATGATATTCAAACACACACATCATGATAGACACACCAACAGACAAATCAGAACACACAACACCACAACCAATGACAGAAAGATATAAAAGCACAGACACGACCCCCGGTGGTCAGTATTAGCTGCAGAGGAGAACCAGGACACATCTGTTGCCAAACACACTTAGGGAGACAGCACGTGCAGAGTATCCAGAACGAACTGTATTATAAGAGTTATAATAAAATAGAGTTGTACCACATACAACTGTGTTGGCTCACCTGTGCACCAGAGCACCCAACACCACATGGTACAGGAGTGGATCGATACCTGCCGGCATACCTCCGTGTACACAGACAACCAGCAGTGCCCAGGCATGATGTACGAGCTCCCGGTTCCGCAGCCGCTCCAGTGCCACGGCGACCTCCGCGAAAACTGGCGGCGATTCCGGCAAATGTTCGAATTGTTCCTGGTGGCAGCTGAACTCCAAGACCTGGATGATAGGGAAAAAATTGAATTTCTCCTCACCATCGCCGGTGCAAGGGCAAGAGAAATATTCACAAGGTTCAGGTTCTTCAGGAGGCAGCAAAGGTACGATTACCAGGCTGTCCTGGGCAAATTCTCCAAGTACTGTGAAGAAAACGCAATCCAATCGGCACATAAAGGTAAGAAAAGCTGCAGTACTCACCTCGTGGCTGGGATCCCGGAGCCCGAATTCCCAGAGGCCGAAATCCTGGGCCTGAGAGAAGGCTGGGTCGAGGTCGGCGGCCATCTTGCTAAAGGTATCACGCTAGCACAGTTGCGCGAGCAGTGCGCAGAACCGGAAGTTTCGTTTGCGCATGCGCGATATGCTGCGCGTGCGCAGTCCAGAAAACGGCCATCGGTAAAGGAACAGCGATCTGAGCATGCGCAGTCGCTTCCTACGTGCTACATACCGAGCGTCAGGATGTCAGAGGCCCCAGACTGCACCAATTTAAAAGGGAAACGTCCCAAATCCAATTTAAAAGGGAAACGTCCCAAATCAAAAAAACAAAAATCTGTTAAAGCTGTAAAACAACCTTCCCTCACCTGGAATGACAGCACAGTGCCGCAAATTGACCCAGGAGATGAATTTGACCTCCGAAGAACCCTCCGACAAGCAGTTACCTACGCACAAGCCGATGATTCCGACCTTGAATACTTCGATGACGATCTTTACAGTGTTTCCGGACCTCGCGAGCCCAATGATAGCTCCGTGGTCCTATATGACTATGACTCGGACGAACCTTTCGTGTTGCACATTGGCGGCCCCCACATTGAATCCGACGCAGATGCGGATTCATTTTTCGGATTCGAGGATCTTCAATCCAGCAGATATGACGTTCCAACTTATCAGTACCGGATGATGCTGCAGCCTGACATTAACAGACAGGGAGCGGTGCAAGCACACGGAGAGTGCCCTGCTGCCACACAGAGCGTGGTCCACGTCCCGCTCAACGTTCCCGACTCTATGAAAGAAGACATGCAAGACTCCAGAGTGCAGTCCTCGCATGAACCAGAAGTGACTCCAGTGTCACAAGCTTCCACAGCAAGCTCGTGGACAGACTCCACAATTGCAGAAATGCAAGACTCCAGAGCGCAGTCCTTGCACGAACAAGAAGTGACTCCAGTGTCACAAGCCTCCACAGAGAGCTCGTGGACAGCCTCCACGATAGAAGCAACGCAAGACTCCAGAGCGCAGTCCTTGCACGAACAAGAAGTGACTCCAGTGTCACAAGCCTCCACAGAGAGCTCGTGGACAGCCTCCACGATAGAAGCAACGCAAGACTCCAGAGCGCAGTCCTTGCACGAACAAGAAGTGACTCCAGTGTCACAAGCCTCCACAGAGAGCTCGTGGACAGACTCCACGATGGAAGGAACGCAAGACTCCAGAGCGCAGTCCTTGCAGGAACAAGACCATGAGGGTCTAGCAACCTCTCCTGACCAACCAGCGGCAGACGATGCAAGTCTGCATGCTCACGTGAACAGCAAGAAGGCTATAACAGCCTACCATGCTCCACTACACAGCAGCATGAACATGACGGTCTCTCATGCTACAATGAAGGGCACAGCGCTGAAGACTGTTCAAGCCCAACTGAAGACAAGCCAAAGGAATCGCCTCGTCCAAGCCCGAAGAAATAAGGTTTATGCGCTGACATTCAGGATCATTATAGCCGAACAGAGATTAATAATGCTGCACGGCCACAGAAGGATGCTGAGGATTTGCTAACGAAATTAATTGAATGTTTAACTTGCAAGGAGCAGACTGAGAATTGCCAGTGTTTTAGTACGGATCGAAAAAATGGACAAGACATTGATCCTCAGGTAATGGAAATAACACAACCTGAATCATATCTACAGCAGGGACAAATGTCTCCCTTCAACACAACACCGCAAAATCCCAACTTCGGAGACCAGCAGTTAGTCAGTAATGACTCTTCAAACCTTGAGGGGAACATTAATTGCATTGAACCTATACACGCTCCACTGATTATTGAGCAGAACATTGGAGCAAGAATCCTGAGGACACCGACATCGAGTAGCCAGATAACGAATTTAAAACCCACAGCAGTTTCAAGTGAACCAAGTGTGCTTTCCACTAATGGTGAAGATGCAGATAAGGTCGACCCGATTATCCATTGTACCACACTAACCCCAGTGATTAAGCAGTTATGTATGGGGAGTATAATGTGGGCAATTGAGAACAGTAAAAGAGAGACTGTGACCATGCCAGTCCCAGCAAAATCAGACCCAGAGACCATGAAGGCATGTACATTAGACAAAGATACATATGAGGCACCTGAGAAGAAAAGTGAAACGGAATGTTCTTTGGAAAATAGTACAATGTCGATAGAAACATTGGATCCTATATTCGAGACCATACCTATGGGAGAATTTGGGGGTAATAAACAAGGGTCTGCAATGTCTGGGGGAAGATTTAAAATTCCAAAGAAGAAAAGCCCAAATGAAGGACAACGGCAAGACAATGACAGTCCACCGACATGGTGTGCACCACCAGATGAAAACTCTGACAATTTACCCAACCCTAGTGAACAGCAAGCTGCTAATGAGGATCTATCCACGGGATGTGAGACGAGTGACGACAGCATCCCACTTCCCATGCAAAAGGTGCAAGGTGACGGACCTCGCCTAGTGCGTACCGAGGCACTCGACGATCACGGTGGGACCACTGACGACTGCGGTGGCGGCGCACCGCTTCCACCCTCGATGGCTCGACCCTCTCCACTAGTTGGTGCATTCCTGCATGTTCCGACTCCAGAAGTGCAGCTTCAGGGAATCTCGGCTGCCTCCAGTGAACCTGTTGGGACTCCGGACGGGGGGCATCGACGGAAGGCAGACCGGACTCCAGATGGGGAGCAGCCAAGCGCCGACTCTGATTCGCGCACGCCAGACCTTGCTCCAGACGGGCGGTGTCGCGGCCTCGGTGATGGCACGCTCAGGGTGACGGCGGATGCCACGGCGACAGGGAATGGATCGCGTGGCAGTCCCACTGGGTCGGCAGTGGCAACCAGCACCGGCGGTCCAAGATGGACACACCAATTCGCGCCATCGCCAGACGTTGATGCGAGCAACAATTCTCTCTCCAAGGCGACATGCTTCGACGTTTCTCTGCGGAGTCGCCCTTCCGGCACAGCAGGTGGCCGGAACCAGCGTACACGGTCTCGGCCAACTTCCACATCTGGCACAGTCATCGCCTTGCATGATATTAGTGATGGTGTTACTTCGATGGCAACGACCCATCGGCTACAAGATGCCGTCCACCACAAACATAAAAAGAAAAAGACTCCACCTTGTTCCTGGCATGCAGGGCGGATGGATTGGTGCGTAGGCGCAATCAGCGAGCTTTGCGCCGCCTTCCACGCTCGCAACTGAACCGTACGCACACGCCGGATCCTCCACTGGTTCCCAAGGATGACTTCGTGGAGATGCCACGGATCATGCCCCTTCCATCGCCACCAGAACCAAACCACAGCCAAGGCACCACTAACAAAGATGTTGAATGTTATATTTGCACGAATGAAAAAACCAAGCACTGCACGAAGTACAACAAATGGTAAAGTAGAGACTTCGGCAACAGCATCACCTCCAACAGTCCAAGGTGAACCAGTGTGACCCCAAATCTCCACAGCTGAACCGGCTTGAGGACCAGCCCATTCTTGAGGCGGTCACCCATTAGACTGGACTTATAACGCTGTTCATACGTTCAAAAAGTCAAACACTTCTGTATTATAACCTGTTGTTGTTTATTGTTCCAGATATCGTCTGACCAGACCAATGTTCAAGTTTTTTTTTCTCTCGCATCCAAGTTTTGTTATGGTACAACCTTGTTAGTGTGACGCACCCGACATCGCCCCATGTAAATAGTTACGTCATATACACACGCTGTACATAACACACACACACACTCTTCGATGCACTCACGACACAATTATATTTATAACCACGTAGGCACATATCTTTGTAAAAAGGGGGGATGTCATGATATTCAAACACACACATCATGATAGACACACCAACAGACAAATCAGAACACACAACACCACAACCAATGACAGAAAGATATAAAAGCACAGACACGACCCCCGGTGGTCAGTATTAGCTGCAGAGGAGAACCAGGACACATCTGTTGCCAAACACACTTAGGGAGACAGCACGTGCAGAGTATCCAGAACGAACTGTATTATAAGAGTTATAATAAAATAGAGTTGTACCACATACAACTGTGTTGGCTCATCTGTGCACCAGAGCACCCAACACCACACTGTGGTTCGCCTTTCTTTCCTCTTAGGTTTAGCTGTGTCCGTCCACCCCTCTCCCGGTCTATCTCTTCCTCTCATGCCTTGGCTACTTTCCTCTGATTCTTGGCTATCTGGATATTCTTCTGCTTGTTCGTTGGCCACAAACAGGTCCCGGAACAATTGGGTAAATAGTTCCCACGTTCTGTGGTAGCTGTCGTCTGACGCTTGGATGGCGAATTTGATTTTCTCCATTTGGAGAGATTCTGAGAGGTCGGACAGCCAGTCTGCAGCTTTGGGTGGTGCTGCTGACTGCCAGCCGAACAGGATTCTTCAGCGGGTGATCAGGGAGGCAAAGGCATCTGCCCTCCTCCCCAGGAATAGATCTGGCTGGTCTGATACCCCGAAGACTACCACTTTCGGGCATAGCTCCACCCGCATCCCCACCACTTAGAACATTGCCTCAAAGAAGGCTGTCCAGTACCCCGCAAGTCTGGGGCAAGACCAGAACATGTGGGCGTGGTTGGCCGGGCCTCCTTGGCACCGTTCACATCTATCCTCCACCTCCGGGAAGAACCTACTCATACAGGTTCTTGTTAAGCGGGCTCTATGTACCACTTTTAGTTGCGTCAGGCTGAGCCTTGCGCACGTGGAGGTGGAGTTGACCCTATGCAGTGCTTCGCTCCAGAGATCCCACCCTATTTCAATCCCCAGGTCCTCCTCCCATTTCTTTCTTGTTGCATCCAGTACGGTGTCGGCCCTTTCTACCAGTCGGTCATGCATGTCGCTACAGTTTCCTTTTATTCAGTATGCTTACGTTCAGTAACTCTTCCAGTGATGTCTGTCGTGGCGGTTGTGGGTACGTCCTTGTCTCCTTTTGTAGGAAGTTTTTGAGTTGCAGGTACGTTAGCTCGTTCCTCCTGGCTAGCTGGAATTTCTCTGTCAGTTCGTACAGTGTTGCGATCCTGCCATCCATGTATAGGTCCCTGACTGTCAGTGTCCCTCCGCCCTGTCCACACTTTTTGAAGGTGGCGTCAGTCAGCGCTGGTGTGAACCTATGGTTGTTGCAGATGGGAGCTTTGTCCGACATTTTGGTCAGGCCAAATTGCTGCTGTAGTTGGTTCCAGGACTGGAAGGTGGCTACCACCACCGGGCTGCTGGATCTCGCGTAATTTGATCATACCTGCGAGGCGTACCACGTGTCGCAAATCTCGTGAGGTTAACGATCTCGTGCGTCACTGAGTTAGGTGCGATTAAGCCATTTGATCGTGTCCATGCTTTCTATATTAATAAATGATGAGACTGAGCAGCCTTGGCGGATTTGCCAGATATTGGAATTTCAATTGGGAGAAAGGAAATGTATTTCTCACTACAAATATGATCCGAATATTGCCCCTAGCTGAGAAAAAGCAATGCTGTACTAGGTTAGTACAACTGCTCAAAGAAGCAATTCCTGCTATTTTGCTGTAGCCAAAGGCCGGAAACTTCAGAAAGGATGCTTTAAACAGCAAGTAAGCTGAGACTCACCTTCACAGCCTAACAATTGCATATCGATCCATCTATGTTTTTGGCAACTATGAACCCGCGCTTTGAGCTTGGTGCCAAATGTTATTTGATCATATTCTTGTGAAGCATTTTGGGAAGTACTGTGGGAGACTTTTATATGCCAAAATAAATATTGCTGTTTAAATAAAAGTTGTAGGTGCTGTTTAAATATAAGTTGTTGTTGTTGTTGACCCCATGATATGTCTTTGGCTTGACTGGGTCAGGCAGACGTGGAGCAAACTCTCAGGAATTTTAAAATCATTGCCTTCAAAATTGTGAGACAAATGAATGTTGGAGTAATGCAATCTTAGACATGAACACCTTTCCAGAGCTGCTGTGATCAAATTCAAACCTAACTAAACACTCTCACATTCTTAAAATGGAAGCACTGATAGATGCAATTGTAAGTTGAAACAAGTTCAGAGGGAATTCAGTTATATCCCTTGGTGAGTAATGCTGGCCAATAATAAATACTTCAATATATTTACTTTCTACTTGAGGAAAGCTTTTGCAGATCTTTCTGCAGCCCCCCCCCCCCCCCCCCCCCCCCCCCCCCCCCCCCACCCACTCCACCACCCACACCCTTTAATAGACTTTGGTGGGACCTGACACATGACAGTAACCCTAGACCACAGCCAATACCATTTATGGACAGCAGCCAAATAATGGAGAGGGCAGTCCAGCACTTTCTCACTGTCTCCCACCCAAAACGGAGATGACCAGTTTCTGCTTAGCACTTTCCGAAGTGGAGTAGATAGATTGAAATGGTGTCACCCCATCCCATGGCACTGCGATGCTACTCCAACACACAATGTCGCCTCTGTACTGATTCAGATAATCCTTAACCTAACTTCCATATGCGACCAATCATCTCCAAGAATTAAAAGAGATCTTGTAGAGCAGAACGGAGATGGCCCGCCAAGCAGAGTCCCAATTTATGTTGAAAGGCCCATCTATTCATGTTGTTTAGGGCACTAGCATCATGAGGACTGGATGGTGGTAGTCAGACCATCTCCTTATGTCACTGTAGGTGTCCCAATTAAGAAGAACAAGCAAGGAGTTTATATAATCCAATATTTCAGATTAGGGGCAGTTCTTCAGAGAAATAAGATGCAAGTTTGTGAAAAGTGGCAATGTGGACCCAGTAATAAATGTGTTGAAGGATTCAACTATTCTTCAGCTGCAGAGTGCTGCGGTATGGGAAAGAAACTTAAAAGAGGAAGCAGAATTATACGTATGGGACAATGATTCTTTGATTTAAACACAATTGTGGACAATATGCAATTATTTCCACCCCCAGAGCTGCCATTAACTTAATTGTGATTTCATCACTTGTGAAAACATTTTCCCATTACACATTCCAGCTTCATGTTCTGATTATTTGTTCTGTGAAGTGTTCTTAGTGGAATTCCCAAATGACCCATTAAACACAAAGGCTTATTCATCAAATAAAAAGGTCCGTTATGTTGGGATAAACAAAATTTTATTCAGATGGAACTATTTGTACTGTCTGCAGTGGGTTTGCCAGTTGGATGCTTGGCAAGAATCAGTGATGTTAAATTCAGCGCCTTAGCTCGTTCACCCAGAGACAGGGAATCCTCTCAGTCATTTGAAGCAAGCAGTAGGGGGTGAGTTACACTCGTAGCATAAACAACAAACTTAAGTCAATTCATCTTATGGCACAGCATTGATGTTTCCAGCTGAAAACATAGGAGGTTGAGTTTCTAGAACGTTCAATTTTAAGTGTCTCCGTTCAGATTTTCCAATAGAGAATGTTTTGGGGGATTTATATTTCCCTCAACACAATTCCCCATTGGGAAATATGTAGGGTCGGTGGGGGGGGGGGGGGGGGGGGGGGAGGTCTTTGGGGATCTCAGCTCTTTAAGGCTGTTTTTGTTAAATACAGGGATAAAAAACATTGCCACCTATGGCAGTTCAATTTGTTCCTTCAATTTCAGCAATTAATTTTCAGATTTTACAGTGTGGAAACAGCAAGTCTCATTTCGGAACAGAAAACTGGTAGAAGTCATCACAAATCACTGCTAACTCATCACCTAGTGTGCAATTTTAAATACCTTTAGCAGGTCCACACCCTCAGCTGAAGTTCAGTTGAGAGGAAGAGAGCGAACCAGATTAAAATAAAGCCTAAATAATTTCTGATTTGGGTAATGAATGCTTTTTCAAAAGATATCATGGATGTTGAGGATTGTCAGACTACTTTTCAAATTTTCACCTTAAACCCTATCAGTTAGGTGGACTTTCTTCACAGAGGATTATGAACTGGTAGAATGTATTACTGCCAAGATCAAAGAATGCAAAATCTGCTGAATCATTGAAGAGTAAGCTTGATATGTTCCAAGTTATCGAAGACCAAGTGTTTGGATCAAGGATGAGATGGTGACAAAATCTCTGTCTGGAACACACAACCCAGAGTCACTCAATGAGGCAGAGATACCAACAAGGTTCCTCTCATTTCTAGGACGTTTATTTTCTCAGAATGGTATTGACGAGGAATTCACGCAACCTCCAACTTGAATTTGTGGGTGTTAGCTGGAAAGCATGAATGGGGTGATCACATTCATGGAGAGTTGAAAGCACTTACATTGTTGTCCTTTCAAACGTAACTGATCTGCATTGATTCTACACGCTTATCTGGATTAAAGTTTTAGGAAAACTCCGTATATGAACTTGAAGTAGAACATAGAACATAGAACATTACAGCGCAGTACAGGCCCTTCGGCCCTCGATGTTGCGCGGACCTGTGAAACCACTATAAAGCCCATCTACACCTCTTAACCTTTTTTCTAACGAAAACAGCCTCAAGTCCCTCAGCCTTTCCTCATAAGATCGTCCCTCCATACCAGGCAACATTCTGGTAAATCTCCTCTGCACCCTTTCCAATGCTTCACATCCTTCCTATAATATGGCGACCAGAATTGCACACAATACTCCAAATGCGGCTGCACCAGAGTTTTGTACAGCTGCAACATGACCTCATGGCTCCGAAACTCAATCCCTCTACCAATAAAAGCAAACACACAGTACGCCTTCTTAACAACCCTCTCAACCTGGGTGGCAACCTTCAGGGATCTATGTACATGGACATCAAGATCTCTCTGCTCATCCACACTGCCAAGAATCTTACCATTAGCCCAGTACTCTGTCTTCCTGTTCTTCCTTCCAAAATGAATCACCTCACACTTTTCTGCATTAAACTCCATTTGCCACCTCTCAGCCCAGCTCTGCAGCTTATCTATGTCCCTCTGTAACTTGTAACATCCTTCCGCACTGTCCACAACTCCACCAACTTTAGTGTCATCTGCAAATTTACTCACCCATCCTTCTACACCCTCCTCCAGGTCATTTATAAAAATGACAAACAGCAATGGCCCCAAAACAGATCCTTGTGGTACACCACTAGTAACTGGACTCCAGTCCAAACATTTCCCATCAACCACCACCCTTTGTCTTCTTCCAGCTAGCCAATTTCTGATCCAAACTGCTAAATCACCCTGAATCCCATGTATTTTCTGCAGTAACCTACCGTGGGGAACCTTATCAAATGCTTTACTGAAATCCATATACACCACATCAACTGCTTTACCTCATCCACCTGTTTGGTCACCTTCTCAAAGAACTTAATAAGGTTTGTGAGGCACGACCTACCCTTCACAAAACCGTGTTGACTATCTCTAATCAAATTATTCCTTTCAGATGATTATACATCCTATCTCTTATAAACCTTTCCAAGATTTTGCCCACAACAGAAGTAAGGCTCACTGGTCTATAGTTACCGGGGTTGTCTCTACTCCCCTTCTTGAACAAAGGGACAACATTTGCTATCCTCCAGTCTTCTGGCACTATTCCTGTTGACAAAGATGACTTAAAGATCAAAGCCACAGGCTCAGCAATCTCCTCCCTAGCTTCCCAGAGAATCCTAGGATAATCCCATCCGGCCCAAGGGAGTTATCTATTTTCACACTTTCTAGAATTGCTAACACCTCCTCCTTATGAACCTCAAGCCCTCCTAGTCTAGTAGCCTGAATCTCAGTATTCTCCGCGACAACATTGTCTTTTTTCTGCGTGAATACTGACGTATTCACGCAGTAGATGAAGAAACAAATGGAATTTTCTAAGAAAGAGAAAGAGAAAATCGCTTAGTGTCGTGTTGTCACATGATTGTAATTACATTTCAATCCAATGCATTAGATTGATGGCAATTCAGACATAAGTGATATATGAACCTTTTTATGTCGAATTTAATCAATTCTTTTATGCGAATTCAGCTAAACCTCTGTGACTCATTAGCATCGCTCACCACCAATACTCCCCTGTTATCTGGTAGCTCAGCAAATTTTCGGAATACATGCCAGTTCTCAACAAGCTGTAAATTTATGTTTAAAATTCTGTATGTCCATTTCTATCCACATGGATACCTGTGCATGATCTGAATATCCATTCATTCTTGGGTGTTACTATTCCATTCAGTTGCTCACAAGCAATGTTGTGCTTTGGGCATTTTTTCCACATCAGATGATGATTTTGTCACTCTAATCCTGTTTCCAAATATTAAAAACAGCTTTATTTGAGCAAGTAGCAAAGTTACACTAGAAAAGGCACAGCATGCCAGTGTGTGCAGTTCCAAAGTCAAAAAATAACTTCCAATTTAAGTGAAGTTGGCTGTAAGATCTTGAGCAAGTTAAAACAAACTTGATGGAAAAATTATGTCTCATTTCAGCTTCAGTAGAGTTTTAGAAAATGAAATTTGCTTGTACAATTTTTTATTTTATTTTTTATTTGGTTAAAAGCTCTTGGAATATTTATTAATTGGTTCTTGCTGCATTTAAACACATGTGATTTTGCTTTTCTTTGGTTAATATAGTCAGAGGAAGACAAAGACAACAAGGAACCTCATAGTAGCATGGACCTGCTCACTGGAAAGTGTCCCTCGGACATGGGCCTGAATTTTTACATGCATTTGGCAGGCCAGGAAGTGGGTGGGAAATGCATTCCCAGCCCCGGTCCAACAGTGCAACTTCACGCTGCCTGGCCAATTAACAGCCATCCAGCAGGAAATGCGCTCTGTAAAAGTGCTGCTGGGAGGGCGGGAAGAGGGCAGGTGGCGCAAGAAAGGCTGATGCTTCCTATGGACTCACTCAGGAGTACAGCCACTGCAGGAGACGTCTCGGGAGCTGCAGACCAATGAAAAATACCAATGTTTAAACTATGCCACAAGTATTTCGGCAGTACATTAACCCAGACACACTTGTTAATGTTATTTGAGCCCCGGCGTTTAATCCCGCCCTCGATTGCAATTGCATCTGAAATGTAAAAGCTGCCCTGCCAGTCGGCTCGCCTGCCATGGGTAAAGGCAGACAGTCAATGTAAAATTCCAGTCAACTGCCGTTTAATTAGGTTAAATTGGCTTCTTGATTGTTGGCGAGTGCATGTCCACCAAGTTTTTTTAAATTTGTTCTTGGGATGTGGGTGTCACTGGCTGGGCCAGCATTTGTTGCCCATCTCTAATGGCCCTTGAACTGTGTGGCTTGCTAAGCCATTTCAGTGGGGGACAGAATCAACTACATTGCTGTGGGCCTGGAGTCGCATGTCGGCCAGACCGGGTAAATATGGCAGATTTCCTTCCTAAATGACATTAGTGAACCAGATTGGTTTTTACGACAATCAGCAATGGTTTCATGGCTATCATAAAGCTTTTTATTCCAGTTTTTATTGAATTCAAATTTCACCATCTGACATAGTGGGTTTTGAACCCGGGACCCCAGAGGATTACCCTGGGTCTCAGGATTACTAGTCCAGTGACAATACCACTATGCCACTGCCTCCCTTTATATCACGCAAGGGTAGAATGATGTCGAGACAGGTGCCCGGCGTCGTCTCTGTGAATTTATGCACTTCCAGGTTGGGCACACACTGGAATTTTCTAAGTAAGATCCTGGCCATGGGGTCTGCTCGAAAAATTCCACTAATACCGCCATTTTTAACAACCACTGTGGCTGCAAACCCCAAATCTGTGACACTAAGCTTTCTTCAGCACTTTTTGTTAATGAACTTGATGTTTACCAAGATAAAAGGTTAAGGAATGGAACATAAATTCTATCTTTGTCACTAGTAAAAGCACTGATCATTCCCAGGTCAGCCAAAGTAAGGCAGGGTGTAGAATAATGTCCATGTCAAAAATGCTTAAGGTTTAGCTCATCATTGTCACAAGTTCTATTTAAAAAGCAATTAAAATAGTAACAAATCTGTTTCACAAACAAAAATCATACCTTATTATAACTTATTCTAGTCGCCATCTTGCAGTTTGTATGAGGGAAGAGCCAAGCTACTCAATTCAAATACAGTATCTGTTTCAGAGTTTCTTAATGTTGAATTTGCAGGAGAGAAACCGGCCACTTAGCCCAACTGATCAATGCCAGTCTTGATGCTCCACATGAGCGTCCTCCCAACCTGCTTCCATCTAACCCTATAGTATATCCTTCTCCACCCCTTTCTCCCTCACTTATGTATCTGGCTACTTTTTCTGATATTTGCCTCAACTACTCCTTGAGGCAAGAAGTTCCACATTCTAATCTGTGGTAAAAAATTTCTCCTGAATTCCTTACTGGATTTATTAGTGGCTGTCTTGCACATAAGATTGTAGGTGTGAATAGCTATGCATTTCATGAACCTCTGCTTACCATTCTGAAGTCACTTGGTTACACTTTTAAAACCAATTATTTTGATGTGGAGCCCTTAAAGCAGTATTGGATGATGAGGACTATTCAGGAGAATAAGACAAGCCAGACCACTTCTCTAGCTTGTGAATGTTGCTGAAAAGAGAGATATGTGACTGAAGCCTTTCATCTCGTATTCATCAGGACAAATGCAAGAATACCAAATTTCAAACAATGATAATTTGTACCAGAGGAGAAAAGGGTCCCGATTGACTGGCAAGTCAGCTCTGATTGGCGAAGACATTGCCATGGAGAAAGAAATAGGGAACTATAGACTCCCCAAGCCCCTGGGTAATTAAGAAAGGCACAAAGATTGAATATATTCATTTTGCTTGCAGGGAACAGATTCCTGCATATGAATGTATGTCGCTTCTAGCGAGCCTAAATGAGTCATATTACAAACCCGATTGATTTGCTTGAAGTTAATTGTTCGTTTAGCTATTAGCGCACTCAGGATTGTTCAGTAAGTGCTGCCCAATCGCAGAGTCACATCTAATGGTAAACAATTTGTTTTGGGTTGAGTCTGTACCCTCCCTGTAAAGAACAACAAAGGAAGATGCTGTTTGATTTGATCAGCCGATCATTGGGATATATAACATACACACTTGGCATCACACCAGCATTGAAATTCATACAAAATATTGCTGAATTGTGTTGGGAGTGGCTAGACCAGGAGGAATCCAGGAGTTTAGGCCAGCACCGTGTGGGCCATCCAACTGCTAAGTTGGTGTGCTTCATGTCCATTTTATGTCAGGAGCACAAACGCAATGCATATCAATTGCTACCCTTTTACCTTTACAATGCTGTCTCTTCATTTTCTACATCTACTGTTTTTCAACTTTAAATTAACTGTAAGTAAATCATGGTGCTTCTGAAGACTGAAATCGACTTCAGTAATCTCACTGCATGTTCCTCATCAACCAGAGACTGCATGGCTCCAGTTAGGAAACTGAGCTCCTGACATTAGAAACTGTATAAATCCCACCATGGAAATAAATCATACGTGCCAGCAAACTCCCAGATCAGTCTGTGTTGAGTTAGCTGATCCCAAACTAGGTAACAGTTGGGACACTGTTACTGGCCTCAGCCCTTCAGGCCTACCCAGAAGGAAATAAAACAGTTTGGACCAGAATTCGTATTTCCCAATGTTAGTGTTTTTTTTCCTTCTGGGTGAGGGGAGGCAAAGGAAATCTAAGATTTCTCACACCTGATCATTGTGTGGTGTTGTCTGCTGGAAAGTGTGTAAGTATCGGCTAAGAACAGCTCAGCATTGTTTCTACATTCCTTCCATGATCAAGTGGCCTGATGATACTCATTTTGGTCTGCACACTCACAAAGATACTAAGGGTTACCAACATTTATGTTCCGCTTCTGCATCCTGTGTTGGCTTCCTCCGGGAATTGATGAGAGTACAAATCCAGAAGTGCGATCAAATGTGTCAGTGAGTTTTGCTCCAGATTTAATCTACACTCAAAGCAGTGGATGTCCTGAAATAGATATGTTTTTGTAAACAAATCATAGGGCAGTCAAAGAGAGAGATCTGGTAATGATTACAAGTTAGGTAATTAATTACTCCACACCTCATGCAGCCAAATGATCCGGTAGCAGCACAATTTAGTGATGGCACTGATCTGATAATACAGGAATAGTACGCTGAGCTGCACATTATTAGACCACATTGAGAGCACTGCAGATAAGCATGGTTTAAATATATTGAGAATGGAACAGCATTAAGACTCAATCAACATTTGATGCTTACACATTCTGATTACCTAAGGAGGCTATAATAGACCAGTGATAATTGTGCCTCCGCAGGGCCCTGGTGGAGATTATTGAACTCCACACGAGTAAGGATTGAATGTTGAACTTCTCTACTCTGCACAGTGTAAGTATTGTGTCATATTAACTATTGATTCAATGGTATGCAGTAAATCCAGTGACCTGACTATGAGGGCCACGAAGAATCCAGCACACGTTTGTAGAGTCAAACAGGAAGTAACTTTATTTACAACAATAGGTACACAGCAGCAGTAGTTCACCACTGCTTCCTCCTGTGGCTGGTACCACACTGCCCAGCTCTATTTATACAGCTGCAACTACTAGTGATTGCGATCCCCCCCCCCCCCCCCCCCCCACCCCCCTCCCCTCCCCTCCCCTCATTGGGGGAGATCATATTCCATGGGATAACCAATTGTCCCCAGCCAATAGGATTCGGCAGGTTTTAAACCCCCCCCCCCCAGTCTAGGGAATCTGCCGAGGGCATCGGACTTGTTTTACAGTAGGCTGGGCGAGAGGCGCTTGATCAGGTGGTGAATAATGAGGAGGCGAAAGGTGCTTCTGAGATGAACACCGTAACGGCTGCAAGTTCACGGGCCGTGGAACCGGGAGGCATCCTGCTGTGCATCTCGGAGTAGGAGTCGAGAACTTCCACCACCTCAGTATCCCTATATCCGTGAGGTTCTGTAGTGACCTGAGCAGGCCGTGAGTGCGGTGCCAGTGGGTGATAAGAACATAAGAACTAGGAGCAGGAGTAGGCCATCTGGCCCCTGGAGCCTGCTCCGCCATTCAATGAGATCATGGCTGATCTTTTTTTGACTCAGCTTCACTTTCCAGCCCGAACACCATAACCCTTAATCCCTTTATTCTTCAAAAAAACTATCTATCTTTATCTTAAAAACATTTAATGAAGGAGCCTCTACTGCTTCACTGGGCAAGGAATTCCATAGATTCACAAGCCTTTGGGTGAAGAAGTTCCTCCTAAACTCACTCCTAAATCTACTTCCCCTTATTTTGAGGGTATGCCCCCTAGTTGTGCTTTCACCTGCCAGTGGAAACAACCTGCCCGCATCTATCCTATCAATTCCCTTCATAATTTTATATGTTTCTATAAGACCCCCCCTCATACTTCTAAATTCCAATGAGTACAGTCCCAGTCTACTCAACCTCTCCTCGTAATCCAACCCCTTCAGAACATAGAACATTACAGCGCAGTACAGGCCCTTCGGCCCTCGATGTTGCGCCGACCTGTGAAACCACTCTAAACTCTGGGATTAATTAGTGAATCTCCTCTGCACACCCTCCAGTGCCAGTATGTCCTTTCTCAAGTAAGGAGACCAAAACTGAACACAATACTCCAGGTGTGGCCTCACTAACACCTTATACAATTGCAGCATAACCTCCCTAGTCTTAAACTCTATCCCTCCAGCAATGAAGGATGAAATTCCATTCGCCTTCTGAATCACCTGTTGCACCTGTAAACCAACTTTTTGCGACTCATGCACTAACACACCCAGGTCCCTCTGCACAACAGCATGTTTTAATATTTTATCATTTAAATAATCCCTTTTGCTGTTATTCCTACCAAAATGGATAACCTCACATTTGTCAACATTGTATTCCATCTGCCAGACCCTAGCCCATTCACTTAGCCTATCCAAATCCTTCTGCAGACTTCCAGTATCCTCTGCACTTTTTGCTTTACCACTCATCTTACTGTCGTCTGCAAACTTGGACACATTGCCCTTGGTCCCCAACTCCAAATTATCTATGTAAATTGTGAACAACGGTGGGCCCAACACTGATCCCTGAGGGACACCACTAGCTACTGATTGCCAACCAGAGAAACACCCATTGATCCCCACTCTTTGCTTTTTTATTAATTAACCAATCCTCTATCCATGCTACTACTTTCGCCTTAATGCCATGCATCTTTATCTTATGCATCAAGCTTTTGTGTGGTACCTTGTCAAAGGCTTTCTGGAAATCCAGATATACCACATCCATTGGCTCCCCGTTATCTACCGCACTGCTAATGTCCTCAAAAAATTCCACTAAATTAGTTAGGCACAACCTGCCCTTTATGAACCCATGCTGCATCTGCCCAATGGGACAATTTCCATCCAGATGCCTCGCTATTTCTTCCTTGATGATAGATTCCAGCATCTTCCCTACTACTGAAGTTAAGCTCACTGGCCTATAATTACCCACTTTCTGCCTACCTCCTTTTTTAAACAGTGGTGTCACGTTTGCTAATTTCCAATCCGCCGGGACCACCCCAGAGCCTATTGAATTTTGGTAAATTATCACTAGTGCATTTGCAATTTCCCTAGCCATCTCTTTTAGCACTCTGGGATGCATTCCATCAGGGCCAGGAGACTTGTCTACCTTTAGCCCCATTAGCTTGCCCATCACTACCTCCTTAGTGATAACAATCCTCTCAAAGTCCTCACCTGTCATAGCCTCATTTCTGTCAGTCACTGGCATGTTATTTGTGACTTCCACTGTGAAGACTGACCCAAAAATCCTGTTCAGTTCCTCAGCCATGTCCTCATCTCCCATTATTAAATCTCCCTTCTCATCCTCTAAAGGACCAATATTTACCTTAGCCACTCTTTTTTGTTTTATATATTTGTAGAAACATTTACTGTCTGTTTTTATATTCTGAGCAAGTTTATTCTCATAATCTATTTTACTCTTCTTTACAGCTTTTTTAGTAGCTTTCTGTTGCCCCTTAAAGATTTCCCAGTCCTCTAGTCTCCCACTAATCTTTGCCACTTTATATGCTTTTTCCTTCAATTTGATACTCTCCCTTATTTCCTTAGATAACCACGGTTGATTTCCCCTCTTTCTACCGTCCTTCCTTTTTGTTGGTATAAACCTTTGCTGAGCACTGTGAAAAATCGCTTGAAAGGTTCTCCACTGTTCCTCAACTGTTTCACCATAAAGTCTTTGCTCCCAGTCAACCTTAGCTAGTTCTTCTCTCATCCCATTGTAATCGCCTTTGTTTAAGCACAAAACACTAGCGTTTGATTTTACCTTCTCACCCTCCATCTGTATTTTAAATTCCACCATATTGTGATCGCTCCTTCCGAGAGGATCCCTAACTATGAGATCATGAATTAATCCTGTCTCATTACACAGGACCAGATCTAGGGCCACTTGTTCCCTCGTAGGTTCCATTACATACAGATCTAGAATATTGTGGATACATTCTATAAACTCCTCCTCAAGGCTGCCTTGACCGACCTGGTTAAACCAATCGACATATAGATTAAAATCCCCCATGATAACTGCTGCACCATTTCTACATGCATCCGTTATTTCTTTGTTTATTGCCTGCCCCACCATAATGTTACTATTTGGTGGCTTATAGACTACTCCTATCAGTGACTTTTTTGCCTTACTATTCCTGATTTCCACCCAAATGGATTCAACCTTTTCCTCCATAGCACCGATGTCATCGCTTACTATTGCCCGGATGTCATCCTTAAATAACAGAGCTACACCACGTCCCTTACCATCCACTCTGTCCTTCCGAATAGTTTGATACCCTTGGATATTTAACTCCCAGTCGTGACGATCCTTTAACCATGTTTCAGTAATGGCCACTAAATCATAGTCATTCACGATGATTTGCGCCATCAACTCATTTACCTTATTCCGAATACTATGAGCATTCATGTAAAGTACACTTGTATTGGCTTTTTTACCTCTGTTCTGAATCTTAACACCTCGATCAGTATCCTCTCCTAAGTTATATTTCCTCTTAACGTTTCTCCTAATTTTCCTTGTCGTTGAACCCATGTCTTCATGTAACAACCTGCCGCTTACCATTAATGTTTTTACTTCCCGTTTTATTCCTTTTAGTATTACTGGTCTTATTCACAGAGCTCCCCTCAGTCACTGTACCTTCTACTGTCACCCTTTTTGATTTTTGACTATGGCTTCTCTGCCTTACACTTTCCCCCTTACTGCCTTTTGTTTCTGTCCCTGTTTTACTACCTTCCAATTTCCTGCATCGGTTCCCATCCCCCTGCCACATTAGCTTGAACCCTCCCCACCAGCTCTAGCAAACACCCCCCCGCTAGGACATCGGTTCCAGTCCTGCCCAGGTGCAGACCGTCTGGTTTGTACTGGTCCCACCTCCCCCAGAACCGGTTCCAATGGCCCAGGAATTTGAATCCCTCCCTCTTGCACCATCTCTCGAGCCACGCATTTATCCTATCTATCCTGACATTCCTACTCTGACTAGCTCATAGCACTGGTAGCAATCCTGAGATTACTACCTTTTGAGGTCCTACTTTTTAGTTTAACTCCTAACTCCCTGAATTCAGTTGTAGGACCTCATCGCGTTTTTTACCCATATCGTTGGTGCCTATGTGCACCCCAACAGCTGGCTGTTCACCCTCCCCCCCCCCCCCCCCCCACCCCCCCAGAATGTCCTGCAGCCGCTCCGAGACATCCTTGACCCTTGCACCAGGAAGGCAACATACTATCCTGGAGTCTCGATTACATCCGCAGAACCGCCTGTCTATTCCCCTTACGATTGAGTCCCCTATCACTATAGCCCTGCCATTCTTCTTCCTGCCCAGCTGCGCAGCAGAGCCAGCCACGGTGCCATGAACCTGGCTGCTGCTGCCTTCCCCTGGAGAGCCATCTCCCTCAACAGTATCCAAAGCGGTATATCTGTTTTGCAGGGAGATGACCGCAGGGGACACTTGCACTGCCTTCCTACTCTTGCTCTGTCTTTTGGTCACCCATTTTCTATCTCCCTCAGTACCTTTCACCTGCGGTGTGACCAGCTCGCTAAACGTGCTAACCACGACATCCTCAGCATCGCGGATGCTCCAAAGTGAGTCCATCCGCAGCTCCAGAGCCATCAAGCTGTCTAACAGGAGCTGCAACTGGACACACTTCTTGCACGCGAAGGAGCCAGGGACAGTGGACGTGTCCTTGAGCTCCCACATCGCACACAAGGAGCATGGCACAGGTCTGATATCTCATGTCGTGTCTTAAACCATAGATTAACTTATACAACTACAATTCCAAAAAACGAAAGAAAAAATAAATTAGACAATGAAAAGAAAAACTACTTACCAGTCACTTACCAGGGATAAAAAGCACCTCCTCCTCCCCCCAAGCTTCAACTCCCATCAAGATTCAAATTCCCAAACTCACTCTTTGCTGTCTCACTCTGGCTGTGTCTTCTCTGGCTCACTGGGAGAACTCTCTGGGAGTGAGTTACAAGTTGCTCTTTTTAAATTGGCCTGAGTTGACTCCCCTCCCCCACCTGCTTTTAGATCAAAGTAGATTAAAGTGGCTAACACTTAACTGCCAACCAGTTATGTGAGTGGGTGGGGCAGCCCTTGTTAACCTTCACTGCACAATTCTACATTGCAGCCCTTGTTACCCTACACTGCACAATTCTAGATTAATTTAAATTAATTTAAACTCCTGAAATTTAAAAAGAGCTGCCTTCCTGATTTGATTGGATTCAATTCCCACCTAGATTCAAATTCCCAAACTCACTCTTTGCTGTCTCACTCTGGCTATGTCTTCTCTGGCTCACTGGGAGAACTTACTCTCGAGGACAAGCATGCAATGTGCTCTACATGTGGCTTTGTATCCCATCCTCTTCGCCAGTTTTTGTGAGAGCCACAAAGAATCCAGCACACGTTTGTAGAGTCAAACAGAAAGTAACTTTATTTACAACAATATGTACACAGCAGCTGCAGTTCACCACTGCTTCCTTCTCCATGGTACCACACTGCCCAGCTCTATTTATATTAGCTGGAGGAGCTAATACTCTCCAAAATACATCATGGGATAAACAATTGTCCCCAACCAATAGGATTCGGGCAGGTTATAACACTGACTCTCACTCTTTCAGTTTAATATC
The DNA here is from genome assembly GCF_047496885.1 of Scyliorhinus torazame. NCBI lineage: Eukaryota > Metazoa > Chordata > Chondrichthyes > Carcharhiniformes > Scyliorhinidae > Scyliorhinus > Scyliorhinus torazame. The sequence continues at coordinate 111,535,338 of NC_092720.1, read as the reverse complement.
AAAGTTGGTAAAATCATCATATTTTTATAAATAGGTAGATGTGCAAAGACAGTGGGAGCAAATCTTCCCAAAAATTTCTAATTGTAATCTCTGGCAGGAAATACGGTGTGATTCCCTTGGTGGGTCGGCGCAATCCAGACCACAATCCATCCACACTTAGAAACTTGTTTGGAGGTTGGGGTGATTTGCACTGTGAATGAGGTGTGCAGGACAAAAGACCTCCTCAGAGGGGGTTCCCGACCTTAAGACAACCCCCCAATCATTGTCATCAGGCCATTAGCCCCACCCCAATGTGAGTGACACCCCTCTATGGGGGGTCACCAAAGACCACCCTCTTCATACGCCCCCTCTTCCCCCATTTGCCATGTTGGCACTGCCAGTGTGCCTGGGCAGTGCCAGAGCCATGCCCCTGACACCCAGGGGTTCAATGGCCTCCAAGCCACCTGGCGTCTGGTGTCCATTTTTGGGCTGGCTGGTGGGAGCGTTACAGGAGCCGGGTGAATTCAGCTGAAAGACGATTTGGCATACTTCATTTTAAATATGCTATGCTGGGCATGAACCAAATTACATTGACAGCTGGGGGCGAGGAAAATCTCAAAATGCGTTCTCGCCTGCGCAAATCGCGTTATGGCCCTCTCGCAAGTCTCTAGCCATAATATAATTTACACCTGTGTGCCGCAGAGTCGCCTCCAGTGTTTTGCATTGAAAGCCAGCAATGCTTCTTAGCCTCTCCCAGGATCTACTTGGCGCGCCATGCTCTTGCTCGAGCACAAGCGGCTAGTAGATCTTGGCTACACTTGTCTTTGAATTGTGCAGCTCTCTTAATTGTTCACAGCTGCATTTTCATTGGCTATTCATCTGGATGATTTCATTGTGCAGAGAGTGTCTTTCCCGTGGCATTTCTTGATTTTCCATTTCCTATGTTCGGGAAAATTGGAACTCTGGGAGTGATGGTTGTTCTGTACAGCTGATGAGAACCCATTCTTCTTGACTAGTCGACTGCAGTGAGGGATCAACCTCACTGATTGTTTATATATGCCTGTGGTCGCAGTGGTATATTTGGTTATGCACTTCCACTGTGTACGATTGAAGGAACAACTTCTCTACATGTTCCAAGTTTCCACGTGGGCTTACTCCTGTTGACAGAATTGAAGATTTGTACCCTGACTGGCTCTCCAATCCTCAGCTCTGAAAATGGTTTGGCAGTGCAGTCTTGTCAAAATGAAATTTACTTTTCAGCCGTTTCACCTTAATTTTTTTAATTCACGCCTGTTACTACTTCTGGTTTCAGGAGCCTTTTTTTTCTTTTGGAAGAGTAATTTAAGTGAGGTGTGACATTAGTCTTTTCATTCATTCAGCTGGTTTGTTTCTCTGCTCAGGAGTTGCCTGCTGTGCTAGATTTGCTCAATTTCCTGATGATTTCTTTGCCAGCTTTGCAGACTCCGTCTTTCCATTTGACTGGGATAGTGTGTAGATGATGTGTAGTGCTGAATTTCCCAATCCTTTGTGAAACAGCTGAAATATTTACTTGTGAACTGAGTGCCATTGTCACTCATCACAATGTCTAGAATGCCATAAAGACTAAAGTGTGCGTTCAGGCATTATACTATCTCTCCTGTCATTGGTAGTCTACAGTGAGAAGAAATCAGTTCCTGTAAGGTGAAGGGGTTCCCAGCTTCATCCATGGCCTGTCTAGAATGGCATGCATCATCAACAGATCTTCCGCTTGTTTAGCTTGGTACTTGTTACAAGCACCACACTGGCCAAGGTGGTCTTTAATTTCATTGCTCATGTTTGGCCAGTAGAGCACTTATCTTGCCTTTCTCAGATTTGATGGCTTGTGTGGATGTGCTTCAGTATCTCTCCTCTCATCTCTTTCAGGATGATGATTCTATTTACTTTGTAGTCTAAAGGCTCTTTCTTTTGATCCCCTTATTTCCTTTCTTTATTTTGCTGTTATCATTTTGATCCATGGCTGCTTAATGGACATATATTTTTAAGTTGAGCAGAGGAAGTGAAGAATTCAAAAGGAGAACACTGCTAGCCTTTGGACAGCAGAACTTGGATTTTACGGCACCCGACAGATCGGTGGGACTCGCTTCGATTGGCTGGCTGGTGTCCAATGCTGTTTAGCACAGGGCTTAATCGCTGGCTTTGAAAGCAGACCAAGGCAGGCCAGCAACACGGTTCAATTCCAGTAACAGCATCCCCGAACAGGCGCCGGAATGTGGCGACTAGGGGCTTTTTGAAGCCTACTTGTGACAATAAGCGATTTTCATTTTTCATTTCAATGAATTGGCCAAAAGGCAGCATTCTGCCTGGTAACAGGTGGTGATTTGATCATGCTCGAGTGGGGTGATTATCAGAGAGCCAGGGGAAGAACAATTTTGAGTCCTGGATGCTCAGACTCTCTCGCTCTCTTGCTCTCCCCCCCACTCTCTCTCTCTCTCGCGCTCCGCTCTCTCTCTCCAGAAATGCAGCTGTATTTCTGAAACTGCAGAGACCTGAAAAAATCAACAGTGAAAACCATTACGGACTGAAAGTAGAAAACCTCTAACTGAAATCCTTGAAGGAAGGTGTGCTAGAAACAACCATCTGAATCCAGGAGGAGAAAGAGGCAGACGTTCTGGCCTTTGCTTCCCTGGTAGCCCGGAGACGGATACTATTAGCTTGGAGGGACTCAAAGCCCCCGAAGTCGGAGACCTGGCTATCGGCCATGGCTAGCTTTTTCTGTTTGGAGAAAATCAAGTTCGCCTTGAGAGGGTCAATGTTAGTGTTCGACAGGAGGTGGCAACTGTTCGTCGACTTCTTCGCGGAAAATTAATCGTCAGCAGAAGGGGGGGGGTTAGTTTAGCATTGAGTAGGGGATTAATAAAGGTGGGACCTGTAAGGGAGGGAGACTGCTTTTGCACTATGTTTATCATTTCATGTGCAGTGTTTATTTTGTTGTTGTTTTAATACCCAAAATACCTCAATAAAATGTTTCTTAAGAAAAAGGAAACAACTATCGAAAACAAAGCCCCTTATCTTTTTAATTTCATTATTAATTTTACACTGCTCTTCCTTCTGTGCTTGTGTGTGTGTGTATATGTATAGAGAGTGGAGTGAGTTTTGGTGGGGGGAGGGTTGGAATTAGATAATAGTTAACCTGCTGTGTTTGCTACATATTTAATTATAGTTACTGTTATTACTATAATTAATTGTTTAAATTTACAAACCTGGTGACTGTCATTATTGGGTAGCTAAGGACCAAAGACTTTGGTTGTTTTTCTAAGAATTATTTATTAATTTTAATTTTGTTGCAACTCCAGGTCAGGTGGGCCTGGAATTGACTGCGCACAAGCCCAGCGGGTCATAACAATACAAAATGCCATCTTGGGCTGTCAATTCATCTCAGTATGCCCAATATTCACTTCCAGAGGTGTGCCGTGATGCTCTCAGGCCATTCTTTCATCTCTACTTTTTGTCGCTTTTGGAAAGTTGCACCTTGCTGGGTAGTTCGCTGAATTCCAACAAAGCGTATATCTGTCAGATTCAATGTCTCTGCTGGGTGATGACTTTAGATCAAATTGAGATTTTGCTTCATGTTGAATCTGGAAGATTTCAACTTCTGTTGTAACATCCTCAACTTTCTTCATGGGGAGTGCTGCACTTGAGAGCGTGTCAGCGATGTACATCTGCTTGTATGTCATGTCCAGATGATATCTCTGCAAACAAAGTAACATTCTTTGCAGGCACTTTGGAACAAATAGTAACGGTTTAAGAAAAATGCTTTGAAGTGGTTTGTGGTCGGACTCCACTGTTACCTTGTCTCTCCCACGCAGATATTAATGAAAATGCTCACAAGTAAAAACAATAGCCAGGCAATCTGTCTCAAATGCGACAGGTTATCCTTGCTGCAGTGGGGTTCCCCAAGACCTGTCTTACTGACGGAACATTGCAAGGTGACTTGAGCATTGATACTAAAGTAGTTCAGCACTGGCCTTGTTACCACTGGTTGTTTTATTTTGGTGCTTTCTGCTTCTTGTTCTCTGCCCCAATACCACTGCCCCACTTTAACAGTGAGCTTGCATGAAGGTTCCTACTCTGACAAATTTGACAAAGATTTTGCTTATTTCAACAATCCAACCCATGAATCCAACAATTTGTTGCACTGTTTTCACCTCTGGTGGTTGATGTATCGCTGCTACAGCGCTCATCTTGTCAGGATCAGGACAAAGACCTTTTGCTGTCAGTACATGACCTTTGTACTTTTCTCCAAGCATCTCCCAGTTGCAATTTCTCCGTGTTTAGTTTCAGATTCATCTGACAAGATTTCGCCACAGTCCCTCCCCAGCAGTGTCAGAAGTGTGGCTACTCTTTGCAGCTACCCTGCTCCTGTTTATCTTTTGCTGGTAGGTGTGAACTTACTGCTCGGTGTGCGCTGTTCAACACTTAGCTTCAAAATTAATGGACCCAACGTTTGTGTATTGCTGAGGATCCTGTCTGAGTCAGGTGGGCTGCCTAATATAAAGAAGATCCAGTTGTGATGGCATCAGGTGGGAGGCGAGGGGAAATGGGGCATTAAATTCTGCACCGTTGCTCCATTCTTGTCAAGCAGCATGGGCTAAAATCATCCACATGTCTCTGTTTTACACCAAAATCTAAAACTCACTGCCAAAAGATGTCATTGAGATGAATATCATGGATTCCTTGTAATGGGAAGCTAGCTAGGTTCATGAAAGGGAAAAGGGAGTAGAAGGATATGTTGATGGGGTGAGATGATGGGGTGGGTGGTGGCTCCTGTGGAGCATAAACACAGGTATGGACCTGTTTCTGTGCTGTAAAATTCTATGTATCTCTCTCTGTTCTACGGGAAAATTCTTTGATGGGTCTCTTTGTTTCGATCAAGTGAAAACATCTGGGGATATGACTCATTTATGTCATTTTCTTCGCGATTCCCCTGTTTGCCGTTAGCAGTTACCTCAGGGCATGAGGAGGACTACTGTGCATCTCCTATACTTTGTGTAGTTAATTTTTACATCATGCAGTGTTCAGTGTATGTCATGAATAAATATACCATCTACTGCTCATCAACTTTAACAAGATATTTGCAAGTTCCCTAAGGCAGCTGTGGCTCTCTTGTTTATACAGCACCCTTTACTGTAACATCTGCAAAACATTAGCAAATTTTATAATAAATTATTTATCTGACCACTGCAGTATTTACTTCTTTCTGTGGGGTCAAATCCCAGTCTTGGGCAGCAGAAAGTCAGGCGCACAGGAACAGCATTCTTCACTTGCTGCAGGATTGAAAAGTATTTCAGCAAAAAATAGATCTCCACAGTTAATCACCTCGACCCTCGGAAGTTACCAGATCAAAGACGAGGATCACGAGTGCACGGTTTTGCTTGTGGATTTTCCACAGAAACAGCCATGGGAGATAATATAGCTAATGTCATTAATAATGACTATTGACACTTGGCTTCAAGTGGATCAATGAAATGAAGAACTTGCATTTATGTAACTCATTTTACAATCCAGGATGTCCTTGCGTATTTTACAGCCTTTGAATTATTTTTTTGAAATGTAATCACTGTCATACGGAAATTAAATCATCCTCTTTAAGTTGGTCATGCTAATTTCAGAGCTTCACTCCTATTCTCAGCTGCGAAGGGGATGGAAATGCGAACTCTTCAAAATAATTCTTCAAAAATGCCGGGATCTACCCAGCTCGCTACTCTTCGTGAGATCTAACGTGATCCCGCGAGACTTCGCAATGTGAATCCCAATGTGGATGGGATCATTTTTTGGCAAATCCGCACATTCAAGCGAGTCAGCTAGTCTCACTTTAATATGCAGTTCCCTGAGATAACAGAGGCTTCGGTATCTATTTCCTTTGCCTCGGAGACCTCGGGTAACCACCGTTCAGTACTGGTGGCCAGAAATGGGGACCAGGCGAAACGGCACTTGTGGGGGTTTCGCAGGGAATCGGAGGCCCACAGGTACTTGCCCTCTGGGCACGGTGGCACACTGCTACTGTCAGCCTGGTACCCTGGAAATGCCATTTGGGTGCCATCCTGACAGTGCCAAGGTGTCCAGGTGGCACTGTCAGCTAACAGAGGGTGTCGGGCTGACATTTGTTTACTGATGAGGATCAGGCCCAGGTGTGCCATGAGGTGGGTTGCAGGGGAGGGTGAGGACCCCGTTATAGGTGAGTTGGGAGTTTGGGGGGTCGCGTCAGGAGCTCGAGAGATTGGGATACCATTTAAAAATGGCATCTTGATGTCTCTCTGCACTGAGGAGCTCCAACGAAGGGGGCTCCTCAGTGCCGGAAATGGGACTAAGTGCAGCCTCGGCCTCGCATTCTTCGGTGAGGCCCCGTATCTGACCGGTGTGCATTAGGTAGTTCTGTTTCTCGGCTCTGTGAGTGCCAGGAAACACGCGGTTAAATACGCTCACTGTGTGACTCTGGTTCCAATTTGGTTAGAGCGAACCCTATGTCAAAACAGTCATCTGATAAAGGAGCTATGCTCCATAAGCTAGTGATTACAAATAAACCTGTTGGACTTTTACCTGGTATTGTAAGACTTCTTACTGTAAACAGTCACATTCATTGAAAAACGTATCTATTAAAATAATTTCTCATCCAGCTTTCTAACAGCTCTCTCACTGGCTCTTCCATATTTCAAAATACACCCAGTATTTAAGATTGATTTTCCAATATATTCTGGAACAGCTTGGGTAAGAGAATAATTCTCTTTCAAAGCAGAATTTTGTTAACACAACAAAAGCACACAGGTACAAACCACACAAGTGAAGTAATTTTCTTCTGGGTTGTTGGCTGCATGCCAAGAGATTAATCCCCCATTCCTGGATAATCCCAGATAACCCATGAAGATTGGCAACCTTGACACACACACACATAAAGACCATTTCACGAAATGATGGAGAAAAAATATATTCAGAGGTGATTGCTCTTGACTTCAAGGCAACATCTAAACAGTGTGGCATCAAGGAGCACTAGCAAAACTGGAGTCAATGGAAATTAGGGGGAAATTCTCCATTGGCTGGAGTCATTCCCAGCATAAAGGAAAGTGGTTGTGATTACTGGAGGTCAATCATGTCAGTCCAGGTACATTGCACAGGAGTTCTTCAGGGTAGTGTTCTCGACCCAACCACTGTCAGCTACTTCATCAATGACATTCCCTCCTTCATATAGTCAGAAGTGGGGATCTTCGCTGATGATTGTACAACATTCAGCACCATTTGCGACACCTCAGATACTGAAACAGCCCATGTCTTTCTGCAGCAAAACCTGGACAACATTCAACTTTGGGGTTGATAAGCAGCAAATGACATTCACACCACCAAGTGCCAGGCAAGGATAATCTGCAACAAGAGAGAATCTAATCATATTTCTTTGACGTTCCCATCACTGAATTATCAGCATCCTGGGGGTTACCATTGACCAGAAACTAAACTCAACTAGCCATATAAATACTATGGCTGCAAGAGCAGGTCAGAACCTAAGAATCCTGCAGCAAGTAAATCACCTCCTGACCCCCCCAAAGCCTGTCCACCATCGACAAGGCACAAGTCAGGAGCAACCCCGGGGCACAACATTTCAGCTGGAATCTAATTACATTTTCCGAAATATTTACCCATGGGTTTCCCCAGAGTGGGTTGCTCAACAGTCTTGTCTTATCATAGAATTTACAGTGCAGAAGGAGGCCATTCGGCCCATCAAGTCTGCACCGGCTCTTGGAAAGAGCACCCTACCCAAGGTCAACACCGCCACCCTATCCCCATAACCCAGTAACCCCACCCAACATTAAGGGCAATTTTGGACACTATGGGCAATTTATCATGGCCAATCCACCTAACCTGCACATCTTTGGACTGTGGGGGGAAACCGGAGCACCCGGAGGAAACCCACGCACACACGGGGAGGATGTGCAGACTCCGCACAGACAGTGACCCAAGCCGGAATCGAACCTGGGACCCTGGAGCTGTGAAGCAATTGTACTATCCACAAGGCTACCATGCTGCCCCAAGTAAAGTTGCGATGTCCTACGAAACAGGGGGGAGGTAGGACTGGCTGGTCATACTCCATCATCCCATAGACCAATATTAGCATGATGCCTTAAAAACGTCCCCAGTCTGCTATCTATTCTCTAAACCTATGTCTATGTTGCATAGCTTGGGAGGCCGCAAAGGGGGAAGATCAGGAATGAAAGCATTTTTAAAGCTTAAGAATGACTGAAGGGGCATTAATAATAAATGCAGAAAGAAATTAATACAGTCAAACAAATAACTTCTGATTCCATTTCTCCTGTTATGAGGAGCAGTCTCTTTTGATGTCCCACTTTTGATGATTTGCTGCTGTATCGAGAAGGAAATTAACCTGTTTTAAATTAAGTAGTTCTACCTCTTGCTTCCATTTTTCAAACATTGCTTTGATGGCCCGAGAAGACATTTCCCCTCGTGAGATTCCTTCAAAAGATTTTGCTCACTTGTAGGGTAACAGTTCAACTCTGGGCTGCATAAAACTGTTCCTGAACAAATCAAAAACACAACTGAGGGAAGGAACTTTCCCTTGCCCTACTCTCCCCTCTAGCCTCTCTAATCAGTTTACTTCTAATTGCTCATGTTAGATTTCCTTATCCCAAAGCAAATAGCAACTGCAATTTTGGGCCACTAGTAGCAGAATAATGAGTAGATAATAAGTTCAAAAAATTAAAAATACAGATTATGAAGAAGACTGGTGGACATTAAGAAAATATATTGAAGCTCCAAAGAAGGACAGCTACACAATATTCATCTGCGTATTCAACTGTAGCATTATTAAAAATGACCAGATTATCGTCAAAGAATGTATCTTAAAAGGGTTGATGACAAGAAATTTACTACTTATTTTAATCTTTTGTAGAATTATTTTTATAGTTTCCTGCATTATTCATTGTCTGAGCTTAATAAACTTATTATATACTCGGGATCTGAAATGGCAAAAACTTCAAGATATGCAACTCAAATTACTATAAAATTTCCAAGAACAGGTTGGAGTTGAATATTCGTTTCTCTTCCTTTTAATGGGAGATTTGACAGGTCCAATATTGGGTGTTGGCTGTTAATTTATAGAAATTGCCTTGAGCCTGTAGTAAACTTGCCAACTTCTGCAACAAGTATCTGCATGGATTGGGTTAAAGACAGGCCATTAGAAGAAATCACAGGAGGATAAATTACCTTCTATGTATTACACACAATTCTAACCATCTGAGCTTTGGGCAATAATTTGACAGCTCAACTCTCAAAAAGCATTTTTCCTTTCCCATGTGCTCCAAAAGCTGACTAGCAGTTTCTTCTCTATATTCTGGTCTCTGTTCTGGTGCATTGTGTCTGCACCTGACATTACCCCTATTATCATCTCAATGTGTTGTTGATGTATTGCCTTCAATATCTCAAAACATAACCTGAACAACCTTGTATGACTCAGGTACTTCATATAGCGTCTTTCGCAACTTCAGTATGTCCAAAAGGTACATTGTACAACTAACAATGTACCTTTGAAATATAGTCACTGTTGCATTGTAAAAAACATAGCAACCAAGTTTCACACAGAAAATTAAGTGTTGGTCAAAGGATGAATGGTGGCTACAGCACTGGGAGGACGCTTCTCTTCAAATAGTGCATCACAATCTTTTACATTTCCCTGATGGGGCAATAAGGACCACATTATAATGCCTCAACTGAAAGACCGCTCATTTCTAACAATGCTGCTCTCACCACCCCCTCGCCCACCAAATTATTCGCTCAAGACTCTGAAGTGGGGCTCAAATCTGTGACTGATTGACTGAAACAAGAGGGCTACCATTAAGGCCAAGCTGAATCTTGAATTACAAATCCACAGTATGTAATTCTTCTCGTGATAATCTTTCTTGTCTCTCAAAAGTAATTCAAGGAATTTCTCATGTCACATTTCTTATACAACCAACTTTTAGCTATTAGTATTTTCACATTGCTGTTTTGTTTTGGCTTGACTAAAATATATCTTTGATTAAAGTGTGATCATATGACATGTATTTGTCACAGTAGTACCTTGTTCTACCTAATGACCTGGTTAAACCACTAGTAAGTGATGTAATAGCATGGTACAAATAATTAAATATCAACTGGAGTTTTCTTATTATGAATATGAAATGAATACTTCTCAAATTGTAACTTAATCACTGAGCTTGTCCCCAGTTTGAGGTACTCTAGCATTTTCTCAGCCACTTGCAACACAAAACACAAAAATAGAAAAGTGGAAGATTCTCTGAGAAAAGATTCCAATCTCAAAAGAAACATGAATTACTCCCCATGCACATATTTAATATCAATGGCAATGTAGATGATTCCAACTTCAGAGGTCATGTTCTGGATCACTTTGGACTTCTTGCACAAATCTGTAGCGATCATAGAGAATGCCACTGGGACAGGAGGAGCCAATGAAGGGGCGTATCCCTCCCAGTTTTGTTTGATCTGAACTCCTCACTTGGAATTATGAGAATTTATGTTGATGTCCCTCCTGACTTTCAAAGGTAGTCGCACATCTGGTGATCATCCCTAGTTCAACACATTTTAGGTATAAGTGTGACAATAAGCTTGTACGACTACATGTATTACTTGAAAGTCAATCCTCATACATGTATGCATGCACATCAATTAATGAGTAGGTGATCACATTCAAATTAGCTAAATACCTAAATATTTCTCCATTCTAATTCTAAAGAAATGAATGATCCTATGACTATGCTAACATTCTGGCTACCAGGCATAGCCTTTGGCTTCAAACAATAATTATATCTTGCAGCTTGTTACCTCCCCCACTGCAGGTGGTGTTCACCCAAGTTTGTTTGTCTGTTTTTCTGTAAATAATATATCTCAAAAAATAATGGGTTGATTTCAACGAAACCTGGTGCACAGGGTATGGCCCATGAGAGAGCTAATTAGTTATTGGCAAAGATGCAGATTTGAAATGAAATGAAATGAAAATTGCTTATTGTCGCAAGTGGGCTTCAAATGAAGTTGCTGTGAAAAGCCCCGAGTCGCCACATTCCGGCGCCTGTTCGGGGAGGCTGGTACGGGAATTGAACCGTGCTGCTGGCCTGCCTTGGTCTGCTTTCAAAGCCAGCAATTTAGCCCTGTGCTAAACCAGCCCATTGAATGCAGATCCTGGATTTTTAAAAAGATCCGTTAACATTGGGACATGGGGCAAATTGATCCTTCGATGGTTTTCAAATTCTGTCCAATCTTCTGACCTGTTGTTAATCTTCACAGAATGTTTTTTCTTTCAATTTTATATTATCTTTAATTTCCTTAGTTACCACGGATGGTGCATCTTTTCCCTAGAGTCATTCTTTCTCACTGGAATGCATCATTGCTGAGCGTTACGTGTCAATGTCATCAAATACATTGTGTGGAGATGCCGGCGTTGGACTGGGGTGAGCACAGTAAGAACGAGGGGGCAGCCGATGGGAAATCCCATTGATCACTGGCGGGACCAGTAAATCCTGCTGGCGGGCCACCTCCACCGCCGAAAAACACACGGCGGATTGGTTGGTAAATCCCGCCCAAAATGTATGAGAAAGTTGATCTGTTAACTGCACATGAGAGACATGGTCAGGCTTAGATAAATTTAGAAGGATGGATGGTTATTCCACAGAATATATCAGGGAATTTGGCAGGTTATATAACAGTTTGCAGAAATTAGATTAGAAAAGCCTAAAAGGTCTATGCAGAGAGGGCAATGTATTCTCTTAACAATAGCTTTCTTAAAGTCAATGGGGTGAATTTTACAGGGGGTATATTCCTCTCCCCCACAGGACCTACTTTAAAACGAGGCAATAATACATTGGGGGCAGATTTAATAGCATGGGAGTTTGACTTCCACACACCAGGCACAGGAGGTCTCACCCTTATGAGCTGTCAGCCATTCTGATTGGCAAGAAGTTGAGTAATGCCGACAGCACCAGAAGCAAGTAGCGCCACTTCAAAGTATGTTCGGGGCTAGCAGTTGAGGGGTAGGGGACACTAGCGAGAAGGGTGGGTGGGGTGGCAAGGGAGAGGGCATATGAGTGTTAAAGGCCAGAGAGGAGTCACAAAGGGCGGTGGGGGAGGGTACTATCTTGGGGAGGTGCCCTTATGAGCACAGTGGACTCTCCCAAAGGAAGTACTTCCCTTCTGGCCTGCATTTTAGCCCCAACTGTTAAAGTTGTGGGCCAACCACCTTCCTTCTGCCCAATATATGACAATAGAGGTAAGATTGCGTCCTTAAATGGCCTTTAATTTCCAACTTAAGGGCCTTATTGGCCTGAGGATAGGCGGGTTACCATGCCTCATTCACCCATAGAATCCCTGCAGTGCAGAAGAAGGCCATTTGGCCCATCAAGTCTGCATGCCCTCTGAAAGAGCATCCTACCTAGGATCACTCCCCTGCCCTATCCCCACAATCCCACCTAACCTGCACATCCCTGTGGCAATTTTATCATGGCCAATCTACCTAACCTGCACATGTTTTGGCTATGGGAGGAAACCAGAGCACCTTGAGGAAACTTATGCAGTCACAGGTGGAAAGTGAAACCTCCCATCATATGGGAGACGACTCCGAGGTAGGCAGGAAGGTGGTGGGCCGGCTACCCACTTTATTTTATGGCCCCCCCCCCCACCTTTAAATATATCAGCGGATGGGGACTAAGGGTGTAAAACACCCCCCAACTATTGCTTCTGCCTGAAAATGATCACTCTCACTCATTCTGCATCATTAGATAATACGGTCCTTTGTGCATGCAAATGGGGCATTGGATGTGTGAAATCATCCTAAAATGTCTGAAGGACACAAAGATTTTGAAAAATAAAATGAATCCTGTGAGTAAATTTAAGCTTAATATTTGTACCAGGAAAGCGTGAAAATTATCCTCTTCGTATTATCAGATTTTTATATTGATTTATCTGCAGCAAGTGCTTGCTGATTTCTATTCTGAATGGCCCAGCTCACATTTGAAGGTTATGTTCCTTAGTTTTTGATTCCCCCAGAGAGGAAGTAGTTTCTCCATATCGACTCTATCAAATCCTTTTAATGTTTTAAACACCATGATCAGATTCCCCTTTAATTCCTGCACTCAAAATCATATTTATCAAATTTATACCTCTAAGCACCAACTTTATTCTTTTCTCAATCTTAATTCCTTCCTACAATCTGTAGTTCCTATAAAGTATATCATCTAACCTCTCTTTGGTGTTTTACTTCATCCAGTCTCTTCTTAGTGTTGATAATGTCCTACAGTGAATGAACTTGGCTTGCTGCCTACATTTTTCAAAGAACTTCAATGTGTCAATAAATTATTTTGTACTATATCTAAACAATATTGTTATGAAAGCATAGAACTAGTTTAGATGTCTGGTTGTGGTTTTTTTTGCATGGGGTCACTGATCTTTGAGAATAGGTGCATGCTGAATGCAGATTCCATGTAAGCATTCAAAAAAGGAGTTGGATGATATCCAGGTTAGGATAACTGAAGTTATGTACCTCATGGTCTCTGTGATCTCCTGGAAATCGGAAAATTCCAGGGGTTGGAGAAGAACTTTGCTGAATTATTTTTCCTTTGAATTAGCCGAGTTTTATTTTAATTGTTTTTTATAGGAGGTGACATGGCTGCTGGTGGGTGGTGAGTATTGGGAATCACGAGCCTGAGTTGCAAATCGACTAGGATTAATGGACCAGCTGGTCTTTATCTGCTATTGCCTTTATTCTGCCAGAAGGTGAAAGTTCAAACCTACCTCAATGTATTTTGTGTGGCTCAGGGGAGCTGGCCCCACCACCATAAATCTGAGATCCTAAGAGTAGACCCATTGCAATATCAAGTAACAGTGGTCATAAGCGCTATAGAAGTAATTTCATCAAGCAAAATGCAGCAACATAAAACTGGATGTTTATTGAGCAAAAAACTAGAATTTTCTAGTTCTACTCTTCCATGAAAAATCCCACGTATTTTACATCACTGTTCAGAAGCTTAAACAGTGCTAGCATTATATCCTGTCTTCATTGCGTTGTCTAGACAATTATTGTCTAGAATCACTTATTAATTTTAGTTCTGTAGACCCCCTTTATAATGTTAGCTTTGAAAGTCTTACAAAAGACCTTGTTGTCTTTTGGCAAAACTGTTATAAAGCAAGTTAGTTTCTGTGAGCTTAGGAGGGAGGCATAACGTGTACTTTGAATTAAAAATAATGTTGCACCAAAGAGTCTTGTACAGATGTTGTCTTGCCAATACTTGCATAAGTAGCAAACAAATATTGTCTGCTGCCTGAGCAGGCTGTATCTATTCATAGTAAATGAAACTATTATTATCTGGCACAATACATGTAAAAGAAAAATTTCTCAGCATCACCCTCCCCTTTAACTTTTTTCATCTTCTCTCCTGAAGGCAGCGACTTATGCTGCGAGTAGAATTCAATGACCAACATGTTATGGTACCTCACGCAGCTATGCCGAAGCGGGAAGGTCTCAAAACCCCCATCAACCATCAGTCCCCGGGTAAATGTAAAGTCCTGTTCATCTACTGGCACGCTAATGCTCTGTAAGGCTGTAGAAAACTGATTTATTTCTACTGCACAGGCCAGCAGTGCAGAGGCCACATGCGGCATTCCCTGCTGAAACCAGGCTGAGATCAATGAGCATGGCATCAGAGCAGAGATCAGACTAGAGAGTTGAATTTCGAACAGACAAATCCTCGTCCTTAAACAAGGGACGTGACAGACATTCCTAGCTTGTTCCCTGAGCATTTATCAGGAGCCAGTTGACAGAATCAAAGATGGTGATCCCCGTTCCCGTTTGTGGTGATATGTCTGTTCTGCATACTGTTAGCAATGCAGCCTCCAACCAACTGGTTGCGTTAGAGATTAACATGTGACTCATCACACCCGCTAGTTGGTAGTAAGACGTACAAGAAGATAGTCACACTTAGAGTAGCTCCAGGAGAATTCACTGAATTCATTTAGTAGCCATCGTCTGTATTGTAATTCCTTAGTTATCTTTTTCGCGTGTTTATTAATAAATCATCTTTATAGTTAAACAACTATTTGTTCTCTGCACATCCTTACAATGCTTACATCGCAGAACACAACACTGATCTGATGGCATAAATATTTTTGTGAAATGTGTTTCTTTCCTCCAAAACATTTTTTCCAGGAGAGTTGGGTTTCTAAGATTCAAAGTCAGGCCTTCATCAGACTTTTCTTGGTAATTTCTTTGGTAGATTCATGAAGTATATTTTCTGTATTCAGACCACAGCAAGGAAAGAATGGAAACAATTTAACTCTGAAGATATTGTGACCCAAAGTGCATGAGTCAATGAAAATTACAAGTAAAGTACAGCAAAATAATGGCAGTTTGCAGAAAATAAACGTGCTCATTACTTAATTGTGAGGGGCACAATTATAAGATGAGATAGTCACTAATAAATCGTTCAGCAGAAACCTCTTTGCTGAGAGAGAGATTTCTACTGCATGAAATGGTTGAGAGAAGATCTAAGGGGCAGCTGGATAAGTTGCATGAAGGAAAAGCCTGTAAGATAGAGTTAGATTAAGTAGGTTGGGAGTAAGCTCGTGTGGAGCATAAACACTGGCATGACCATTTGAGCTGAACAACCCAGTTGAGTTATAAATTCCAAGTAATTCAATGTTATTAATGTTTTGATTGAAATTCTCCTGCTCTCTTATTTTTTTTCAATTCCCTTGGTATCTTCCTCGTTTCAACTTTGGTTTGGTTTCCAACTTTGCTTTTGAGGTTAAAGTCAGGCCAGACATTAGGGACAATCCTATACATCATCAGACATAAAATTGAAATACAAGAGCCAAGCTGACTGAAATCTAATTTTTTTTAAAAAAGAGGTAAAGTGCCCACAAATTGTGTGGCAGCTTTGCTAAGTATGTTCTGCTGAGATACACAGGTGGTAGAGGTGTTGCTGTACTATTAAATAGCAGCAGGCCCCAGTTAGCATCTCCCGCTAGCTCCTAAACCTTAATCTTGCTTCTCCTCAGAAGAGGTTCTGAGTAATACTTTAGTGCTTTCCCCGTCGTGACTGTGATGATCACGTGCCTTTGAGCGGTTGGACAGTGTCTTTAGAGCAGATTGTGTACCTGTTCCCTTGATTGAAAAATATAACGTGGTGAGGGGGCAGTAAAGGAAAGAGAAATAACAAACTAAATCAAGTTTTTTTTTAAGTAAGGAAATAAAAAGAAACGTGTTCCTCAAAGATTTCATTTATTGAGAGTCTTAAGAGAAATGGTCAGGACCCATTGTACAGGATTCCACCAAGTACGAACAGTCTGCCTATTGTAATCTATCTAGAAGAATAAACAGTTACTTATTGAAAATCTTTTATTCCATATCCAGTGGGTAAAGGGATACTATTAAATGGCTATTTGTATATTGTTACACAATGATACAGAGCAGAAAGAACAGCCTTATCTTTTTACAAGTGTAATGATTGGTCACGGTGCAAAGTTTACTGAGCACCAGAGTTGAATCACACAGTCATTGTGGTAGCTAAATGCAGACTTGTTACCCTGTATGCTTCCCACAATGGATTATTTGTTTCTCTTTTAAATGGGTCACAAGATCGCTTTGAAGTGAAGAGATCACGTGCAGGTGTGCTATTGTCCGAACACCTGGGAAGAACAAAGTTATTCTTTCCAGCTGTTCATAGCAGGACGATTAAGATCAAAGGAAAGTGAAAGAAATAATGAGCTTAATGACTTTCTATCCTGCATGGGTTAAGGAAGCAATGTTTAGAACCCATGTATAAGACGGGTATTGTCATGTGCATATTATATGATGGATAGCAGACGTAATTGAGAAGGTATTTATGTGTTTTTCTTTATTTGTGATGGGAGTGAAAAGTTCTGTCAAGGTCACTGTATAACAGTAAATGCCACATGGAATTATATAATCTTTATTAATTTTTATTATTATTGTCACAAGTAGGCTTACATTAATACCGCAATGAAGTTACTGTGAAAATCCCCTAGTCGCCACATTCCGGCGCCTGTTCGGGTACACCGAGGGAGAATTCGGAATGTCCAATTCACCTAACAGCGCGTCATTCGGGACTTGTGGGAGGAAACCGGAGCACCCGGTGGAAACCCACACAGACATGGGGAGAACGTGCAAACTCAGCAAAGACAGTGACGCAAGCCGGGAATTGAACCTAGGACCCTGGCAATGTGAAGCAATGGTGCCACCATGCCACCCAAGGAGCACCAAGGAGCCCATCCAGCCCATCACACAAGGGGAAAGCATGGCTAAATGCCCAAAGAACCAGTAGATTCCCCCCCCCCCCCCCCACACACACACACACACACACCCAGGAGGCTTATCTTCCGGTGGTGGAGGTGGCTCGTCACTGGCTTTAGATGGGACCTTCGGGTCCTGCTGTCGTCTGCGATGTTTTGCATGACTCACCCATCTTGCCATCAGAGAACCCACTGCGGGGATCACCATTGGCAGGACTGGAAGATCCCGCCAGTGGATAGGGACAGGAAATCACCCCCCCCCCCCCCATCCTCCCCAAAGTGTTTGAATTGGCCACTGTGCAAACAATGAAGGTCTGTGTACTCGTATCACTTCAGTAATCTGTGACAGCCTTTTAAAAGAGCTATTCCATTAGTCTCACTCACTCTTTCCACATAACCTGGAAAATTCTTCCTTTTCAAATATATACCTAATTCATTTCAGAAAATTATTATTGAATTCATCTTTTCAGTCATTGCATTCCAGACTATAGAGTGCTGAGTAAGAAAAAGTTCCTCAACTTGTTCCAGTTTCTTTGCCAATTATTATAAATCTGTGACCTCTTGCTACTGGTCTTTCTGCAAGTGAAAACCATTTCCCCCAGCCAATTCTATCAAAACCTCTCAAAGTTTTTCAATACCTCTATTAAATCGCCCCTTAACCTCCTTTAGTCTGAGGAGAAATAAATTCACCACTTCTAGTCTCCCCAAATAACTCAATTGCCTGATCTCAGGTACCAGTCTGAGAAACCAACTTTACACCTCTTCAACATCTGGTCAGAGGAACAGGAGGATGCCATTCTGTCCCTCGAGTCTGTTCTGTTGAGCAATAACTTCATGGCGGATCTGTACCTGAACTCAACCTACCTGTCTTGGTAGATTTTTGTTAGGCAAGGACATTGTGTTATGGGACCAATTTTGAAACTTTCACTTTTTAAAGACTGAAGTTGTGGGAGTTTTACAGTCCTAGAAAACAATGAGTTCAGTGGATATTTTGAGGAAGGCAGTTTATTTTGATCTCAGTAAAAATAAAAGAGTAAAGTTCAGAGTAGATCTGACCCTAGCGATATCAATAAAACATATCAGGATAGAAAGGTTATGATAAGAGGGAGAGAGGTTGGAAGCTGGGAAATGAAAGGAGAAAGGAAGATCGCTGATCACACAGCAAGCTTCTCTTTATATCCTGCTCAGGTATGCGAGTGGTGGAGGGGATGATTTTCAGCCTGCGACCAACGTCGGAGACAACGGTGCCATGGGTGGAAACTCAACAGAGAATTGGGAAATGTGATTTTCTCCAGAGAGATCTCCTTTCCCAATTTTTTTTTTCCCCCACCCCTCTCCCGCGATGTCACAAAGGATGGGAACTTCATTTAAATGGATGATAAGTTTTTATATTATTAAAAGTTCTCCTTGTCACATGATCCCTCTCACTAAATATTATTACATCGGCGAGATTTACAACAGCTTTTTAAATATAGGGCAGCACGGTAGCATGGTGGTTAGCACAATTGCTTCACAGCTCCAGTTTCCCAGGTTCGATTCCCGGCTTGGGTCACTGTCTGTGCGGAGTCTGCACGTTCTCCCCGTGTGTGCGTGGGTTTCCTCCGGGTGCTCCGGTTTCCTCCCACAGTCCAAAGATGTGCAGGTTAGGTGGATTGGCCATGATAAATTGCCCTTAGTGTCCAAAATTGCCCTTAGTGTTGGGTGGGGTTACTGGGTTATGGGGATAGGGTGGAGGTGTGGACCTTGGGTAGGGTGCTCTTTCCAAGAGCTGGTGCAGACTCAATGGGCCGAATGGCCTCCTTCTGCACTGTAAATTCTATATAGGATTCAGTCAAGAGGGCGCAAAGGTAAGTATAGCCCCCAGGAGAAGAACGGCATGCCCCTGGCAGTGCCAACCTGTGCCAGGGGGCAGTGCCATGGGCGAGCACTTGTGATAGCCCCATGAGGAACTGGTGGTGGGGGGGGGGGGGTTGTTTATGTGTGGTGGCGAAGGGAGCGGCCACTAAGGGGGAATGCCGGTGATACTTCTGTGGTGGTTGGGGTGGGATGGTCCCAAATGATTGTCCAGTTGTTGGGTGGGGTGGGTGGTTTCCAATGGTTATACGGAGGGCGGGGGTGTCCCTGATGATTGATTATCTGGTTGCGTTGGAGGGGGGGAGGAAGAGATCGAACTGGGCACCTTTAAAGATGGCCCACGCTCTCTCTGGAGCCTAGAGCCGGGTGCCAGCTCTATCAGGCCCGACCAGAGTGATGCCGTTAACCACACCCACTCATTTTTGTTCTTTGCAGAGGCTCAAGATCTGGAGTGAAAACCGGTGTGTGCAACCAGAAAGCTACACGCCAGCTTTCACTATGAGCCTAACACTTTGGAGAAAAAAGATGGTAATATCCCGCCCGGGGACTTGAAAAGTCTCCTAAGATGTGGAATCTTTTTTAATTTGAAAAAAAAACCCTCCTGACAGCCAACTGTAAACTGATGGCCTGTTAATGATTTGTCTACTTAGTCTCTCAGATGGGGAGATTTGCAAGCCGTGAGGGAATAGGAAGGATGAGGGAGGGGGTAAAATCATAGAGTTAAATTCTATAAGGGAAAGTAAAGCAAATCCTACACCCTGAATCCCACTACCTTGTGGGACATCCTGCCCATGTGCCCAAAGATCCATGGGTCACGAATCAGCCTGTTCAGCCGCATGCAGACCCATGGCAGAATCTCATGACCCTGAGTTGGGTGTCACCTTCGAATACAGGGACAGCTGCTGCCGATGGCATATAGACCCCAACTTTGAGACCTTCTTGGGGGTAAGAAACATGATCGATAATTTCCTATAGGCTACAACACCAAGCAAAACTAATTTTTATTGCAACCTATGTGTGAATTGAAATGGTACATTAAACGCTCATGGTATAAGCAGCATCCACACAGAGATCAGAATTTAGTTTTGTGCCATATAAAGTATCTCTCATGAGCTCATTGCTCTTGAGGTATGATGTCAAACACACATGTTAAACAGATTTATATCTCACCATCAACAAGCAAGCCTAGCTCCAGTCTCCAATGAAAGCCTGCAGAAAGGAGAACAGAAAGTTAGTAGTAATTTATTGACCCCAGATGCTAAATGCTCTACATGAGGCAGTGTAAAAGTATACCATGCCTTTAAAGTTTCCATAAATTCATAATTTCTCTCCGTCTTGTCGTAAATCAAATCCACACGAAAACAATTCCAATAGCAGTAAATTTCTTCATTGTAAACACTTTGGTACTCAATGCTAATTCATTAAACACTTGAAAATATTATGCCATTCCACAAATATGTCAAGTACACATTAAAATGCTGAATGACTATATTCATATGCGCATTTGAGAGAATGTAAAGCCAAGCTTTTGAGGAAATGGAACAAAAAAAACACCAAAAGGTCACCTCACAGAGATAAGCAGATTGTAAAGGGGCAAGTTTTTGAAGAAAGATGTTGCTTCAAGATAGAACCCTTTCCTATTGTCAAATCATCTTAAAGTGCTTCCTAAGCAGTGAATTGTTTTTGAAGTTCTGTTATGTGAACACAGTATCCAGTTTGCAGACAAGGCCCTACAAACAGCAAAATCTGAATGACCAATTCATCCATTTTTTTGAGGTTGGTTGAGGGACAAATTTCCACCAGGGCACGAGGAGAATTTTTCAAATTGTGCTGTGGGGTCTTTTGTGTCCACCTAAACAGGCGAACATTTAGTTTTGCATCACATTTGGAACACAACGAATGGGGTTAATTTTAACCTGAGGTGTTTGGGTGTGTCGACCCTTTTCACATCATGCCCAATTTTACCCTGGAAAACTAAATGGGACAAGGTGCTAAATCAGGCATTTGACCATAAACTGCCCATTCTCTTCCTTGGCAGTGTTGGCAATGAAACAGTCCTCTCTATCTTGCCATGAATTGTCAGTCCAGATTATATGCAAAATTCCTGAAGTGGGACTTGAACACACAACCTCCAGACTCAAATGTGAAAATGCTACCATTGAGTTATGCCAACAAAGCGGTTGTGAAATTGATTGTCGCACAAATCAGGTATTAGCAAATCAACAGCTTCCCAGCGTTCCGCTTCATTGACGTCAATGGAAAAGAGAATTGGGCAGAGTGTAAAATAAGCTGCTCATTCAGTATCATCCATTTCACGTTACTGTCAAAAATTAGTTTCACAATATTGTAAAGTGGACAATCTCTGTGAGAGATCATCAGAAAAAACTGTGGGCAGACAAAGAATCACGCAGAGACCACAGAAACTACTGACAAGAAATTTCCCAAACTTTCAACTAAAATGGGTCATTACAGACACCAAGAAAGGGACAAAGCGATATATGAAAGAAAGGTAATGTATCTGGATAGATCATTAACCCATCACCCAGGAAAAGCCTGGCCCAAAAGTTTTAAGCTAGTCACAGATTCACCATGTTTTCTAATTCCTTTGGTGTCCAACAGATCCAGGAAACAAACTACTTGATGTTACCTTTCCTGTACGGGGTATAATAATCCCGCATCATCAATAAACCTTCGGGCTATGCTCGGGGAACTTTTGATCCTGTTGGTAACTATTTTAAGGGAATCATCTCCAATAGTATTTTCTGGAGCCTCCCAGTTGGCACAGATCTGCAAATGCTACATACGAGCTGATCTGGGCATGTTTGCCACCACATTAAAACAGAATTTTCCATTTTACAGCAAAGTTAAATTATGCCAAGTGACGCATTGTGAATACCATGCGTCTGTGAAAATTCTACAAATGACGAGTTGCGAAATCCACAAAGCACAGACTCTGAGGAACCTATATGAATAGGAGCTCTTGATGAGCAAGCTTTTTTATTAGCAACTATTTTTATTTATGTCAGTCAGGTAGGTACAACTAGATTCTACCATATTTGCAGTTCTACATAGACTCACCCCTCATGTGCTTCTGTCACAGAAATGCTGATCGCTGCCTTCACTTATCCTCCAGGAGGTGAATTGAAGTTGGCTGCCAAAATGAATTAGGAAAGCAGAGCAGTTGAGTAGGCCACCAGCTTCAGACAAAGATTTTTTTGTTAACAATGAGCTTTTGTTTTGGGGCTGGCTAACAGTATATCAAACAGACATCGACAGGTGATGAAGCGCTTGTTATATTTTTAGAAATTTGAACGTGAATATCAAATAAAATTGGGTCACACAGTTCTCACATTCCTGAGATTTTACTTTGTTCCTGTTTCTGCTTTTTCTGTCTCCAACAGAAGTCCCCAAAAGCCAATGGAATTTCTAAAAAATCAATTCTATTTGTTTCTTACGGCCTTTGCATTCTTATGACAAATAATCAGATATTAAAATGCCATTTTATTTTCACCTAAGCACGGCTAGTAAACATTTGGTGGAATTTAAAAAACAATATTCTCCACCAAAATTAAAAGTGGCTAGAGAGATGGTGGGGGCGATTCTCCCAAATGGAGCCCAAGTGTTCGCGCCGCCGTGAACGCCGTCGCGTTTCACGATGGCACGAACCGGGCCCAGGTACGACCTATTCTGTCCCCCAACAGGGGTCCAGCACGGCGCTGGAGCGGTTCACACCGCTCCAGCCTCCTTTTCCGATGGCAAATGGGCACCGCGCCAACCCGCGCATGTGCAGTTGCGCCGCGCCAACCTGCGCATGCGCCGGGGACTTCTTTAGCGCACCGGCCCTGACTCAACATGGCGTCGGTGTTCAGGGGCCGGCCGCGCAGGGAAGTAGGCTCGGGGGGGGGAAAGAGGCCGGCCCGCCGATCGGTGGGCCCCATTTGTGGGCCAGACCCCATCGGAAGCCCCCCTGGTGAAGGAGCACCCCTCTTACCCCCCCCAACCCCCACCCCCCACAGGCTGCCTCCTCGACCATTCGCGCAGAGTTCCCAGAGTGACCAGTGGTGAACGGCGCCGGCGGGACTCTGTCGTATCTGCGAGGCCCATCCGGGCCGGAGAATCGGTGGCCCCGCCGATTCCAGCGGCCCGCGGCTGGCGGCTGGCGGCCGCCAAATGCGCCGGTGCAAATGGCACCGATTCTCCGCACCTCGGAGAATCACGTGCCGGCGTCGTGGTGCGGTTGCGGCGATTCTCCGGCCCGGCGCAGGGCTCGGAGAATTGCCCCTGTTATAGGAGGTAGGGCTTAGATTCCTGACGCATTGGGACCTATTCTGGGGACGATGGGAACTGTGCTAGCTGAGGATGGGGACCAATGTCCTCATTATTAGTAGTGTGGGGGACGGTACACCTGAGCACGGAGACATGAGAGGGGGACAAATATGGAAATGAGAGACGGAAAAGGGGAAGGTGGAGGAAATGAGGGCTGGCAGCAAATAGGGCCACGGTACAAAAAAAATGTAAAAATAATTGTCGGGATTTACCGAGCTACCCGCAGCGGTTTTTTTGACGGCAAAGGCGGGATTTTCCACCCGTTAGAGACAAGTCTAAAGGCATTGTATGTGAATGCACAAAGCATTCACAATAATGTAAACAAATTGGAATACACAGGTAAAATATGATTATGGAGACGTGGCTGCAGGGTGACCAAGGCTGGGAACAGAATATCCAAACATTTTTGATATTTGGATAGGACGGGCAAAAAGGGAATGGAGGTGGGGTGGCATTGTTAATGATTAAATATGTGCAGTGGTGTGAAAGAACAGAGGCTCAAAAAGTCAAGCTGCAGATCAGTCTGGTGGAGCTAAGAAGCAACAAGGGGTGGAAAATGTTGTGCGAAATTCTCTGTTTGAGAGACTAAGTGTTGACGCCAGGAATGAATTGCATGCGGTTCGTGTTCCCGTAGGTGACACTATTCGGTGAGAAATTCAGGTACAGGCTAATGGGTCAGCATTTTGCTGGCACTAATTCTGAGCAATTCCTGGCCCAACGGGTGTTCTAACCGCTGGGGCCGGATATAGCAGCAAACAGCCTGACAGCTGGAGCTGTTTTTAAGCGCTCCACTTACCACACTCACTCACGATGTCCAGAGGGGTGGCCTGGGTGGGCTCCCAGATGACCAGAGGCCTGCTGGCCATTTAAAGGACATGGTAGCATTCAGCAATGTGAGCAGCCAGGAATTTGTAAGTGGCACCAAAGGGGCGTGTTTAAAAGACAGACTGTAGCAATGGTGATCTGAGCCAGGCCACCCCGATCCCGAGGAGACACCCCATGTCCATGGTCTTGGCACCAAGTCACTACCTACTACTGCCCTGGCCTGAGCAGTCATTCCCCAGCAGGCCCGGTAGTTTTCAATGGTTTCTCTCAGGTTTTTTTAGCATCTCACTTCCCCTCCACAGCCATGGCGCCCAGTCCACGTTTGTCAATACTTGTAATAATTCACGCTCGCGAGACGTCTGCCTGAGAGGGGAGGAGCATCACGGAAGGGCAGAGCATACCATGTCCAACCCGTTAATCACATTTAGATGCATGTGTTGTACCCTCAATAACGACGCTTAGAGTGTAAACGGTAAAGAAGGCATTAATAAGCTAAGAACTAGCCTGGTGCCGAGACGTGTGCTAACAGAGACCCTTATATATGGCTCCCAGATGGGCAGAGCCGGAGGCGGAGTCCCCCAGGTTTCCAAGCCCGGTCTTAAAGGGGACATCACCTTACATGATGACAAGGGTACAGTATTACAGTAACCGTTCATCACATTCACCCCCTGTTTAAAAAGAGTCTGGCGGGGTGGGGGGGGAAGTGCTATCATAAGTCCATTTGTCTCGGTGGCTGGATCGTCCTTATCGACCTCCTCAGCTCGGGCAGTGGTGCGGCAGACACGGACGTTGAGGGTACGTCCGGGAGCACAGCGGTCGGAGCCTTGGTCGGGGTAGGGGAACGGGGCGCAGGGGGAATAGGCGGGACTGGGGGTAGCGGCGCCGGCGGGGTGTGTAGAGGGGGGGCGCTAGGGGGCGCGCGCGGTAGGTGCTCACTAACGGGGAGTGGGGCCGGGAGGGGGTGTGTTGTAGGGGGTGCGGGGCCCTGCAGGGGAGCGGCGCGAGAAGAGGCATCGGTAGTGGGGAATCCAACGGGTGCCAGGTCACGGAGGGAAACCGGATCTTGCCTGCCGTCGGGGTACTCGATGTAGGCGTAACTGGGGTTGGCGTGGAGTAATCGGACCTGCTCGACCAGTGGGTCCGTTTTATGGCTCCTCGTGTGCCTCCGGAGAAGAACAGGTCCCGGAGCCGTCAGCCAAGGTGGAAGTGAGACCCCGGAGGTAGACTTCCTGGGGAAGACAAACAATCGGTTGTGACGGGTCTCATTCGTGGCCGTGCAGAGGAGCGACCTAATGGAGTGTAGGGCATTGGGCTGGACCCCCTGCCAGCGGGTAGTTGGGAGACTTCTCGACCGTAGGGCCAGAAGGACAGCCTTCCACACTGTCGCGTTCTCCCTCTCCACCTGCCGTTTCCCCGCGGTTATAACTGGTCGTTCTGCTTGAGGCGATACCTATGCTGAGCAGATACTGACGCAGTTCATCGCTCATGAACGATGTACCCCGGTCGCTGTGGATATAAGCGGGGAAACCAAACAGAGTGAAGATGCTGTGCAGTGCCTTAATCACGGTGGCTGAGGTCATGTTGGGGCAGGGAATGGCGAATGGGAAGCGGGAGAACTCATTGATAACGGTGAGGAAATAGGCATTACGATTGGTGGACGGGAGGGGCCCCTTGAAGTCCACGCTCAGTCGCTCAAAGGGCCCCGAGGCCTTCACGAGCTGAGCCTCGTCTGGCCCGTAGAAGTGCGGTTTGCACTCCGCACCAATCTGGCAAGCCCTGGTCATGGCCTTGACCTCCTTGGTTGAGTAAGGTAGGTTGCAGGACTTGATAAAGTGGATGAGCCGGGTAACCCCCGGGTGGCAGAGGTCATTGTCTCAGGCAGTCTTGCAGGCTGTCCTTCTGCGCGTTGGCGCACGTGCCGTGGGACAGGGCATCTGGGGGCTCGTTGAGCTTCCCTGGACGATACTTGATATCGTACGTGTAGGTGGCGAGTTCGATCCTCCACCTCAAAATTTTATCATTTTTTATTTTGCCCCGTTGCGTGTTATCGAACATATAGGCGACTGACCGTTGGTCGGTGACAAGGGTGAACCTCCTACCGGCTAGGTAGTGCCTCCAGTGCTGTACAGCCTCCACAATGGCTTGTGCCTCCTTCTCAACTGCAGAGCGTCGAACCTCGGAGGCGGTGAGGGTCTGGGAGAAGAACGCTACTGGTCTGCCTGCCTGATTGAGGGTAGCAGGCAGGGCGATGTCTGACGCATCACTCTCTACCTGGAAGGGGATAGTTTTGTCCACCACGTGCATAACGGCCTTGATGATATCGGCCTTGATGCGGTTGAAGGCCAATCGAGCCTCAGCCGAGGGGGGAAATATGGTGGTCTTTGAGTGGGCGGGCTTTGTCCGCATATTTGGAGACCCACTGGGCGTAGTAGGAGAAGAGCCCCAAGCACCGTTTGAGGGCCTTGAGGCTGCGGGAGAGGGGGAAGTTCCTTTAGGGGGCGCATGCGGTCGGGGTCGGGGCCTAGGACCCCGTTTTCCACGACATAGCCAAGGATGGCTAGCCGGGTGGTGTGGAAAACGCATTTTTCCTCGTTATAGGTCAGGTTAAGGGCTCGGGCGGTCTGGAGGAACTTTTCGATGTTTGCGTCATGGTCCTGCTGGTCATGGCCGCAGATGGTGACATTGTCCAAGTACGGGTATGTAGCCCGCAAACTGTACTGGTCCATCATATCATCCATCGCCCTTTGAAAGATGGAGACCCCATTTGTGACACCGAAGGGGACCCTGAGGAAGTGGAAGAGCCGACCAGCTGCTTCGAAGGCAGTATAGGGGCGGTCTTTTGGTCACATGGGGAACTGTTGGTAGGCGGATTTGAGGTCGACTGTGGAAAATACTCGGTTGACCATTTCTGCTATGCGAGGAAGTGGGTACGCATCAAGCTGTGTGAAGCGGTTTATGGTCTGGCTATAATCCACGACCATCCGTTTCTTCTCCCCGGACCGGACTACCACCACTTGCGCTCTCCAAGGGCTGTTGCTAGCCTCGATGACCCCCTCCCAGTAAACGCTGGACCTCTGACTTGATAAAAGTCACGTCTTGGGCACTGTACCGCCAGCTCCTGGTGGCGACGGGCATACAGTCGGGAGTGAGGTTCTCGAATAGCGAGGGGGTGCGACTTTCAGCATGCAAGGAACAAAGATGTCTTATTGCAGCTCTACAGGGCCTTGGTGAGACCACACCAGGAGTATTGGGTGCAGTTTCCGTTTCCTTACCGATGAAAGGATACACTTGTCACAGAGGGAGTGCAGTGAAGGCTCACCAGACTGATTCCTGGGATGACAGGATTGTCCTATGAGCAGAGATTGGAATGACCAAGTCTGTATTCACTGGAGTTTAGAAGAATGAGAGGGTGGCTCATTGAAATGTATAAAATTCTGACTGGGCCGGACATACTTGATGCAGGGATGTTATTTCCTTTGACTAAGTGTCTATAACAAGGGGTCAGAGTCTCAAGATATGGGATAGGCTATTTAGGATTGCGATGAAGGGAAGCATCTTCACTCAGCGTGGTGACCCTGTGGAATTCTCTACCAGAAAAGACTGCGGAGGCCAAGTTACTGAATCTATTTAAGAAGGGAATGGATTGATTTCTATACTCTAAAGGTGCCGGGGTGTGTGGGAAGAGTGCGAGAGTATGACATTGAGATAGGATCAGCCACGATCATATTGAATGACAGAACAGGTTCAAAGGGCAAAATTACCTATTCATGATCCAGTGTTCTATGTTTCTGTATGTCTTAAAGGTCCAGTTGGTTCTGCTCATTTTAATATAATTTTTTAAATGAAAAGAAGAAAGAGAAAATGATCGAAAGAAGTCAGAATTTGTATCGTGCCTTTCACAAACTCCGGGTGTTCCAAAGCATTTTACAGCCAATTAAGTAATTCTGAAGTGTCATCATAGTTGTAATGTAGGCAGTGCAATGTGATAATAGCCAGATTATCTGTTTCAGTGATGTTATTATGGGATAGATATTGGCCAGGGCACCAGGAAGAACCTCCCTGTTCTTCAAAATAGTGCCATGGGATCTTGTCCATCTCCGAGAAGGGAGCTGGGACCTTGGTTTCACATCTCACCAGAATGACTTCACAGTTGATCTTCCTGGGCAATAATTGGGTTTGCAGCCCAGTCGTGATGTTCACCACATATATTAAAAACATGTTGTGGAAATTTTAACCCAAAAAATTGCTTTTTGCAGATGCATTCTGAAAAACATAACCTCATTATGCATCCTTCACTGCTGGTACACTGATAATGTTGTAATTTAGTGTGTGTGGAACCATTTCATCTATTTTGGTTCACTGGAAGAGGCTCGTAGTCTGGCAATATTTAAGTGCACAACATACATAATGATGTATTGTGGCTTAGGATATAGTCACCATGTTTTTGAGTTTAAATTTGCACAGAATCCCAATAGAACAATCCAAAATGCTAGACCTAAACAGGTTGCTTTGAAAAGGATTAGAGCTCAAGTCCGCATCATACAATTCTGAAAGAATTGAGATGAAGACAGTAGAGAATATTACTGTTTCACAGCTTTGTGGTTTTATGTTTAACACTGGCCTCTAATAAATTTTAGAGATTCCAAACTTTATACTCCTGGCTAGATGGATATTAAGTCAAAATGTGTCTGGCCTTGGCGGAAACAGACAGGTCTAACTGAAAATGTGTCTTCTGCCTCTTGCATAATGTTGGCTGGTCCCAACATAAGATGTGAACGCAACATTATCCTATTTAATGATGACAGATTCAAAACAAGAAGGCAGCAGAAATATTGACCTGGATTTGAAGTCAGCAGTGAAAGTGATGGTGCTCGCTGTTGACGTCAAAGAAAGCTGACAATCATCTAGTGAGTTCTGTAGTGTGGACTTTCAGGGATTTTCAGTGATGCCATTGAGTGCCAATGGTATTTAGACTTTTGTGTGTGAATGTTACTTACCACTTCTCAGTCCAAGCTTGCAGTCCAGATTTCTTCCATGTCCAATAAATTGCAAATAGAACTCCCAATTGTGTAACCATCAGTGAACACCCCTACGTCTGAGCCGGGAATGTAATTGATGAAATGGCTGAAAGTGATTGGACCCAAGATATTGGCCTGAGGAACTCCAACAACCAAAGATACACGATTTACATAACATCATTTTGGTGCCAGCTTTATGGGATCTCTGACATCCAATAATGGTGGTGACATCAATTAGGCTAAGTAGCCAATCACACTGAAGAATCCTCACAGGCAGCAAACCAGGAAATAACGAGCAGGTTTTATCATTCGTGTTTTTATGACTCTTAATGTCCTATCCAAAATATATCATAGAATCCCTACAGTGCAGAAGGCGGCCATTCGACCCATCGAGTCTACACCGACGCTTGAAAGACCACCCTACCTAGATCCAGTCCCCGGTCCTATTCTTGCAACGCCACCCTAAGGGGCAATTTAGCATCACCGATCCACATAACCTGCACTTCTTTGGACTGCGGGAAGTAACTCCTGAGTACCTGGAGGAATCCCACGCAGACACGAAGAGACTCCATACAGCAGTCACCCAAGGTTGGAATTGAACCCGGGTCCCTGGCGCTGTGAGGCAGCAGTGCTAACCACTGTGCCAATGTGCCGCCCTGTTTCCCCAGTACTGCACTGAACTATCAGCCCACGTTTTAATGCTCGGGTTTCTGGAGTAGGACTTAAAACCATACCTTGTAACTCTTAAAATAACTTTTAAAATCTACTGTTGTAGCAAAATACATTTTGTGGAAGGTATACTCTTACAATTTAATTCAAACTGTGACTTCCTTTTCAAAATATTGCTGGTCTCCAAGGATCTAGAGCAGCAGGACCTCTAGGCATCAATATTATTTACAGTTGCTATGTGATTTTTTTTATGGTTGAAAAAATATTTGAATCTTCATAGATTCCATAGCGATGAACATATTGACTTCCTGGTTTGTGGCTGAAATGTGGCTCAATATTAGCAATATCTGTCCCTAACCAAGCTAAACTTCCCATCACCTACCATACCCAAACCTCTATAGTGTCAGTATGGTCCTTATCACCAAGTTACACCTCGGTTTTTCCCTTAATACTTTTAGAACCTTTTCCTCCTGTAAATATTTCGTCAGTCTCATCTAACCTTTGAAATCCGTGTTATTTTTATGTTACCCAAATCCCAACCAAAGATTCTCCCCGAGACGTCCTCCCTCCTTGCCTCAAACAGTCTCGTGCACTGAACAACTCTTTATTCTGTCAATCTCCTCCTCGGCTCTCCTTGGCCTCTCTGCATTGAATTCAAAACATCACTCCTCCATTTTCCTTGGCCTGTATGTGCTGATAATTAAACATGGCAACATCAAACACTGTGGCTCTCTTTCGTCAAAACCAGCTACCCATCCAGGTTCATGATCATAATTCCGGCTTCTTTTCTCCACGAACGATCTCCTCAGGCCTCCTCAGACCTATCTTCCTGTTCCCTCCACTTTCACTTGTAATATGTGTTGCCAGCTCACAAATTTTTGTCCTCAAGAAAGAGACCACGGGTGGAATGTTACCATACGTGTTGGTTCCAGTGAGATAACCGATAAGAATCCCATCAACATGGATTCACCAAATATTGAGACTCTTTGACAATTTTTTTCCCATGTGATTCACCTCACGCTAGTGGCTGCTTGCCGCTGATTCGATCACCCAGGAAAACCTCATCTCTGTAATCAGTGGGGTGCTCCTTCTAAATGCCACCCTAGCACTCTGCTGTACTTTTCCCATGTCCAGTCAGGGGATGGCTGCCAGGAAGACAAAACCACGATTTTTGGAGGGAACCCTTACCAAACTCTTGATTGGCGTGGTTAGAGATGTAATATCCTCTACCTGCGTTCCCACAGATGTCCATCAAGCAAGGTCACCACTCTGGGAGGCAGTGACCGCAATGGTGAGTGCCAGTTCGCTGGATGAGGAAAGGGCAACAGTGCTGAAAGAAGATGAATGATCTTCTTTGCGCAGCCAAGGAAATGCTGTCACCTGATGTATACAGCTGCACCCCTTCACACACCCTTCACAACTCCACAGTGATCTCTCTTCCAGCCACCTCATGGATTCCCAACACTTCACATGGAGTTTCACCCCAAAACCCCCATTCCTCATGTTTCCCCCAGTAGATAATCTGCCCCTCATAGTCCTGCTCCCACTCATGTCAATGCATCCCAGACCTCATCACTATCTGACCTGGAAGGACTCCCGCCTACACTCACCCCATCTGTCTCATTGCAGGACAAACTCGAGCACAACCGGGGTGAGTGGGCACAGCCACCCGGAGTATGCCCGAGATGAGATTTCGAACGCCCTTTAAGAAGAGAGCCCTTGAGCTAGCAGGTGAGGAACAGGACCGCATGTGTGCAGAGGGCAAAGTGGGGCAACAGATATAAGTGAGACCGTCAACAAATGCAGCCATAGTACAAGCTTCACATGAATTAACTTTCTCCCATCATTTATACCCCCATGACACATTAATGCCATCTCACTTCCCTTGCAAGTCAATCAGTCAACACGGACCATCCTCAATCCTCTGACACCACAGGCCCGAACAGGTCTGAGGGAGACATCTCAGAGACGCGAATCGAGGAGGCGTCACATCTGTCACCTGCACCCTCCACCAGCGCAGGTACTCACACCTCAGTGGGATTGACGAGTCAGCAGGCCTCTGGGTTACTGACTGGTGAGCTCCACATAATTGAAAATCCACTGCAGGCAGAGGAAGGATCATCCCAGGGAACCAGCACATGGAGGGATCCGGTCATCCCAGAGACTCTGGATCTGCTAAGGCAGAGTCACGAGCATCAGGAAGAAATAACATTATCCCTCCTCGGGCTGCAAGGCCGACTGGAGAAGTCCCATCGCCTTCTGTCCGAGGAGGTGATGCCGTCACTCCAACGCAGCGAGGCCAACACTGCAAGCGTGGCGTCTGCAGTGGAGACCTTGCAGTCCATGGCGGGTGATGTCCGCTCCATGGTTCAACTGACGTTCGTGGCTGAGGGCATGATTCCACGATGCAGGGCTTCAACTGCATGGTGCAGGACTGGTGGGAATCCATTACTGTCAGCCAGAGGATGGCGAGGCTTCTGCATCTCACTCCAGCTGCGCCTCTATCCCTGTGGACCCGGGGCATCCGGAGGGAAGAGGGCTGGCAGGAGCACAGTCCAGTGCCTTCCAACCAGCACACCTTGGGGTGTCCAGGCCATCTGGCAACTCCTCTCTGTGAGCGATACACCTCCAGCTCCATACATCAAGGTGCAACACCTGTGAAGCCTGAAAATAGGCTTAGACCCTCTGGCTGCAGGCTCTCCAGGGGACACTCACCAAGGTCACCTCAGGAAACAGGACGCAGAAGGCACCAGGCTGCCTCAATCTCAACTGTGGATCCTGAGGACACACCTAGATATAGAGGGAGGGTGAGGCAGATTAGAAAATTATTGGCACCTCGTGGGCACTGATGAATCAATAAGTCCACCATTTTGATATCGATCTTGTATTAAACATCACTTTGTTCACCCATACAGATCCTCCCATGCTGTCATTTCATGGTGCCATGCTCCGCAAACCGTTGCTCACACTCAGTGCTTCATCCCTGTGGAGTGTGAGAATTACTGCGCAATATCTATCCCATATCCTACACTGACGACACAGTAAGATGCATCACTGCTGGCAGAGGGCGCGCAATATCTATCCCATATCCCACACTGACGACACAGTAAGATGCACCACTGCTGGCAGAGGGCGCGCAATATCTATCCCATATCCCACACTGACGACACAGTAAGATGCATCACTACTGGCAGAGGGCCCCCAATCTCCTATACACGGAGGGTAGCTCCTCACCCCCCACCCCCAAACAATATCAACGCTCCTGCCTCTCATGTCTCCACCCTTCTCTGAGGATGAAGATGCCAAGGGCTGACAAGTGTTGAGAGGCTGCCCAGTAGGACCCCCGAAGTGGCAGTAGAGCTAAGATTTGAACCCCTTGATGAGCCTTCTCACTGGCAGGTCATGTTCAGCTCTGTCAGGCAGGAGCCAGGCATATCACTGAGGATGAGCGAAGCAGCGCTCTGTCCTCAATGCAGGTCATTATCATTCTCCTGCAGCATGCAGCCAATAGCTTTAACGCCCTGCCCATGAATGTAGGAACCATTACGAGTACCTCCTGCAGGTGACCACACACTCCATGATGCCAATACTGAACCCACCCCCACCACGGCCAACCTGGATGGTAATTGCCACCTCGGTGCTCACCTCCAATATCCCCTTCGGAGGTGCGTTCATCAGGTTCTCGTTATAAAGCTGTTGAAACCGGCGATCAATGAATATTCAGTGAGTGGGTAAATCCCAGAGGGAGGGCTCACTATTTAATATTATATTATCATCGCATTAAAATGAGGTTTCCAGCCTTCCATGCTGCCAGCCAGGGGCCTAGAAAATTAGAAATCGCAATCCCACCAGAAAGAACTGCGTTTTCCAATTCTCACCAAATTTTCGTCCAGGTCGCTGTCCTCACTGACGTCAAAAGTGGGCTCAAAGTCGGCCCCCATTTGTTCAATCATCTCTGGTGGTTCTCCCATTACACCATCCCCAATCTCTCCACTCTAATGCTGACCCCTGCCTATCTCTGCCCCGCTTCTCACTAAGCAGTTTGTATAGCTTTCCTCCTGACCCCTGTGCAAATTGGCATTGTAAACAGTTCCATTACCTCAAAAACTGGCTCCTTTTTAAAATGCAAACCACCTTCCACCAACACCCCTTCCCATCCTCTCCTCAAAAAGCTTCTCAGCCCTTGCACACCTTTCCTCTCCAAAACCATAAAAAGATGCTGCACAAATGCAAGCTGTTTGTTGTTCAGTTAAATGCAAGCTAAAATTTTTGTCCAACTCTCCAGTTTTCAACTTGGAATGTGAGGGGCCTGAACGACCCGGTCAAGAGGGCCCAAGTGTTCGTACACTTAAAGGGACTGAAGGCAGACGTGGTTATGCTCCAGGAGACACATCTGAAGGTGGCAAATCAGGTTAGGCTGAGAAAGGGATGGGTAAGGCAGGTCTTTCACTCGAGGCTGGATGCGAAGAACAAAGGGGTTGCAATACTGGTGGGGAAGCGGGTGTCGTTTGAGGCACTGAATATTGTAGTGGATAGTGGAGGTCGATATGTGATGGTGAGTGGTAGGTTGCAGGGGGTGCGGGTGGTACTGGTGAACGTATATGCCCCGAATTGGGATGATGCCGGATTTATGAAGCGCATGCTGCGTCGGATTCCGGACCTGGAGGTAGGAAGCTTGATAATGGGGGGGGGGACTTCAACACGGTGCTGGACGCAGCACTGGACCGTTCTAGGTCCAGGACGGGTAAGAGACAGGCTGCGGCCAAGGTGCTCAGGGGGTTTATGGACCAGATGGGGGGAGTGGATCTATGGAGGTTTGCCAGGCCGCTGGCCAGGGAACTTTCCTTCTTTTCCCACGTCCATAGAGCCTACTCCCGGATAGATTTTTTCATTTTGAGTCGGGCACTAATCCCGAAGGTGGAGGGAACGGAATATTCGGCCATAGCCATCTCAGGCCCCGCTCTGGGTGGAGCTGGAGTTGGGGGAGGAGAGGGACCAACGCCCGCTGTGGCGCCTCGATGTGGGACTGTTGGCAGATGAGGGCGTGTGCGGGCGGATGCGGGGGTGTATTGAAAGATATTTGGAGGACAACGACAACGGGGAGGAGCAGGTGGGGGTAGTCTGGGAGACGTTAAAGGCGGTGGTCAGGGGAGAGCTAATCTCCATTAGGGCCCACAGGGAGAACAGAGAGGGGAGGGAGAGGGAGAGGTTGGTGGACGAGATTTTAAGGGTGGACAGGAGGTATGCAGAGGCCCCTGAGGAGGGGCTACTCGGGGAGCGACGGAACCTCCAGACGGAGTTCGACCTGTTGACCACGGGGAAAGCAGAGGCACAGTGGAGGAAAGCTTAGGGGGCGACGTATGAGTATGAGGAGAAGGCGAGTCGGATGCTGGCACATCAGCTTTGTAAGAGGGAGGCAGCGAGGAAGGTTGGTGGAGTTAAGGATAGAGGGGGGAATACGGTGCGGGGTGCGGTGAGAATAAACAAGATATTTAGGGACTTCTATGGGGATCTGTACAGGTCTGAGCCCCCAGCGGGGGAGGAGGGGATGCGACAATTCCTAGATCAGCTGACGTTCCTGAGAGTGGAGGAGGAGGAGGTGGCTGGTTTGGGGGCGTCGATTGGGCTGGAGGAGCTGGTTAAAGGATTGTGGAGCATGCAGGCGGGGAAGGCCCCGGGCCGGATGGGTTCCCGGTTGAATTCTACAGGAAATACATGGACCTGCTGTTGCGGATCCAGTGGAGGGGATGGCGGAGGTCATGCGGATCCTCAGTGAGTTTGGGGCCTTTTCGGGGTATAAACTCAACATAGGGAAGAGTGAGCTCTTTGTGGTACATTCAGGGGACTAAGGAAGGGGGATAGACGAGCTACCGCTGAAGAGGGCGGAAAGGAGGTTTCGGTACCTAGGGATCCAAGTAGCTAGGAGCTGGGGGGGCCCTGCACAAGCTCAATTTGACGCGGTTGGTGGAGTAGATGGAGGAGGATTTTAAAAGATGGGATATGCTGCCACTCTCACTAGGGTGCAGTCGGTCAAAATGCCGGTCCTCCTGAGGTTTCTCTTTGTGTTCCAGTGCCTTCCCATTATGATCCCCAAGGCCGTTTTCAAATGGGTAAGCAGGAGCATCATGGGATTTGTGTGGGCGAATAAAACCCCGAGGGTGAAGAGAGTGTTTCTGGAGCGTAGCAGGGGCAGGGGGGGCTGGCACTGCCGAATGTGTGTGGCTATTATTGGGCAGCCAATGTGGCGATGATCCGTAAGTGGGTAATGGAGAGAGAGGGAGCGGCCTGGAAGAGGCTAGAGATAACGTCCTGTGTGGGCACGAGCCTGAGGGCGCTGGTGACGGCACTGCTGCCGCTCTCGCCGACAAGGTACACCACGAGTCCGGTAGTGGCGGCGGCGCTGAAGATTTGGGGGCAGTGGAGGCGACACAGGGGCGAGGTGGGAGCCTCGGTTTGGTCCCCGATTTGGGAGAATCATCGGTTCGACCCGGGAAGGATGGATGGGGGGTTTTGGAGCTGGCATCGGGCAGGGATTAGAAGAATGGGGGACCTGTTCATTGATGGGACGTTTGCGAGCCTAGGGGCGCTGGAGGAGAAGTTTGGGCTACCCCCGGGAAACGCTTTCAGGTACATGCAAGTGAGGGCGTTTGTGAGGCAGCAGGTGCGGGAATTCCTGCTGCTTCCAGCACATGGGATTCAGGACAGGGTGATTTCGGGTGTATGGGTTGGAGAAGGTAAGGTTTCGGCGATTTACCAGGAGCTGAAGGAAGAGGAGGAGGCCTCGGTAGAGGAGTTAAAGGGCAAGTGGGAGGAGGAGCTTGGGGAGGTGATAGATGAGGGTCTGTGGGTTGATGCCCTGAGTAGGGTTAATTCTTCCTCCTCTTGCGCCAGGCTCAGCCTAATATAGTTCAAAGTTACTCACAGAGTGCATATGACAGGGACGAGGTTGAGTCGGTTCTTTGGGGTGGAGGGCAGATGTGGGAGGTGCTCGGGGAGCCCGGCAAATCACGTCCATATGTTCTGGTCGTGCCCGGCGCTGGATGGGTTTTGCGAGGACTATGTCCAAGGTGGTGAACACCCGGGTCAAGCCGAGCTGGGGGTTAGCATTATTTGGGGTATCGGACGAGCCGGGAGTGCAGGAGGCGAAAGAGGCCGGTATTCTGGCCTTTGCGTCCCTGGTAGTCCAGCGGAGGATTTTGCTACTATGGAAAGATGCGAAGCCCCCTAGTGTGGAAGCTTGGATCAATGACATGGCAGGGTTCATCAAGCTGGAGAGGATAAAGTTTGCCTTGCGAGGGTCTGTGCAGGGGTTCCTCAGGCAGTGGCAACCGTTCCTAGGCTATCTCGCGGAGCGTTAGGAGGAGGTCAGCAGCAGCAGCAGCCCAAGGGCAGGAGGTCAGCAGCAGCAGCCTGAGGGGGGGGGTTCCTATTTGTGTTTTAAATGTTATATGGGGGGTTATTGTATATGGGGGAAATCCAATGTATAATTTCTGATTGTTGTGTTCTTGTTTCTTTTTGTCGGGGGGGGGGGGGGGGGATTTTGTTGAAACTTTGTTGAAAAATTTGAATAAATATATATATATATTTTAAAAACTATCCAGTTTTCATGTAATGTACTTGAGAGGAACGATGAATAATCGAAATAGGATTGCTCGTCTAGCTCAGATATGCTTGTATGGAGTGCCATGTTCGGGTCTGTAATAAAGGCAGCAAATTCTGACCCAGAAGGGACTTTGATACATCGGCAGTTTGGAAGTCAGATTTGCAGGACTCTTAACTATGTCTTGAGAAACTGTTCCCGTTGGCAGAAACCAACCGGGCTTTCAAAGGGGAATTGGATAAACACAAAGAAATTGAAGGGCTACATGGCAAGAACTGGGGAGTGGAACTTGCCAAATCGTTCTTGTAGAGTGCCTGCATGGGCTCAGCTGAATGTCCTCATTCCATGCCATGAGTCCGATCTGTTCTATTGCTAAAAGTAGAAGGGTATTCTTAAAAAGCCTGTCGTTTTTGCATAGTTTGTAATTTTTAACCAAATGCTGTAATCATTGGCTGTTCCTTGTATCAATTAAGAATAATGTTCATCCAATGCACAATGTTTTATTCTTGAACTTAACATCTGCTATCCTTCAATTTCGGAGCGTTGATTTGTTTCACTTTCTGCACATTGATCCTCTTTGGACAACAAATTCACACAGCCAGACATAAACCAAAGACACGTTGGAATGAATCAATAGTTTCCTCAACAATTTTCTCCCTTCCCTAGTTTCCTTCCTTTTCCAAAAGTACTGGCTCCTTGCCGGGTTACAGTTTCAACACCCCGCTCAAGCAGTCAATGTTTAGGGCAGCACGGTAGCACAAGTGGATAGCACTGTGGCTTCACAGCACCAGGGTCCCAGGTTCGAATCCCCACTGGGTCACAGTCTGTGCGGAGTCTGAACGTTCTCCCCGTGTCTGCGTGGGTTTCCTCCAGGTGCTCCGGTTTCCTCCCACAGTCCAAAGACATGCAGGTTAGGTGGATTGGCCATGATAACTTGCCCTTAGTGATCAAAAAGGTTAGGAGGGGTTATTGGGTTGCGGGGATAGGGTGGAAGTGAGGGCTTGGTTGGGTCGGTGCAGACTCGATGGACCATATGGCCTCTTTCTGCACTGTATGTTCTAAGTTTATTATAATTGTTAATTGGTTATTTTACGTGAACCTTGATGGTGAGTTTCAGTTGACTCCGTACCACCAAGAGCATTAAAGCTGAGCATAATTCTATCTTCCGCTGATTATGGCAAATCTTCCAGCAGGAGTCACTGAACAGCAATCTGGAATAGAACTTTTCTAACCCAGGTGGCAAATCTTAGGACCATTCCTATTCTTCTGGCTAAAATCAGCTAATTCTACAAAGACTGCGGGATCTTTCTAGTCAATGGATAATCTTAGAGAGTCATTAGGAGAGTTAAATAATCTAGATAAAGAATTGTAGAATTCAGTAGAAGTAACCAATGTATTAACTAACAAAAAATTGTTTTAACAAGGCAGACATAGTGAAAGAATTGTGTAAATGTTATTTAATCTTGGTATTTATTAACGAGGCACTGTAACTTTAAGTCAGAAGCAAAGAGATCATTAGTCCATGTTAAGTCAAGAAATGTATTTCCTGCCACGGACAAATGTAGGTCACCTGCCACATTGCATTTCTATAGTACATCAGGATAATCTGCCTGTGGCCTATGCTTCCCACAGTGATATAAGCCATATCAAAACAGTTATACTTTAGTTTCAACAATCCATTTATAAATAAAGTGCAACTTTAATTTGTAAGGGACACTGAAGCGATAGCCGATAGCATATCCATAAATAAGTTGCGCCAGTAATACAAAAGGAGTACATTTCCCATTTGAGAGACTGGTTAACGGCCCATGAGGTATGTGCTAATTTTTTAAATTTTGCTTTCAGCTATAGCTAGCATCTCGCCCAAAAGAAAGTTTCTTTACATGTTTTATTTTATGATTTTTCTTCAGAACAATCAAGTGTGTCGAGGCTGAATTAGGCCTGTGCAAAATGCCATCTCATTTAAGGTATGGAATATTTAAATTGCCTTCAATTAATGAACATGTGCTCTGCGTTTCATGTTGAACTATCGTCTGCTTCTGTGTTGATAATCTACCTTGCCTGTTTTCCCGGACTGCAGAAAACAAATTTTATTAGGTTTAAATGAGATTTCTCTTCGCATCTTTTCATAGCCATAAAATATGTGATAAAGATAAATCTGGAAGATTTATCAGCTTAAATTGCAAGATTTAGGAAAGGGGAGGTAGTTTTAAACATGTAAAATGCAAATATGGGACCAATGTCTGGAAATAGTTCTTTATGCAAAGAGTGGTTAATACTCCGATTGAATGTTTGGTGGAACAGTGGAGGTAAAAACGTTGGAATTATTTAAACAGGAATCAAATGCTGGGAGAGCTGTAGGAATTTTCTGGATGAATGAACTAAGATGAATCAAATGACTTCCCTCAATCATATTAAATGTGTGATCTTGAAGATTATTCAATCAAACTTGGTTAAATTGATTCCCTGAAGCCGCAACTGATTATATCTTGAAATCAAATTTGTGACTTTCTGATAAACTGTTTTTTTATGCCAATGTCAGCTTAAACTTGATGCTCGAGTCATGAGAAGAGGTTTAAAGTCCCGCTGCAATAGTTTATTAAAGACGATGGCCGGGGGTTTCTGGTCCCCCGCCCACAGTGAGTTTTCCCTCAGTGGATGCAGCAAGCCATTGGCCACCGGCCGGACTTTCCCGTCCCACCAACGTCTACTCCATTTTGCATGGCTCACCCGCCCCACCGCCAGTGAACCCACTGCAGAGGGCGACATTGGTGGAACAGCAAGATCCCATCAGCAGGAAGGGCTGGATAATCCCACCTGATGTTTTTAACCTATTCAATATCAAAACCTTTAATCTTTTATCTTCAGCTTTTTGGGGGGTATTTTGCAACCTGCTTGAATTCCTAATCTTCGCACCACAGACAATGCATTGTTTCCGGGCCTATTGCATTTCCAATCAAATGTAATTATTAGCGTGAAGGAAGTTACGGCGCTCATTTATAAATCACTGGTTAGTCCTCATCTGGCATTTGTGCCCAATTCTGGGCACCGTAGTGGCCAAGGTCCTGGGGAGGACATAGAGGAGAATGATACCAAGGATATGAGACTTCATTATGTGGAGAGACTAAAGAAGCTTGGATTTGTGTTCTTAGATCTCACAAAGTAAATAAGAAAATACCATTTCTAACAACAATCAATAACTAAAGGAGACACATTTAAGATAAATTGGCGTAAGGACCAGAAAGGAGTTGAGAATTATTTTACACTGCTGGTGGTGATGGCCCAGAGTGGACTGGGGAAGCAGATTCAATAGTGACTTTCAAAAGGGCATTGTATAAATGCTTGAAAAGAAATAGATTGCAGGGCCATAGGGAAAGATCGAAGGAGTGGGACTAACTGGATGGCTCTTTCAAAGAGATGGGCAAAGAAGTCGGATGCTCCAAAAATCCCATGACAATCTCAAGCTGCACAAGGTCGATTCTCCCTCTCTTATACTCCCTCTCATTTTCAGGGCTAGTATTTGACTCGTATTAGCACACATTGGCAGTGAACTCCTTGTGAATATCAGCCATGGTGTTCTTCATCTTCTTCCCCCTCCATTTGGCAATATCACCAAGTAATAAATACCCGTCCCCTTGTGTTCAGCATCACAATCAATCCCCCCACATCGAGGGTACGACTGCTGCCAGGGCAAAGATTTCAGCAGCAAAATCAGCATATGCCACTCATCCTGCACAGGTAGATGTAATTCCTAAGACTAGATTACTTTGCGGCACAAATTAAATGGAAGATTTAGGATCTTTTGATCACTATTTTGAAACTGGGAGAAACAATTATCAAACGGAATAATGATCAGATCATTTCGAACAGTTGGCCACATGCTTGTTAGAGAGTGACAGGAGGCTCAGAAAAGGCAGAACTTTGAATCAACTAAAATAACTATATGGAAGATGAGCTTGAAGGGAGAAAAACAGGATTAAACTTCAACAAAGACTGCCAGTTGGCCTGTATCC
Source organism: Scyliorhinus torazame (assembly GCF_047496885.1). Lineage (NCBI taxonomy): Eukaryota > Metazoa > Chordata > Chondrichthyes > Carcharhiniformes > Scyliorhinidae > Scyliorhinus > Scyliorhinus torazame. The sequence goes on along the minus strand of NC_092720.1, from coordinate 111,493,720 downwards.
ATGTTGTAAATTGTGTGTATTTCTATAGAGAAGGAACGATCTGATAACTTATTTGGAATGGTTCAGTGTTATGGATCACACGATGGTTCATTATATTCGAGTTGTATTTGGATGCAGCGCTGACTTTCTCAGAATGCAAATCACCTGTCTTGTGGCAGGATTGTTCTTCCAACAGGATAGTTGTGTTGAAGAGAGCTATTTCTCATTGCTCTTTTATTTATCTTCCGAAATGAGAGTCGTACACACCAATTTCATGGTAATTAGGATGCACTGATATATCCTATGTGGGCTCGAGGTCAACATCCAATAGTTGTTTTCCAACCTCAGAATTGACTTCGCTGACATTTTAAACAGGTGTGCCTGTGTTTTCCAGTGTCTGCGATTGTATTTTACTGGAGACCTCAGGCATGTATCAAATTTCTATCTGGAGTTTATTTTCAGTCTTGAAAAATCCTGTTGATTTTTGCAAATTACGCATCAACGTTTCTTTCAAAAGAGCTGTAGGTGTGTGTTCATGTCTGTGAAATGCAACTTCACCTCATGATATTTTGAGACATTTTCTTACATAGTTTGATAAAATAGTCATACACCGTGTCCTCAAGTTGTGAAGAAATATAACGCAAGCCCATCCCTTAATGCTAATGGCTCTCATCGTGTTGCAATATGTTTTTTGTCACTACTATTCTGAGCAGAGTTGCACATTTTGCCACTACAATTGTGAAACATTTATTTGAGAAGGCAGTAAGACTGATGAAGCCATGTTTTTTTTGGATGTCGACTTTGTTTTGTTCTCCTATTCTTAGTCTCCACCTGCCCTGGATCAAGGACATCTGATCTGTTCGAAGGCCTCCCAGCCAATGCCCCTCACTGCAACACGGGATGGGTCCAACTATTCTTGGTATCTTCCCACAACTGAGTTAAGGAATTCAATACTTACAAGACACAGGCCACTAATTTCCAGCTCTATGGTGCAACATATTGGCTGTTCATCATGACTGTACGATGACCTGCTTTAGTGAAGGGTTCCTAATTAGTAACCTACCTACAGCATGATGTCCATAAGACAGAAACCCCCTGGGCCTCACTGAATAGGCCCTGTCACTCTGCCTCCAGATGTAGAAGCTGACCGGCAGGCAGGAGCAGAATGGCAGGTAACAAGAGTGATTCAAGTAACTGGTGATTCAAGTGCTCTTGGCACTCGGGTTTAGAGGCAGTTCAAAGGAGCCTCGCGGTTGGAGACAGGCAGTGGAATCTAAGGTTCCTCTATGGGGCCTGAAATAGCATTTCTAACCCAGAAAGTAACAATAAATAAGTTTTTTTTTTAAAAACACATTTTATTCTGGGCCTCTTAACAACCAGTAGGCCTGATGGGGAAGCAGCAATGATTCCTCACACCAAAATGACAGTCGACAGGTCCCAATTTGCTTTTAAAAGGTCAACCCTGTTGGATTCTAACAGTTCTTTCCATCTAGCCTGCTCAGGTCCTGTTTAAAGACAGTGCAACTAAATCCCATGGGCCATTTTAAGTGCAAACCTATACTTTCCCCATTCCTTCGATCGCCCTACCCTCTCATTTTGTCAGTTTTAGCCTGCCAAGCAGGATTGCAACTAGTCCTCAAATGTCACGACTCAACGTATAAGAGGCAAAGCAATTTTAATAAAGTGAAAGAACTGGCACTTGTGCCTTTCATCGTCTCAGGATGCCCTGGAGTGCTTTACAACCAATTAAAATGGCTGATGAGGTGTAGTCACTGGGGTAATGTAAGGAAGCATGGCAGGCAGTTTGCACAAATAGCAATCATCTGTTTTAGTGATAAATATTAGGCAGAACACTGGAAGAACACGCTGCTCTTTTTTGAATCGTGCAATTGAGAGTCCAGGCAACGTGTCAACCTAATGTTTCATTTCAGAAGATGGTGACTCCAACAATGCAGTACGGCTCCTGAGTGTTGGTGTAGATTATGTATACATACCACGGGCTGAACAATGAGGTGAGGTGGGGGGTTGCCGACAAAATGCCAACCCCCCCCCCCCCCCCCACCCACTGTGACAATGTCGCCGTGAAGCTGATATGCTCCACACCAACCTGCCCCACAGCTAGAAAGCACTGCAGGGTGGACCTATGAGGGCTGAGTGGAGATTCCACCCCTCATTGGGACAGACATTCTGGAGCTGCCAGCCAATCCGATTGGCCAGCAGCTACATCAAACTGGCAGTGCCAGGAAGCTGCCCAGTCTACAGGAGAAGAAAACATCCCTGGAGCAGCTAAATCCAGGGTCTTGAGACAGGAGGGTTTGGGTAGGTTAGGGAGAGGGGCAGAGTGGGAGCTTAAGGGAGAGAATGGGTAGGACGAAAGGCACAGTTCAACCTAAGGGAGGCTGCCCCATGATCGGCAGAGGGCAGCCCCTGTAGCGTGACCCTTCCCCAATTTTTTCCTATGCTTTAAGCATCTGAGTTAAGAAATTAGGCTTCTCGCTCCCACCTGGCTGCCTACTCCCGTGTTTTATGGCATGAGCTGTACATTATCGAGGTTAATTGGCTCAATAACAATCCTAACTGACCCTTGGTTATTAATTTAAATATGTGGTGAGCCGGCTGCTGATTTTGGCACCCACCTGCCCCCATATTATGGGCAGAAGGGGGTGAGATAGGCACCTGCCCTATTTTATGTGCCCCTCCACGTGGAAAACACGTCTGTTAGGGCCACTTCAAATTCAGCTCCTTATATCTAGGGTGCAACTTGTACCCATGACCTTGAGAAGCAAGACGCTATCACCTGAGTCAGGGCTAATTCTGGGTTCTTGGGCCAGGAGTCAGAAAATTACAAGCAACAATCATTTCCCCCTAATTGACTTCACGATTATCAGGCAGCTCTATGCAAGTATCAGTATTTGAACATTTCAAAGTTAAATGTAACTTTTATTTTCAGCAACTAAGCACAATATACTTTGCTCCACACTATCAGTAACGTCGGGCAGCACAGTAGCAAAGCGGTTAGCACAGTTGCTTCACAGCTCCAGGGTCCCAGGTTCGATTCTGGCTTGGGTCACTGTCTGTACGGAGTCTGCACATCCTCCCCGTGTGTGCGTGGGTTTCCTCCGGGTGCTCCGGTTTCCTCCCACAGTCCAAAGATGTGCGGGTTAGGTGGATTGGCCATGCTAAATTGCCTTTAGTGTCCAAAAAAGGTTAAGTGGGGTTACTGGGTTACGGGGATCGGGTGAAGGTGTGGGTTTGGGTAGGGTGCTCTTTCCAAGTGCAGACTCGATGGGCTGAATGGTTTCCTTCAGCACTGTAAATTCTATGAAATTCTATGAAATTCTATGAAATCCATGTGTTATTTCAATAGCTCTCATATTCCTGGCTTTCACAGCACTGTACACCATGCTATGAAAGTGAGCAGCTGTGTTCTTCCCAGGTCTATTCCAGCACCAAGCAGATGTGTAAGAGCAGCTTATGAGACTCGTTCTTCCAATTTTCCATTCATCTCCCTTGCAACTGCCATGTCCATGCTCTCTGAATAATAGCAACTCAAAGCATTAAAGTGTTCAATATTCGACCTTTAACTGATATCAGTTACTGTTGTAATTCACATCGCCTCGACAATTCATAAGCTGCGTGCATTCAAGCTCTAGTCAGTTCATCTTCAGTGCCACAAGATCCAATTTCTGTACAGATTGCCTTCAGCCTCACGTTAGAAGGCTGAAAATGCATATGACAAGGCAGTATTCAACTAAATCCGAAGTGCAAGGTTAACAAATTACCAGTCTACAATGTAACAATAGAAGTCCTTCACTAAAAGCAGGTCATTGCAAAGCATGGCCCGAAGCAGTGTTCTGTGGACAGTTGATATGTCAATCAGATATAGCAAAAATAATTTCAAACTATAGAGTTGTCATCTTTGAGAGGTGAACCTTAGCAAACAATAATTAGTGAGAAAACCAATCCTTGATTCTAGTTCGCTCTCAGAAACATAAGAACACGGATAGGACAGTGGGCAACATGGTAGCACAGTGGTTAGCACATTTGCTTCACCGCTCCAGGGTCCCAGGTTCAATTCCCTGCTGGGTCACTGTCTGTGCGGAGTCTGCATGTTATCCCCGTGTGTGCGTGGGTTTACTCCGGGTGCTCCGGTTTCCTCCCACAGTCTAAAGATGTGCAGGTTAGGTGGATTGGCCATGCTAAATTGCCGTTTGTGTCCGAAAAGTGGGGTTACTTGGTAACAGAGATAGGATGAGGTGTGGGCCTGGTTAGGGTGCTCTTTCCAAGGGCCAGTGCAGACTTGATGGGCTGAATGGCCTCCTTCTGCACTGTAAGTTCTATGACGTTTAGCCCCACAAACCTGTATCACCATTCAACAAAATCATGGTTGACCTGTGACCTAGCTATACGCAACCATTTTGCTGCATATTCTTGAGAACCTACAGTGTCTTGAGACAGGAGGGTTTGGGTAGGTTAAGGAGAGGGGCAGAGTGGGAGCTTAAGGGAGAGAATGGGTAGGACGAAAGGCACAGTTCAACCTAAGGGAGGCTGCCCCATGATCGGCAAAGGGCAGCCCCTGTAGCGTGACCCTTCCCCAATTTTTTCCTACGCTTTAAGCATCTGAGTTAAGAAATTAGGCTTCTCGCTCCCACCTGGCTGCCTACTCCCGTGTTTTATGGCATGAGCTGTACATTATCGAGGTTAATTGGCTCAATAACAATCCTAACTGACCCTTGGTTATTAATTTAAATATGTGGTGAGCCGGCTGCTGATTTTGGCACCCACCTGCCCCCATATTATGGGCAGAAGGGGGTTAGCCACAGTGGTTAGCACTGTTGCCTCACAGCTCCAGGGACCCAGATTCAATTCCAGTCTTGGAGGACCGTGTGTGTGGAGTTTGCACATTCCCCCCGTGTCTGCGTGGGTTTCCTCCGGGTGCTCCCGTTTCCTCTCACAGTCCAAAGGTGAGCAGGTTAGGTGGATTGGTCATGCTAAATTGCCCCTCATTGTCCAAAGATGTGCAGGTTATGTGGATAGGGCAGGGGATAGAGCCTAGGTAGGGTGATCTTTCAGAGGGTCGGTGGTGACTCGATGAGCTGAATGGCCTCCTTCTGCATTGTAGGAATTCTATGATTCTATTAAGTTCCAAGCATCTAACTTCCTTTTGTGTATTCAAATGTTTCCTAATTTCACTCCTGAAAGGTGTCTCCACACAACATCTGCAAAAGTAATCTGCTCTTGGGTACAGACTGGAGCTGTATCTATTGAACATTATTTTAAGTAATTAGAAAATAGAATTATACTTCACAGAAGGAGGCCATTCATTCCAACATGTCTATCCTTGCTCTTTGAGGGACCTATCTCATTATTATCACTCACCTGCTCATTCCCCAAAATCCTGTCAAAATTTCCCTTTCAGGTATCTATGTAATTCCCCATTAGGCAGTTATTGTTGAATCTGCTTCCAACACCATTTTAAGCAGTGCGTGCCAGATCATTTTTTCCACACTTTCAACATAATTTACAAATGTAGAACAAAAAGGTTAGAACATTTTAGTGGTGGTGAGGGAGCGTTTTTGTGATGACAACATAAATACTGAGGCTTACTGAACATTTGCGACACTCCATTTCATCACAGTCATTACTATAGCACAGGTGAGACCATTTGGCCCATCGAATTCTGGCTCTCAAGTAATCCGGTCACTCCCATTCCACTGCTTTTTATATCTGAAATCATGGAAGCTTATGGGGAGGCAGTGGGAGCATGGTATTGTCACTGGACTAGTAAGTTAGAGACCTAGGGTAATGCTCTGGGGACCAGGATTCAGGTCGAAAATTTTGAACTCAATAAATACCTGGAATTAACTGTCTAATGATGACTGTAAAAATCCATCTGGTTCGCTAATGTCCTTCAGGCAAGGAAATCTGCCATTCTTACCCATTCTGGCCTACATGTGACTCCAGGTCCACAGCAGTGCTGTTGGTTCTTCAATGTCTTCTGAAAAGGCTGAGAAAACCAATCAGTTCAAGGGCATTTAGGGAAGGGCAGTAACTGCAGACCCACATCCCATGATTGCATTAAAAAAAAAATCTATTAACTTATTTTTTTTCAAGAACTGTTTCTAACATCAGATATTACAAGTCATACACAATAATGTGTTTACAGGCCCGTGCTCATATAAAACAATAACTATTTTCGCTCTTTGACTTGGTTGGTTTGCTATTGGATTGCCAACAGTTGCCCATAAATGAAAACCAGAGCTGCAGCTTCCAGTGGTAAACAACAATTTTGCCATAGCGACTTAAAACAACAAAGAGACTTCACTTTTGGAGTCAGATTTGAATTTTGACTTGAATGACCCATTTATTTGCATTGTTTTGACATAAACTACAGACAACACTGGTTGACCTGATTGGTGATTGGTAATTAGTAAGTGATTAGTGGTTTAGTGACTAAATATTTCATTTGTTGTTCAGTTAGTGAATAATTAGCAACTAGGATCCGATTAGCAATAACTGGGCTTTCATCTGTGCCTCATTAGCACATAAATCATCACACTGATTGCTAGATTAGTTTGCACACGCTTGACAGACCTTTGGTTTGTCCATATTCTCTTGAGGGCAACTATTAAAATCTGATATGGAGATACTATGAAAGTTTCAACTGATGTGAATTCATGATTCCATTTTCTGATTTTGTACAGAGTTTAGCTTTGTTTAATATTTATACTGGCATTATTCAGCGGAGTAATCCACACTGAAATGAATTTCCGGGGGTGGGGGGGGGAGGATTCACTGCATTTAACTGGCCAGTGACTGGACTTCACCAGCATTTCTGCCTACAGAAAGCAGCTGGGCAAACAGAGGCCAGGAGCTCTCCATTGTCAGTGAAGCCACCAGGAACAATGGCTATTGCCTGGCATGTGATAAGGATTTCACCAGAGGTTGTCATTGGATCCCTGAGCACAAGTGAACAGAGCAGGATGGGGATCATGGGGTGAGTGTCACCAGAGTGGGTGTGGGAAAAGGAGGTTCGTAGACATGGAAAGTGGCCCCCTTACCGATGTCAGGTACCTCAATCAGGCACTGAGTACCTGTGAATGAGACATCCCACCCGAGGCAAGCCTGATAGTGTTTGTTGGGCAGTCTTCAGAAGGTGCAGGAGAGTTATACGACTCTCATTTAATCTCTGAGCCATTGCTAAATTCCAATTGACTCGGGATAATGGATATGACATGGATCATTAATGAGCTTAATTGACATCCTCCCTTCACGCTTCCGACTTAATAGTGAGATGTTTTTTCCTGCCATTGTCAGATTGATAAGCGACATTTAATGCAAATTATTGGGCTAGCATCTTTAGTTCCGCCATGATGGCCTAGATTAACATCCGCCCTTGGTATTGCTGAAAGTAGGTGTCAATCGAAGTCAGGGCCTACCAAATATGGTTTACAAATGGTAAATTATTCCAGAGTGACCCACTATTCCCTGGAAGGGAAAGTACATACATTTTGGCATCTTTTTAGTTGACTTCAACAAGTTATCGTTTCCCTGTTGTGGAGCAGAAAGTTGTCATTCTGAGTTTCCTCGACCTTAGAGAATGAATCTGCATGCTACTAATGTAAAAAACACTACCCCATTGGTTAAATGCTGCACTCTAGGACTTGATACAAGATCAGGCTAAGGTGAAAGAAGTAGGCAAAAGTTGGACTTGCAAGTACTAACCTTCTGTGAGTAGAATAGGGCCCCAGGATGCTTTTCAAGCATTAATCATACGCTGATCTAATCTCATCTCATACTTCATGAATTTAGATCATTTGAAGCTGATTTCATTGATTTCAGATTCAATTCCGAAGTGTTCTGGCTGCTGTCAACATGGCCAGTCCAACTCCTGCATGCAAGTACATCAAAGTCCTGACCCATTTCTGGGCCACTATCAGCATGAGGGAAATAAATTAGCTTTTCATGTCTCTGCCAAGGCAGCAAGAAGTCTGTTTTACAAGCTGTATCTTGTTTTGTTAATAAAGTGTAACCTTACCACAGGCTTTCACATTTGCCAGAAATTATGGGGTTTGCGTCACTGCCTAGAATTGCTTGCAAATGTCCAATCAAGGTAATCTCTTAAGTGTTTCTACATTCGTCATGTTTATAGTAGATGGTGCAGCTGTACGATAAGAATGTTAACATGAATATAAATTCTTACTTTTTCATGACTTGCATAAAGCACCCCACGTGTAATCTTTTTCAAGTCCACACCACAGTTACCCATATTCTTTACCCTTTCAGTCAGGCGCAGATTCCCTCCCAATTAGTCATCCACTTCCACTGAAAATAATTCAACACACCTTCACGTACAACATGTTGCACGCATACGGATGATACAGGAAAGCTAACATTCATGAACACGTGCATATATAGAAACATAAGAACAAAAGATTAAGTGAACATTTGTAGCGGAATATGCAGTTTACTCTTTCAGTAATTAGTTTCACAGCAATCTGCTATCGCTTGGCACAAGGCCTTGAGTCGACGGCAGGAAGAGCCGGATTGGGGGGGGTCAATTGTGTAATTCCATCAGAATTGGGCACCGACCTGGGTGGGGAACGATTACTTCAGCTCCACCTTCTGCACTCTGCTCTTGTTATTTAGTGAGGGAGGCTTCATATCATCTGTGGGTTGTCCTCTGATTCCGCCACTGAGGATCATATGGTGTAATTATGCCAGGGTGCCATTCTGGATGCTTGAATCTGCATTGTGGATACTGGCAAGGTATCCAGGAAGTTGAAGGTCACGATGACATTTCTATGTTTTTCTGTCTTCACAAAGGGAGACATGAATGATGTATCCTAAATTCTGAAAAACACAAGTTTCAGTGAGGAGCTGAAGGAAGTTAGTATTAATGAAGAACTGGTTTGGGGGAAATTATTGGGATTGAAGATGGACAAATCTCCAGGGCCTGATAATCTTCATCCCAGAGTACTTGGGGAAGTGGCCCTAGAAATAGTAGATCCATTGTGGTCATTTTGCAAAGTTCTTTGGACTCTGGAATGCTTCATACAGGTTGGAGGGTAGCTAATATAACCACTATTGTGGCATGGTAACACAGTGGTTAGCACTGTTGCTTCACAGCACCAGGGACCCATGTTCGATTCCCGGTTTGGGTCACTGTCTGTGTGGAATCCGCATGTACTCCCCGTGTCTGCGTGGGTTTCCTCTGGGTGCTCCGGTTTCCTCCCACAGTCCCAAAAGACGTGCTTGTTAGGTGAATTGGACATTCTGAATTCCCCCTCAGTGTACCCGAACGGGCGGCGGAGTGTGGCGGCTGGGAGATTTTCACAGTACCTTCATTGCAGTGTTAATGTAAGCCTACTTGTGACACTAATAAAGATTATTATTATTATTATTCAAAAAGGGAGGTAGACAGAAAACCGGGATCTATAGACTAGTGAGCCTAATGTCGGTAGTCGGGAAGTTGCTAGAGTCCATTATTAAGGATTTCATAGCATAACATTTGGAAAGCAGTGGTAGAATCAGACAAAGTCAGCATGAATTTATGAAAAGAAAATCATGCTTGACAAATCTACTGGAATTCTTTGAAGATGTAACTTGTAGAGTTGACCGGGGAGAACCGGTGGATGTGGTTTATTTAGATTTTCAGAAGGCTTTCAACAAGGTTTCACACAGCACATTACTATGCAAAGTTTAAGTGCATGAGATTGCAGGTAGTGTCTTGAGATGGATAGAAAGCTGGTTAGCAGACAGGAAGCAAAAAGTTGGAATAACCTTTTCCAATTGGCAGGTAGTGACTAGTATGGTACTGCAGTCCAGAACTAGGGGTAAGGGGTAAACTGTATGTAAAGATAAGTCAAAATTTACAACTTCAACCAGGCAAAGGCACCACAACCAGACTGTTTTGCAGAGGTGGACAGGTAAAGTGTTTAATAAGGTTAGTTTTACAGTACCTATGCCATCACTAGCTATGCATTGAACAAAGATCTAAAATATACCCAGAACACTTTCTTCACCCAGAGAGTGGTGAATCTGTGGAATTCACCACCACAGAAAGCCGTTGAGGCTAAAACATTTTATAATTTCAAGAAGGAAAGAAATATAACGCTTGGGGATAAAGGGTCTGTGGTAGTCTGTATTAGGGGTATTACAGTACCTAGGTTGAGGCTGTAAGATCATTGGTGTGGGACGTACCTGAGACAGGAAGATCATTGGTGAAGCCTGCCTGCTGGTTCCGCCCAGTAAGGCGGAGTATAAGTGTCTGTGTCTCCCTAGCAGCTGCATTCTGTACCTGCGCTGCTGGGGGAAACATCTAGTCCAATAAAGCCTTCAATTGTCATCCAATCTCGCTTCTGGAGTTATTGATCGAGCATCAGGGTTCAAGGGATATAGGGGGAAAAGTGATATCAGGGTATTGAACTTGATGATAACCCATGGTCATAATGAATGGTGGAGCAGGTTCGAAGGACTGAATGGCCTCCTCTTGCTTCTATTTTCTATGTATGTTTCTTCCAATGCCAGCAGATGGCCAAGCTTGTGGGCAGCAGGAGGCGACTCAGGGCATCCGCGTTGGCAATGTGTTCCTGGGCGGTGCTCGAGAGATTAGGCCACTAACAATAACGCCCAATGTTGGATCTGAGCCAAGGTGATGGGGGGAAACGCTTTATCCTCTTTTTACATGTCAGCCGTAGACATGTAGGTGGAATTTTGTCAGCCCAAAAATAACAGCCAATGCATCCTTCCTCTTTGAACTGAGAATAGCATATTTCCGTGTCCATCAAGGTTCCTGATGCATATGCTATAGGTCTCTCTCGATGCCATTATCCCATCGATGGGAAAGGATTGCTCCTACTCCATATGGAGAGGCATCACATGTTAATACCAGTTCTCTCTTGGCATCCTAATGAGCCAGGATGTTTGATGATAGTAACTGCTTCTTCATCAAGGTTTCAGCAGGCGCAAGGGATACGGGTTCAATTCCCGCTTGGGTCACTGTCTGTGCGGAGTCTGCACGTTCTCCCCGTGTCTGCGTGGGTTTCCTCCGGGTGCTCCGGTTTCCTCCCACAAGTCCCGAAAGGTGTGCTTGTTAGCTGAATTGGACATTCTGAATTCCCCCTCAGTGTACCTGAACAGGCGCCAGAATGTGGCGACTAGGGGATTTTTACAGTAACTTCATTGCAGTGTTAATGTAAGTCTACTTGTGACAATAATGTCCTTTATGGGCTTTATAGAATACGAGTTCCCGTGGTGAGCATGCAGTCACAGGGAGAACGTGCAGACTCCGCACAGACAGTGACCCAAGCCGGGAATCGAACCCGGGTTCCTGGCGCTGTGAAGCAATGGTGCTAACCATTGGGCTACCGTGTCACCCAAGGATTTCCCTCGTGATCCCTGTGAAGTTTATCACAAAAGCCTAGTTGGAAACAGCTGTCTACACATGTAAAATACTCATCTGCTCCTTCAAATATGAAAAGCACAATTTTCTTATCAACAGTAATTTGTTCAGTAAATCGAAATTGGCATCAAAGCCGCATAATGTTGTTCCCTTATTTATGGAAACGGCAAGGAAATGTTTGGAGACCAGTCAGGGTGTACCTCCCTCTGGTTCTAACTTCTCCTTGCCACAGGTTCACAAAAGCAAGAGTGGAAACTTCCCACATGGGGAAGTATTGTAAACCATCAATCTATGCCCATTGCATTGAAGCCGATGCCCAACTTACTACTGCTATACTCGTGTCATTGCCAGAGAAAACAAGATCAAGATCCACCTAGTTTCGCCTTTACCATCCAGCATCTCAACATGTTGCAATAATGGAGTTCTGACTGTAATCATAGTAATCAATCTCTTATCAGTTAGTCTATAGGTATGAGGAAAATCCCAGTGATGGAGTGCTCCAGAGACCGTCAGGGACCGTCAGTCTGCAGTGCCCTTCATCTATCTCCAGAGGCGTTCATGGAAAAATATTTAAACATTTAAATACAGCCAGTGAAAGGCACGCCTCCTCCATGCTAAACCCCCCCCCCACACTCCTCGAATCACCACAAAATGTAATCTCAACCCTAAAAAGTGGATTGTCTGGATCTTTTAGGAAAGAAGTGTTCTGATATGGGCACAAAAGAAAATATGCTTGGGAATTTTGCATTGTAGAATTTTCCAAAAGAGAAATTCACTTGGCATGTGATATTTTCAACAAGGAATGGTGATGATGTTCCTTGATTCCCTATGAATGCAAACATCCATCAATCTCAGCTTTGAATATACTTAACAACTGGGCATCCACAGCCCCCAAGTACAGAATTCTGAGTGGAGAAATTTCTCCTCATCCCAGTCCTCAATGGCAGACCTCCTCTGAGTTTCTGGCCCCTCATTTTCGACTTTGTATGGAGGGAAAACAGACTCTTGTCGTCAACCTTGTTAAGCAAATGTTTCAATATGACTACCTCTCATTGTTCTAAACTCTAGGGGCAGCACAGTAGCACAATGGTTAGCACTGTTGCTTCACAGCTCCAGTGTCCCAGGTTCATTTCCTGGCTTGCGTCACTCTTTGCGGAGTCTGCACGTTCTCTCCGTGTCTGCGTGGGTTTCCTCCAGGTGCTCCGGTTTCCTCCCACAAGTCTCAAAAGACGTGCTGTTAGGTAATTTGGACATTCTGAATGCTCCCTCTCTGTACCCGAACAGGTGCCAGAATGTGGTGACTAGGGGTTTTCACAGTAACTTCATTACATTGTTAATGTAAGCCTACTTGTGACAATAAAGATTGGAGTACAAGAAAAAAATACGTCTTGTTACAATTGGTCAGGACTCAGGTGAAACCACACCTAGAATGCTATGTGCAGATTTGGTCTTCATATTTAAGGGAGGTAATGGTTGCATTGGAGGCCGTACAGCAAAATTTCACTAGATTGGACCCTGGGCTGAGGAGGTGTCTTATGGTGAGGGGCGGAAATTGTGTCTGTATTCTCTGGAGTTTAAAAGAATGAGAGGTAATACATTGCAACATACAAAATTCTTAAGAGGGTTTGACAGGGCAAACACTGAACGGTTGCCTCCCCTGACTGGGAAATCAGGAATATGGGGAATAAGTCCAGGGATAAGAGAGTTATCATTTAGGACTGCAATGAGGTGAAATGACAGAATCACAGAATACAGCATATAAGAGACCCTTCAGCCCATCAAATCTGCACCCACACATGAAAAATACCTGACCTGTCTACCTAATCACATTTGCCAGCACTTGGCCCACAGCCTTGAATGTTATGATGTGCCAAATGATCATCCAGGTACTCTTTAAAGGATGTGAGGCAACCCGCCTCTCCCACCCTCCCAGGCAGTGCATTCCAGACCTTCACCACCCTCTGGGTAAAAACGTTTGTCTCGAATTCCCCCAAACCTCCAGCCCATGATCTTGAACTTGTATCCCCTCGTAACACACCCTTCAGCTAAGGGAAACAGCTGCTCCCTATCCACCCTGCCCATGCCCCTCATAATCTTGTTAACCTTGCCCTGTAATGTCTTAACTCAAAGGATTTTGAATCCTTGGAATTGTCTGCCTCAGATGGTTGTGGATACTCCATCATTGACTATATTTAAGGACTGAAAGACTGACCGAGACAGAATTTTGGTCACAGGGAATCCAGGGATATGGGGAATGGGAAGGAAGGTGGAACTGGGGCTTAAAATCAGCCTTGGTGGTATTGAATAGTGAAACAGTCTCAATAGATTGTATGTGTCTACTCTTGCTCCTATTTGTAATGTTCTTATGTCCTACTCAATCTCTTCTCAAAGGACAACCCTCTCAGTGCAGGGAATCAATCTTGCCACCACCTTCTCAAGGACAACTAATGTTGGCCTTGTCGCATCCCACAAAGTAGATTTAAAAAATCAGGTGAACCTTCACTTAAGGTCCTCTAAGACAAGTAAATATAACTCCGAACACTATTTGGGTAGAAACTGAAGTAATTCAGTTTTATTTAGGCCAATTCAGTGACATACATTCAACTGAGGCCATCCAAAACTTTATTTGCAATGTGGTGTCCTAAATCCTAAGCAGTATTCAGTACGACCTCTGTGCTACATTGAGCGCTAAGACAATGAAACATGAACTTAATTAAGCACATACTGATGCATTTGATCCTGGTTTTAGTGTAATGGTTAATAGAATAGTTATGCTAATGAGTGACATAGACCATAATGTCTCAGTGACATCAGCAGTCATGGGCTAGATGAGAGAGACAGAGAGAGAGACAGAGAGCGAGCGATGTCATAATATACACCAGTGTATCATGGTGCCGACACACACTGATGGACACACAGTGGGACCAATCAACATATACAACACCGCAGCCAATCACCAGTGAGAGCACACGCACTATAAAGACAGGGAGCATCAGAGTTCCCGCTCATTTGAGTTGCAGCTAGTTAGGAGGACGGAGTCTGACCCCCTACGTCAGCATCTCCTCAAAGTAAAGCAACTCACCCTAGCGACCGCCATCGAGACCTGTCTTACACGAAATCGCCACGAGTCGGTATTCCCATAAAGAAGCGGCTGAAATGGCGTGGCAAGGTCCCCACGAGGCGGAACGGGTCCAAGTGATTGAGCACCTCCAGGGCCTCAGCCTGGATGAGGGCGGCCATTTTGCGCACTTTTTGCGGACTCCCACGCTTGTATGCCTCAAAGAAGGGGACGGCGACGTTGAGGAACATAATGCGCCGGCGCGCACCACGCACGATCAGTGGCGCAGCGAACGTGCTGACGTCACAACGTCCGTCAACTGTGGCTCCGCCCATTTAAAGCGGCAATGCCCCGCAAAATCCCGACAATGTCTACGATGTGGAAGACTAGGCCACTATGCTGTCTTCTGTCGAGCAGCTCAGCCTGCCAACTCCCATCGCTGCAGCCAGCCTCGCAGGAATGTTCGGGCAATTCAACCCACGGTTACCGAGTCCGATGCGGAACGCCCACACAGCAATGACACCGAGGACCCGAAGGCGCCTTTTCGAGTCGGTGTCGTAACGAAAAACAGGCTGTCCCTGAAGCAAAGACACCAACCGCTGTCGGTATACAGCATCGATCCAGACGATGAGTGGTGTGCCACCCTGACGATCAACCGGTCCCAAATACGATTCCGCCTGGACACTGGTGCCTCCACCAATCTCATGGCGTGGTTTGCTTTCCAAAGCCTTCGTGTCAAACTAGCCATCCTTCCATCGGCCTGCCAGCTATTGGACTACAATGGCAACATCATTCCTGCTACCGGCTCGTGCCAACTTGAAGTGACACACAAGTCACAAAAAGCCATTCTTCCTTTCGAGATTGTGGGCTCCTCGAAGGACTCCCTGCTTGGCGCACAGGCGTGCAAGCTAGTGAACCTCGTTCAAAGAGTTCACTCTCTCTCTCCTGATGACACACCTGCCTTCCAGGACGCGGACTTCAGGGCGCAACTCGACGCCATCATCGACCAGCACCGCGACGTCTTCGAAGGCATGGGCACACTCCCATATACTTACAAGATCCTACTCAAACAGAACGCCACACCTGTGGTGCATGCACCTCGCAGAGTCCCAGCACCCCTCAAGGACCGCCTCAAGCAGCAGCTGCAGGACCTCCAAGAACTAGGACTGATCTCAAGAGTTACGGAACCACCGACAGTGTCAGTTCCATGGTGCGCATAAAAAAGCCTTCTGGCGAGCTGAGAATTTGCATTGATCCCAAGGATCTGAATCACAATATCATGAGGGAGCATTATCCAATTCCCAAGCGCGAAGAGATCACATGCGAGATGGCTCGCGCCAAGCTCTCATCAAACTTGACGCCTCGAAAGGATTCTGGCAAATCCAGCTCGACAAATCCAGCAGGAAACTGTGTACCTTTAATGCCCCCTTTGGCAGATATTGTTACAACAGGATGCCATTTGGATCATGGAACAAATGATGGAAGGCATTGAAGGTGTTCGCGTCTATGTCGACGACATAATCATTTGGTCCACCACCCCGCAGGAGCATGTCAGTCGCCTCCGGCGCATGTTCAAACGCATACGGGAGCAGGGCCTACGTCTCAACAGAGCCAAATGCTCCTTTGGTCAGACAGAACTCAAGTTCCTAGGGGACCACATCTCCCAGTTGGGTGTGCGGCCGGATGCGGACAAGGTGGCTGCTATCACAGCCATGAAAATGCCAGAGGACAAGAAGGCGGTCCTCCGATTTCTGGGCATGGTCAACTTCCTAGGGAAGTTCATCCCTAACCTCGCCTCGCATACCACGGCTCTCAGGAACCTGGTCAGGAAGACGACAGACTTCCAATGGCTTCCTGCCCACGAGCGCGAATGGAGAGAACTCAAAACCAAACTTACCACGGCCCCGGTCTTAGCCTTTTTTAGGGGCTGTTTAGCACAGGGCTAAATTTCTGGCTTTGAAAGCAGACCAAGGCAGGCCAGCAGCACGGTTCAATTCCCGTAACAGCCTTCCCGAACAGGCGCTGGAATGTGGCGACTAGGGGCTTTTCACAGTAACTTAATTTGAAGCCTACTTGTGACAATAAGTGATTTTCATTTCATTTTCATTTTTGATCCAGCGAAAGAGACAAAAATTTTGTCCGATGCTAGCCAATCTGGCAACGCGATCAGGCCTCATCATGGGCGCACGTTGCATATGCGTCACGCACCATGACCCCCACGGAACAGCGCTACGCACAGATAGAAAAGGAGTGCCTGGGCCTGTTGACCGGTGTCGTCAAGTTTCATGATTATGTGTACGGCCTTCACCAATTCACCATCGAGACCGACCATCGCCCGCTGGGCAATATAATACAGAAAGACTTGAACGACATGACGTCTCGCCTCCAGTGTATTCTGCTCAAGCTCCGGCGATACGACTTCCAGCTGGTATACACCCCGGGCAAAGACCTAATCATTGCCGACGCTCTCTCCAGGGCAGGCAACACTCAGTGTGACCCAGCGGGATTCGTCTGCCAGGTTGATGCCGATGTGGCCTTCGTGGCCTCCAATCTACCTGCCACGGATGAACGCCTCATCCAAATTCACCGCAAGATAGCGGCTGACCCTTTGCTACAGCATGTCATGCGCCACCTAACAGACAGGTGGCTCAAGGGCCAATGTCCGCAGTTCTATAACATCAGAGATGATCTGGCGGTAGTCGATGGTGTTCTCCTGAAACTGGACCACATTGTCATCCCGCACAGCATGCGCCAGCTCGTCTTGGAACAGCTACACGAGGGCCATCTTGGCGTGGAGAAGTGCCGCCGACGGGCCCGAGAGGCTGTGTACTGGCCCGGCATCAATGACGACATCGCCAACACAGCGCTCAACTGCCCCACTTGTCAGCGCTTCCAGCCGGCCCAACCACGTGAGACCCTACAGCCCCATGAGTTGGTCACGTCCCCTTGGTCCAAGGTCGGCACTGACCTGTTCCACGCGATGGGCAGGGACTATGTCCTGATTGTAGACTACTTTTCAAACTACCCAGAGGTGGTACGTTTACACAACATCACATCGTCTGCAGTCATCCGTGCCTGTAAGGACACCTTTGCTCGACACGGCATCCCACTCACTGTGATGTCGGACAATGGCCCCTGCTTCGCTAGCCAGGAATGGTCCAACTTTGCCAGGAGGTACAACTTTGTGCATGTGACATCCAGTCCCCTGTACCTCCAATCCAACGGCAAAGCGGAGAAGGGCGTCCACATAGTCAAACGGCTCCTCTGTAAGGCTGCCGATGCTGGATCCAATTTCCAACTCGCCCTGCTGGCCTATCGCTTGGCCCCACTGTCCACTGGCCTGTCACCAGCACAGCTGCTCATGGGTCGCACCCTGAAGACGACGGTGCTGTCCATTCATGTCCCAGACCTGGGGCTGGTTTAGCACACTGGGCTAAATCGCTGGCTTTGAAAGCAGACCAGGCAGGCCAGCAGCACGGTTCAATTCCCGTACCAGCCTCCCCGAACAGGCGCCGGAATGTGGCGACTAGGGGCTTTTCACAGTAACTTCATTGCCTACTTGTGACAATAAGCGATTTTCACTTTTTTCACCACGTTCCGGTCCTTCAACAAATGCAACTGTCTCGTGCACAGCACAAGACGGCTCATGACTCCCGTGCAGCTGATCTCCCTGCTCTGGCTCCAGATGACAACGTCCGCATCCATCTTCCGGATGGTGGTTGGTCTGCAACCGCTGTGGTTCTTCGGCATGTGGCCTCCCGCTCGTTCCTGGTTTGTCTCCCGGATGGCTCCATTCTGCGCCGCAATCGATGTGCCCTTCGTCTTGTTCTGCGCTCACTACATGATCCTCCACCATTGCCATGCCCTCCTGTTGACCATGACCTGGACTATGCAGAGATTCCGGTCACTCTGCATCCTCCTACCTCTGATGCAGTCCAACCCGCTCCTCAGCCGGCGGTCAACCAGAATTCCCGACCCACCCTTGAGGCGGTCAACCAGAATTCGTAGCCCACCTCAGAGACTTAATTTGTGAACTTTGTGGTCTTATGGACTTTCTGATTTGTTCTGTTCTTCCGTTTAATCGTTCAAGTGGTTTGTATATAGTGGTCATCTCGTTATTCTTGTGACAGTTTTTTTTCTGCACCAGGCACCTTCCCATGTAAATAGCTCAATTTTTATGTACATAGTCCTGTAAGTATTTCGCACACACGTAGTCAGGAACATTCACTAAACACTATTTATTGCCACGCAGGTACATTTTTTATAAAAGGGGGGATGTCATAATATACACCAGTATATCATGGTGCAGACACACACTGATGGACACACAGTGGGACCAATCAACATGCATAACACCGCAGCCAATCACCAGTGAGAGCACACGCACTATAAAGACAGGGAGCATCAGAGTTCCCGCTCATTCGAGTTGCAGCTAGCTAGGAGGATAGAGCTCACAGCCTGCAACACAGACATTCACCGTGTGCTGAGTGCATCAACTGGTTAGGACAAGGCAGAGGTCTTTAGTTAAAGCTAGTATTGTATTATCCCACAATCTAAGTATGTTTAAACAGTTAATAATTCAATAAAATAGTGTTGCACTATTTCAAGTGTTGGTGACCCGTATGTGATCCAGAACACCCAACACATCAAGAGACAGACAGAGAGAGACACAAGAGAGAGAGAGAGACACAAGAGAGAGAGAGAGACATGAGAGAGAGAGAGAGAGACACGAGAGAGAGAGCGAGAGACACGAGAGAGAGAGAGAGAGAGAGACACGAGAGAGAGAGACACAAGAGAGAGAGAGACACAAGAGAGAGAGACACACACGAGAGAGAGACACACACGAGAGAGAGACACACGAGAGAGAGAGAGACACGAGAGAGAGAGAGAGACGAGAGAGAGAGAGAGAGACAAGAGAGAGAGAGACACACGAGAGAGAGAGAGACACACGAGAGAGAGAGAGAGAGACACACGAGAGAGAGAGAGACACGAGAGAGAGACAGACATGAGAGAGAGACAGAGAGAGAGAGATGTACTCGGGTCTTGCCTATCTTATATATAGGACGTAATCCTCCGGCCACACTGCGCCGGAAAAGCAGCTCGCTGCGGTGCAGCATGGCCGTTGAAAGCCGGGAGACCCTGCTCCCGGGATCTACCCAGCTTGCAATGCCTCACAAAATTCAACGCAATCCCGTGAGACGTTACAAGGTGAATCCCGCCCACGAAGTGCGGGATCACTTTTTGGCAAACCTGCATATCAGAGCGAGGGATTAAGCCTTACTCTAATGTGCAGATTCCCGAGGTACCTGAGGCTTTGGGATTCACATTGCAGGGGCGTGGGTGAGCGCTATTTGGTACTGGTCTCCACAAACGGGGACCGGATGGAACGGCACTCATGGGGATGTCCGAGGGGTTGGGACACCCCCAGCTGCATGCCCTTTGGGTAGGATGGTGCCCTGGCACCTTGGCTGTGCCAGCCTGGCATCCAGGTAATGCCATTGGGGTGCCAGCCTGGCACTGCCAGCTGATGGAGCACTGCCAAGGTGCCACGCTGACATTTTTTGCACATAATCAATAGATCTGGGTTTGCCCGACGTGGGTGTTACGGAGTGCGGTTGGGGGGGGGGGTCTTCCCAGATTGCATTCGGCCTGGGGGGTGGTAGGGGATTATTTGGGGGGCTTCAGGAGATCAGGACGCCAATTAAAAATAGCGTCCCGATTTCCCGCTACAACGGCGAGCACCTATTCTCCACCAAATCACGTTTCACGATTTTGCCGTCAGCCAACGGAGAATTGCACCTGAGGTCTTAGAGGATGGTACAGTATTCCAATTAACAGCTTCCCTGCATGAAGTCACGTTGTTCTTTTTTTTTTAGGAGTCCCCTGTGTTTCGTGCAGAGCAGCATTCAGACCTTTATTCCATTGAACCTATCAATGCAGTGCCTTGTATATTGCTGGTTAACTATAAAGAGACTTCTAGGGAGAGTAACTTGTTTGAGTCCATAGACGATCATACTGCCAAAGCGTTGGTAGCACCTCTTTCCATGGGTGAAAGTAAATCGATGCTCATACTTCAGCCTCAGCTAAAGTTTCCTTGCACTACAGCTGTCCTTCAGTGCAGAGGACATGACACAATCTGCAGAGCTAGCCTCACACAGAGCAAAGCTTGGCACCATCTACAGAAAGAGAATGTTCTTTCCAGAACGCATCTTTTCTTTGTTTCCTGGAACGTCTACAGGAACTTTTGTTGTTCTTCTACTCATCCAGGTTTGTCAGAATCTCCGATCTCCAAAACCAATTTCATCTTCGATGCAGCAGTGAAAGCCTTCATTCGAGTTGAAGTTTCTGCTTCTTCTCAAGTTTTTTTTTTTGTCCAACGTGTTTCGAGGGTGCAGAATATTCCTGAGAGGGTCGTAATTCCTTCTCTTCTCGTTCAACAGAGTTAAAGTGTTGCTGTCTTTCAATCTTCTTTCTTGCATCAGTCTTTCTTTGGAACGGATCCACAATCCTTCTAGTTAAACCGTTCTGAATTCTACACTCCAATTACCAGCTGCTCTTCAAAGTTATTGACCTATTTTTCTCTTAATGATGTCCTCCAAGGTGCAGAGGAATTCCTGCAAGTCTGCAGGATGGCATCCCAAAGGGCCAAGAACACACTGGGAGAATGAATCGCTCATAACAGTGACATGTGGGGGAAGAGTAGGAGTAAGATTTTGGACAGAATCTGTAGCTATAGAAATGCAATGTAAATAGATTGAAACATAATTTCATATTGTTGTTAGGAAGTAGATACATTGTGGGGAGTACTGTACCAACCTACCTCAGGTGTAATTCTCCGTTGGCAGACGGCAAAATCGCGAAACGCGATTTGGTGGAGAATAGGAGCTCCCCGTTGTAGCGAGAAATCGGACGCCATTTTTAATTGGTGCCCTGATCTCCTGAAGCCCCCCAAAAGAATCCCCTACCACCCCCCAGGCCGAACGCAATATGGGAAGATCCCATAGTGTAATGGGTTAATAGAATAGTAATGCGAATGATTGATGTAGACCATAATACATCAGTGGCATCAGCAGTTGTGTGTTGGAGACTCGAAGAAAGGTTCTGAGGAGAGACAAACCTAATCTGTAACCTATCTTACAGTTAATAAACCAGTTTAAAGCAAGTACCAGAGTCTCGCTAGATAAAATAGGCCACTCATACCAGAAGCCAGCAACCATGTCAAGAGTATACAAAACATTACTCATGATTATTAATTCTGAGTTGGCATCGTCAGATTTATTTTTGTCCTATCCTGTTACTTGTCATGCGTTTTTCAATTATATTTCAGTCTAATTACTGTATTCAAAGACAAATATGCAAATCTCAACCATTGCACATGCCAATGTCATGGGAGTCAGGCTTCCAGCAACCTGAGGCCTGTTTACATTGGCTTTTTGTCAGGAAATATCTCAGTTGGCCAGTAGGACTTCACATAGAGTGTGGAAGCTCCTCTTCCATTTCCAATTGACCATACTGGAAGGAGCAAAATCACGTTCCACCTTTTGAACATGTTAAACAAGCGGTTTTCTGGGGACATTAGAATCAGCACCAGAAATAATCCAGCCCTTCCATAAGTGAGACATCCATCCAATTCTTTCCTCCAGTGATATCAAAGAAAATGTGTCTGACTGAAGGGAAATATTCATGCTTAGCTGACGTGAACATTGAATTTGCAAATCCATGTCAGTCCATTTAAAACGAGAGCCATATACACCATGAAAGACTGATTCTAAGCAACCTGTTTTACTGAACATATTGCACATACTAGGATTCCATTAAATTTAACAGCCAAATTGTAAATCTTATTTGCTGCTCATTTAACCCGAGAGTGAAATAGGATGCCTGTTTAGCTCCAGACACGGTTTCATTTGCCCAACACAGATATTTTTTTATAACAACCCAATAATCATGTTGAAGCGCTGTAGAACATACAATAAAGTGCATGCTCCACTGATTAGACGTCTGAGAGTTAAGAGTAGCACAAAGGCCACATTGAAATCTGCTTGGACTACTGGTTATAGAACATTAGAAAATGCTGCAAAGGCTCAGCAGTTCTGGCAGCATCTGTGGAGAGAGAAACAGAGTTAACATTTCGGGCCAATGACCCTACATCAAACCAATTTTGACAGAAGGTCATCAACCTAAATGTTAACTGTTTCGCCACAGTTGCTGCCAGACCAATTGAGTTTTCCTAGCATTTGCTTTCAGATTTCCAGTATCCAGTGTTTGCTTTTGTGCAGTGTTACTTGGTCAGTTCTAGTTATATCACTCTTAAAAATGCTAATTTTGTCACTGGAGATCTGTTTCAGAAATGTTTTTGTAAGCCTTATAAGGTTAACTCCAGAAAAGTTTGGATGTGTTGGAGCAGATGAGAAATGAGTCACTATTTGCCAAGTATATTTCCATATTAGTCCCTGAGCATGTGGGTTCACTTAATCTGCCCTTCCGTGCTCCTTTTCAGTGAAGTGACAGCAGTTTCACACTCTGCTGGGCCTCATTGCTTTTCTCTGTCACTTCGGTAGCTGATGCCGTACTGTTAAAAGCAGTTCTCACTTAAATTACGACAGTACATTTACTTTATTGAAGACGGAGAATGATAGACTTTTGTTAGGTAAGGATACAAGGTATATGGAACCAAGATAAATAGAACAAGTTAAGACACAGACCAACCAAGATCTAATTGGATGACTGAACAGGCTTGAGGGACTTAATGACCGACTGCAATTCCTGTTTCCCCATCCAGACGCTGCTCTGCTCGATTACCCTAGTACGTTGTCATCTACATGTTCACCTCCGGTCATGAGTCATTTACAGCAAAAAATGAGGCCATTCAGCCCACATGCCAGCTCCCCTCAGTACAATCCAGTTAGCCTCAAACCTTGCTACCAGAACTTTACGTAGGTTCAGCATATCTTCCTTATTTTAATACTCAATACATCTCTTTATGAAGCCCAAGATCCCATATTATTTGATAATCATTCTCTCAATATGCCCTGCCAGCTTCAAAGATTGAGATGCACTCTTTAGAACGGTGACATTGGGCGTTGTTTAGTGGGAACTCTGCGCCCGAAAAGCAGTTCACAGTGTGGCCGATAGAAGCCTGGAGACCCCAGTCCTGGGATCTACCAGGCTCCCAACGCCTTGTGAGATCTAACGCGATCCCGCGAGACATTGTGATGTAAATCCTGCTCATTGTGGGCGTGATCACTATTAGGCAAGTCTGCATATTAAAGCGAGATAGCTAGTCTCACTTTAATATGCAGTTTCCTGAGGTACCTGAGGCGCCAGGATCTATCACCTTCGCCCCAGAGACCTCGGACAAGCACCGTTCAGTGCTGGTCTCCAGAAACTGGGACCAGATGGAATGGCACTCATTGGGATCTCCCAAGGAATCTGAAGCCCCCAGGTGCATGACCTTGGGGCAGGGTGGTTCCCTGGCACTGCTGGTGCCACCCTGGCACTGCCAGTATGGCACTCTGATACTTCCAGGCTGGCACCTTGGTGGTGTGACCTGGGTGCCAGCCTGGCACTGCCAAGGTGTCCAGGGGACACTGCCAGCTGAGTGGCAAGGTAGCACTACCAAGGTGCCACGTTGGCTTTATTGCATGATGGTGCTTGGGCCAGGGGTGCCCTGCATGGGTTTTTGGATGGTGGGGGACAGGGACACTCCCATAGTATGTTGAGGTTTCTGGAGGTGGGGGGGGGGGGGGTCGCTTCTGGTGCTCCACTGAGAAGTTCCGGCGAGCAGAGCTCCTCAGTACACAAAACTGGGCTGTTTGCGGCCTCTGTCGAATATACAAAGTAGCACGATCTTACCATTTTTGTTTCTGAACTCTGACCAAATGGACTGCGCCCTTGCCCCCTTCAGGGTATCTCCTCTTTCCAAACTGCAATGTCTTCTCTAATCAGCATTACCACTGTATGCCTTTATTTCTCCTTCTCTTCTTATATATTAAGCACCCAGCCCTGACCATTTTTAAGCCACATTTTAGTTCTTGCCGCTACATCACATTCCCATACAGATATGTGCTTCCAGCTCACAAACCTTACTCAACACACTGTGTGTTTCCATCATGCATGTAATCCTATCTTTGCATTCCCTTCAGTCCTCCTTAGTCCGCTCTCATCCAATGTGATACTTCTGCTTTCTATAGTACTGTCCAACACTCTCATTGAATGCATCTTATTCATCTTTTCTACTTCTATATGCTGGTGTCCAACTCCTGTCAATTTAGTTCAAACCCTCCCTGAACACTCCAGTAAACCTCCGCACAAGAATATTGGATGCCGTCCTGTTTATGCAACCCTTCCCTTTTGAATAACTGCCTTCTGCACCAGAGCTGGTCCCAGTGCCCCAAAGCCCCCCTCCTTTTTTTTTGTTTTTTATAAATTTAGAGTACCCAATTATTTTTTTTCCAATTTCAGGGGCAATTTAGCATGGCCAATCCACCTAACCTTCACATCTTTGGGTTGGGGGGATGAAACCCATGCAGAAAAGGGGAGAACGTTCAAACTTCACACGGACAGTGACCCAGGGCCGGGATTCGAACCCGGGTCCTCAGCGCCGCAGTCCCAGTGCTAACCACTGCGCCACATGCCGCCCCAAGCCTCCCTCCTTTAAGTAACGAGCTTAAAGGTATGCATTGATCTTCTCTATCTTCCTACTTCTACTCTGGCTATCACATGGTACAGGGGGTGTAATCAGCGATTACTACCCTCAAGGTGCTACTCTTCAATTTCCTTCTAAGCTTTTGAAATTCTGAACTTAGGACCCCAATACCTGCTCACTAAGAATCGTTGGTATCAACGTGTAGTGCACCTTCCATCTCACTCCCTTCCCCCTGCAAATGCTTCTACACCATCTCCATGCTGTCCTTTGCAACACACCATGCAAAACTCCTGATGCTGTTTATTGCCTGTCTGCCCACCTCCACCAATCAGTAAATCTTAATTCCGTGAGGCCATCCAAATATAAAGGGATTGTACAGTAAATTAGTAACCCTTATATTTTGGATCAAAGTTCAAAGAGTCCCTGGCCGGGATTCTCCGGTTGCGGCGCGGGGGCGGAGAATGGGGCGTCAGACCCGCGGTGCCTATGCGCGATTCTCCGGTGACTGGAGAATCGCCACCAGCCCCGTAGTTGACGCAGTGCCGGTCGGGGGCCGTTAAAAGAGGCCCCCGTGGCGATTCTCCGCGGTCGACCGGCCGAATTCCCGCCGGCGTGGTTCTCGTATGGCCACCCTGGAGGGGGGGGGGGGGGGATCAGTCTCCAGGGGGGGGGGGGGGGCCTCCACGACGGCCAGGCCCGCGATCGGGAGCCACCGATCGGCTGGTGCGCAGAATCTGGGGAGGGGGCTACCCTACCCGCGCCGGCCAGCTGTGTGGGTCCGCCATGCCGCGCAGTGGCCGGTGCTGCAGGGCGCAAGCGCGGAACCGTGGCCGGAAGTGCAGTACCCCGTATCGGTAGCAGGAGCTGCGTGTCCCACGCCGGGGCCCTGCAAGCCCACTTAAAAACGGAGAATCACCCCGGACTTTTTAGAAAACAGTCCAGAGTGATTCGCGCCCGTTTTCTGGCAGGCATGGGGACATAGCCCCATTATTGGAGAATCCCAGCCCCTATGTGAATCAATAGTCACATGTGAACAAACGCTTAATGGTCATAAGCAGTGCAAAATGTTCCAGCTTGCTAGAAAAAGCAACCATCACATCACGATGGTGGTCATGGCTATATAATCAGAGTTCATGCAGATTATCTACATACCTCTCAATTCTACCAGCATTAAGGAAGGCATACGGACAGAAAATAGTTGTATTTGAAACAACTACAGGACAGTTCTTCAGTGGTCCCAAGTGTTTTCCAGCAGCTTCACAACCGTAGAGAATGGTCACAGTCCCCTGAATATATTCCAGATGCTGCGGTAATCAGAATAACCACTCGTGCTTGTGAGCTGTAGGCAGTGAAGAATCTTCTGGAACTTATTAATATCAGCCAGACATCTGTGCTGAATAGTCTGAAACCACTGCTTTAAGAAAAACACTTGTAACACTTTGTCTGTTGTGTCATACAATATTCTTTCAGGTCAGTTCCAGCTTTATTCGCCTCTTGCTGACCAGGAAAGGTAGTGGGGTAGCTCTGTTAATTAAGAATGACGATGGTACAATGAAGAGAGATAACCTTAGTTCTAAAGATCAAGATGTAGAATCAGTTTGGCTGGAGAAATCCCTTGAGGGAGTAATTGATGGGCGCCCTAAAAGTAACTACACTGAGCAAGGGTACACAGGAAGAAATAATGGGCACGTGTGAGGAAGGTACAGTGATAATCATGTGTGATTTTAATCTACATATGTTTTGAATTAATCAAATAGGCCAAAGTAGCCTGGAAGCTCAGTTCAAAGAATGTTTCCGGGACAATTTCTTAGAGTATCACGCTCCAGAGCCAATCAGAGTTCTAGATCTGATAATGTGCAGTGAGACAGGATTAATTAATAACCTCATAATAAAGGTAACAGTGGTCACAACATGATTAACTTACATTCAGTTTGCGGGAGAGAAGAGTGGGTCTAAGACCTGTGTTTTAAATGTAAATAAGGGCGATCATTATGGTATAAATACAGACCTGGCTAAAGTGAACTGGGAAACTAAAGTGATAGGAAGTAGAGGTGCAGTAGCAGACATTTAAGGAGATAGTTCATGCCACTCAGCAAAGGTATATTCCAGTGAGAAAGGAAGGGCGCGATTCAACTGAAAAATCTATGTCCAGTTCTGGATGTATTTAGTTGGGTGTTTCTCGGCGATACAGCCGCTATTCAACAACACTTTGCCTCCCTGAGGCCGCACTTGAGTCATTTCCTGCTGGCGAGCACAGAAGGAAAGGTTCCTCACAGATAAGTGCACCATTTTGTCTGGCTGCCCCGATCCTCCTCCCCCCCCCCACTATTTCCAATGCCCTAATTTCCCCCCCACCCCACATATCTGGTAAGGACCCCTGGGCCCAATCCCTGGCAGTGTCACCCTGGCACCCTGGAAGTGCCTCTTCCAGCCTGGCAGTGGCACTGTGGCAGTGCCCTCTAGAGGGTGATTCTGGGGATTTAATGATTTAAAATAAGTAAATGACAAATGTATGAAACAGATATCTGTCTTCACTGTAGAGGATACAAATAACATTCCAGAAATAAATGTGAATCGGGTAGCGAAAGGAAGGGAGGAACTTCAAATAATTACAATCATCTGGGAAATAAGCAAACCATCAGAACTAAAGGCTGACAGGCCCCCAGGTCCTGATGGATTTCATCCTAGAATCATAGAATTTACAGTGTAGAAGGAGGCCATTTGGCCCATCGAGTCGAGAGTCTTAAACTAAGTAGCTGCTGAGATAGTAGATGCATTGGTTTTAACTTCCCAATATTACCTTAATTCTGGAAGGCTCCCATTAGATTGGAAGATAGTAAATGCAACTCTTCTGTTCAGGAAAGGAGGGAAAGAGAGAAATCAGAAAAATACAGGCCAGTTAGCTTCACATTTGTCAGAGGGAAAATGAAAATGTCAGATTCTATTATTCAGGAGGTTATAGTCGGCACTTAGAAAATCTTCAATCAGGCAGAGTCAGCATGGCTTTGTGAAAGGAAAATCGAGTTTGACTAATTTATTGAAGTTAGTTGAGGAAGTAACAATCAAAGTGGACAAAACAAGACCTGTGGTTGCGGTGTACTTGTCGTTGCAAAAGCATTTGACAAGGTGCCATATCAAAGTTTACTATCTAAAATAAGAGCTCATGTTATATGGGGTAACATTATCATGCATAGAGGATTGGTGAGCAAACAGGAAACAGAGGGCCCGATTCTCCCAAAAGATTTCAAAGTTAATTTGTAGTGGGTTTTCAGCGAGTTTCCCGCCGGCTCTGCTGGCGAGTTCTCCACCGCTATTCAATGACACTTAGTCATTTTTGGGGGGCCCTGGGGAGTTTCTCACCGGTTTAGGCCACACTTCGAATTTTTTTTTTATCATTGGGGAGCTGAACCAAGATCAGGCCACCATTTTGAAAGGGTGCCCCGATCTCTAAGTGAGCTTCACCTCCCACCCATGGGCAATGTCAACCCCCACACACGTGGGTTGGTCATAAGTTTTGGGGCAGGGTCCGACTCCGATGCCTCGCAGGGCGTCTGAGAATCCCAGGAGGCGCGAAGCCTGTCGGGAGGCTAGCTGAAGAGCTTTCCTGAGATTCTCTGGCTGTGTTTCGCTCAAACGAGCGCCCAACGTGGCTGGAGATTCTCGCCCAGAATGTAGACATAAATGAGTCATGACATAAATCGCGCCCCTGTCTTTCTTTCTGACAAAAACACCTGTTGTAGCAAGTGGAGTGCCACAGGGATCAGTGCTGTGGCATCAATTATTTACAATCTAGCGGACTTCAGTATGGACCAATACTAAACGGCGCCCTAACGTGGTCTTCCAGGCACAGCCGCTGAGTCCCAGACACCAGGTAAATCCAGGTGAATCGACTAATTTAAGTAGGCAGATCGCCCAGCGAGGGCAAAATTCAGATCATGCCGATGGAGCGAGTGGAGTGACTCGTGATCGGCTTGGCGCCTGGTGCAATGGACTCGCTAAACCGTGTCCTGCACAGTTGGTTTGTATGATGGGACTGACAGTATAGTTGCTAAATTTGCAGATGGCACAAAGATAAATAGGAAAGTAAGTTGTGAAGAAGATATAAGAATCTGCAAAGTTATATAGACAGGTTAAGTGAGTGGGCAAAAATTTGGTGGAATGAGTACATTGGGGAAAATAGGAACTCGACCACTTTGGCTGGAATAATAGAAAAGCAGCATATTATTTACATGGATCGAGATTGCAGGTGTTTTCCCCAGGATGCACACTTTTCCATTAGATCGTGCCCCTGTCTTTCTTTCTGGCCCATTGATATAGTCAACCTATCTTCCTTCTTCACTTTCTGTCCACCATGGCAGTGCCCTTTCAATTGGATTTGGATTTGTTCATTGTACCGAGGCACAGTGAAAAGTATTTTTCTGCGAGCAGCTCAAACAGATCATTTAGTACATGAAAAGAAAAGAAAATACATAATAGGGCAACACAAGGTACACAATGTAAATAGATAGACACCAGCAATGGGTGAAGCATACATGAGTGTAGTATTAATCAGGTCAGTCCAGAAGAGGATCATTTAGGAGTATGGTAACAGCGGGGAAGAAGCTGTTTTTGAGTCTGTTCATGCGTGTTCTTAGACTTGTGTACCTCCTGCCCGATGGAAGAAGTTGGAAGAGTGAGTAAGCAAAGGGGTCTTTGATTATGCTGCCCGCTTTCCCCAGGCAGCAGGAGGTGTAGATAGAGTCAATGGATGAGAGGCAGGTTCGAGTGATGGACTGGACTGTATTCACGACTCTCTGAAGTTTTTTGCAGTCTTGGGCTAAGCAGTTGCCATACCAGGCTGTGATGCAGCCAGATAGGATGCTCTCTATGGTGCATCTGTAAAGGTTGTTAAGAGTCAGTGTGGACATAAGACCATAAGACATGGGAGTGGAAGTAAGGCCATTCGGCCTATCGAGTCCACTCCACCATTCAATCATGGCTGATTTCAACTCCATTTACCCGCTCTCTCTCCATAGCCCTTAATTCCTCGAGAAATCAAGAATTTATCAACTTCTGTCTTAAAGACACTCAACGTCCCGGACTCCACCGCCCTCTGTGGCAATGAATTCCACAGACCCACCACTCTCTGGCTGAAGAAATTTCTCCTCATCTCTGTTCTAAACTTATTCTAAACTTGTTCTAAACTGTTCTAAACATGCAGCATTTCCTTAGTTTCCTGAGGAAGTAAAGGCGCTATTATGCTTTCTTGGTGGTAGCGTCAATGTGGGTGGACCAGGACAGATTTTTGGTGATCCTACTTCTCTTAGTGCAGCTCTCAAACTGGATTCTCCTGCTGCACTCACACAGTCCCAAGTTCCATCCATGGCATCCTCCTATTGTTCATCCATAAGTTCCCTCTCTGTGACATTATTTATAAGCATGAGGTTATATTCACATGAATGTCAATTATATCCACCTTAACCTCCAGTTTCAAGTTCCAGGTATTATTTGAACTGAAATTCTAATCATGTTAATTTGAAATGTTAACCATTTGAGACAGATCAGTGAAATAACTCAGGAAATCTTTGATAAGTTGTCGATACCTACTAAAGACAGGGCAGGTCTTGATTAGCGTACTACGGCTTTTGCTTTCCAGTTCTACCTTGGGCGTAGGTTGACACTTGATCTCTGTTCTCTCTCCGTACTTCTGCTTCCCTCTGGGCAGCATTCACTTGCTATGCAACTTGCTCAGTGAAAGCTCCTGCTTAGTAACTCATTCCAAGCCACAGCATGATCAATGATGTATTTGCATTCTGATTGTCCTAAGAGGTGTGATCAATCTGTGATTAGTCGCGGTGGGCATGATCAGTTTCAGTGTGTAATTGGTTTCTCAAGGGTGATGGTCATATATTGATGCCATTTCCCATGGTCCCCCGATGGCCCTCTAATGTGTCAATTACTGTGGGACCATCCCTCTCATTAAAGTTTATTTCTGTTACTTATTACTAAGACCAAATAATGTTTTGAACTCATTTGTTCAGGGTGGGGGAAATATGCTGTCACGCCCTTATGATTGATATCTTGAGCTCATCGTCTCAAAACCTCATTTAACTGGTATTAAATCAGACCCCTATCAGTGACTATGTTTTGGACAAGTTATTTGGAGGTTGCTGTTAGTTCTTGGTGCTTAACTTGGAATGAATGAACTTTACTTTTGAAACAAAGAATAGAGTGGTAAAGTTGCTTATAACCTTAAAACTAATAAAGAATTTTACGAAGTACTAACATCGTGCATGTACTATTAAGTATAGAATATAAGTGTGAAGCGTTTTCATGTCTGCTTTTACTTGAGATAAGACAGCATGCGATGTCTAAGAATGTGGATTTGTTGGATGTCTAATTGATCTATAGGACTTCATTAAAACAGCCGCTTATGTTTTTTTCTGAGATAATATAGTATGTTTTTGTTGTATCTGTCAGTGCTTTGGTGTAAGTCAGTTGAACTTCCAGAATAGTTTTGTAAGCTTACAACGTTACAGAAGTTACACATCAATGTTTGAAAGTGATTGGTCTGCTAAACATAACACAGTCCATTCATCAAACACAGATTACAATTTAAAAGAACTACAGAGTTACAAAAACTAACTACAGAACTTAATAGTAAACTTACAAAATCAAAGATGGTTACATGGTGTGAAATAAAGTGACTTCCTTTACACATCACAAGTTAAACTGCACTTATTAATGCATAAGGCTGAAAGTTTCAATACTTGTTTTTCTTTGCACAATAGGACTTTGGATTTAGGGAACAGAGCTCATCATTTTAATTGCAGGGTCGTTGGATAGCTCCGTAGCAGTAATTGTTCAACCTTGATGTATTACATTACCGCCTTAAGGCCAGATGTTCCTTGTCCCTTGTCAAGTTTGAATGTGATGTTATGACCGAGTCTTGTGATGAGCTTGTGTCCCAGAATTCCACATAAAAGCAGCATTGGGTTGACATACTTCAATTGTGCATAAACTAAGCTAATCATTAACCATCAGTTTCCTAGGGGTGGCACGTGGCACAGTGGTTAGCATTGCTGTCTACGGCGCTGAGGACCCGTGTTCGAATCCCGGCCCTCGGTCACTGCCCGTGTGGAGTTTGCACATTTTCCCAGTGTCTGCGTGGGTTTCACCCCCACAACCCAAAGATGTTCAGGTTAGGTGAATTGGCCACGCTAAATTGCCCCTTAATTGGAAAAGAAATAATTGGGAACTCTAAATTTCTTTAAAAAAACATCAATTTCCTTACATACAATCTTATCTCCAATATTATAGCCATGTTGTCAGACTACTTGTCCAAAATAAGTTTGTGAACGAAACAGAATCTCTTGCAGCGCTCAACACGGGCTCAACATGGGCAGCACGGTAGCATAGCGGTTAGCGCAATTGCTTCACAGCTCCAGGGTCCCAGGTTCGATTCCCGGCTGGGTCACTGTCTGTGCGGAGTCTGCACGTTCTCCCCGTGTGTGCGTGGGTTTCCTCCGGATGCTCCGGTTTCCTCCCACAGTCCAAAGATGTGCAGGTTAGGTGGATTGGCCATGCTAAATTGCCCTTAGTGTCCAAAATTGCCCTTAGTGTTGGTTGAGTGGGGTTACTGGGTTATGGGGATAGGGTGGTGTGTGCTTGGGTAGGGTGCTCTTTCCAAGAGCCGGTGCAGACTCGATGGGCCGAATGGCCTCCTTCTGCACTGTAAATTCTATGAAATCTATGAAATCTATGAAACAAGATCATCCTGTTCAAACCCCACCAGCTGCCCCATGTTCTAGTCCCTGATCCCATACCTCTTTCTGGTGCCCTTCAAGATTAACCTGATGGTAACATACCTTTAGTGTTCTGATTTATCATCAGCTGAGCTTCAAAGACAGGTAAGTGCAGTGACACACACGATTGAATGATTGGAATGTATTTAGTGTTTGGAAAGCACTTACCTTTCTTTGATGTGATCAATGTTTATAAACATTGGGGTTTCACCACTTAGACCATTGAACCGTGAAGGGAGATGAATGAATCAAAGCTGCAATGGTTTGTAGAAGTTGTCAATCACAGAACACTACTAGAGTGCTATGAATGGTTTGCTGCAAATGGATCTGTGGTAACCAAAAACATTTCACAGCTTTCTAGTGAGGAATGGGCAATAGAGCTTCAAGGTAACTGTTACAGCTGCAATTCCTCTCACTGCCCTCTGGACTGCTCTCTAGCTTCCAGTCTGGGATCTCTTTTCTGGGGGGGGGGGGCGGGGGGGTGGTATGTGGGGGTTCCCTTTTTCAGGAGTCCATGGGGTGTTCCCCTTACTTTAGGGGTCCCAGTGAGGAACCTCCTACTACAGGAGTCCCTAGGGGTGGGTCAGGTCAACCTTGTATTTGGGGGTGGGGGCACCCGGGCAATCCAGGAGTGGGGGCTGGTGTGCAGTGCGGGTGAAGGGTGTTCGGGGCCGATTTGCAGTGCGGGGGATTTCGGGACCTCGCTATCGGGCCGCCCGATGAAGGTGGAGGCCCGATATCAGGATTCCCTGGGAATCCGTCGTATTCCATACCATGTATAAATTTGCGTTGGGTGGAACACAGAATTGATTCCTAGTTTGCGCTCCCAGGGGTGTCGTCAACCAGTGGCAATTCAACTCTGGCAGGAGAACTCAGTCCCCCAAACGGCAAATCCAGCCCTTAGACTTTTTTCTGCAGTGCAGAACGAAAGACGGCGGCAAGACCGCCTCCTCAGAGATCGGGTCACCATTTTTGAAGGTTGCCCAATCTCAAAGTTGGGTTGAGGGTCCCCGATACCCTCATCCACTGATATTGTGACCCCCCCCCCTTCCCCATGGACATGGGCAACACCCTCAATCCTCAACCCAGAGGAGCAACTTCGCCCCCCCCCATCACGAAATGTCCACGTGAACCCCCACCCCTTGCACCACCTAGGCATGAGGATGACCCAGCCCCACACCCATCCATTCTTGTGGGCATCGGGGCATGGCCCCCCCACCCTCCAAATGAACATACCCTATATGGGGTCGCTGAGGCCCCCCTTCTTTCACTTCCCCCACCCTTCAAAACCCCTCCATTCCCCACTTAGCCCCCTCTTTCATGGGCATGGCCCACCTCAGGCCCCGTACCTTGGCAGTGACACCCTAGCAGTGATTACTTGGCACTGCCAGGGTGCCAGGTTCTGCCCTCTCGCCAACCACGCTCGGGTTCCAATGGCCTCTGAGCCCCCCTCTGTGGCCATCATGTCTGGGTTCAGTTTCTGGAGGCCAGTACTAATTTGCACCAGCGTGAGCCCTCGCCGGGTGGTCAGTGAATACCGGGAGCCAGGGGAATGCAGCCTCGAACGGGCTGCAGGTATTTACATGAGCTTAATGACTCGGGCGACACAAGTTGGGTGCATTGCTCGTGTCTCGGCACTCAGCGCAAAACCCTCTCCCGCTCGGCACCCGGCATAATGAGAATAGTGTCAGACGCAATGAGGAGGGAAACTCAAGCCCAATGAGAACCAATGGTATATAGAACATAAATGGCTGAATGATTTTGTCTACATAACACCGCATAAGGCAAGACATAAATGGATGACTTGAGTGCATTCTAGAGGCACAATACTTATACATTTCCATTTCTATTTATTTATCTAAAATATAATTATCATTTTCACATGTTTTGACATTTATGCTGACATAATTATAATTGCCAGAGTGCTTTCGGGGTTTGTTTGTGCCATTACATAAGGTTAATACAATGGCTAATTCTGGTTACTCATAGGAGACCATCAATCTAAATCAACAATGTAAAGTCCACTGGCTGGATTCTCCGATCCCCAACGCCAAAATCGCGTTTGGCGACGGGGCGGAGAATCCCAAATGACACGATGCTCCACCCCCTGAAAAGCAGTGTACTCCGAGAGTATCCACAGGCTCCAAACGTTGGCTGAAGCCCGCCCAGCAATGCTTCGTCCCCGACTGGCCGAGTCCCTAACAGTGTGGGACACGTGTGGTCTCACCCATCGGGTACTCAGCGTGGCAGCTGCGGACTCAGTCCAGCGCCGCCACAGTCGGGGGAGGGCCGATCCGCGGCCACGGACCCGGCAACTCTCCAGGACGTATCGGCCAGCTCGAGCTGGGAGCTCCACGCTACCTGGCTGTTAGCCCCCCCCCGGAACAGGGAATCGGTGGCCGCTTTACGCCAGTTTGGAGAATCCAGCCCCACACACCTTGTCTAAGCAGAATAAGTTGAATATGGTAGCCATCACAAAGGAGAAAGTGCTAGAGAAACGAAGAGGTCTAAAAATTAATAAATCTCCGGGCCCAGATGGGCTACATCCTAGAGTTCTAAAGGAGATAGCTGAAGAAATAGTGGAGACGTTAGTTATGATCTTTCAAAAGTCACTGGAGTCAGGGAAAGTCCCAGAGGATTGGAAAATCGCTGTTGTAACCCCCCGTTCAAGAAGGGAACAAGGAAAAAGATAGGCCAATTAGCCTAACCTCGGTTGTTGGCAAGATTCTAGAATCCATTGTTAAGGATGAGATTTCTAAATTCTTGGAACAGTAAGAAGTCTTACAACACCAGGTTAAAGTCCAACAGGTTTGTTTTGATGTCACTAGCTAAGGAGCAGCACTCTGAAAGCTAGTGACATCGAAACAAACCTGTTGGACTTTAACCTGGTGTTGTAAGACTTCTTACTGTGCTCACCCCAGTCCAACGCCGGCATCACCACATCATAAATTCTTGGAAGTGCAGGGTCGGATTAGGACAAGTCAGCATGGATTTAGTAAGGGGAGGTCGTGCCTGACAAACCTGTTAGAGTTCTTTGAAGAGATAACAAATAGGTTAGACCAAGGAGAGCCAATGGATGTTATCTATCTTGACTTCCAAAAGGCCTTTGATAAGGTGCCTCACGGGAGACTGCTGAGTAAAATAAGGGCCAATGGTATTCGAGGCAAGGTACTAACATGGATTGACGATTGGCTGTCAGGCATAAGGCAGAGAGTTGGGATAAAAGGTTCATTTTCGGAATGGCAACCGGTGACGAGTGGTGTCCCGCAGGGTTCAGTGTTGGGGCCACGGCTGTTCTCTTTATATATTAACGATCTAGATGACGGGACTGGGGGCATTCTGGCTAAGTTTGCCGATGATACAAAGATAGGTGGAGGGGCAGGTAGTATGGAGGAGGTGAGGAGGCTGCAGGAAGATTTAGACAGTTTAGGAGAGTGGTCCAAGAAATGGCTGATGAAATTCAACGTGGGCAAGTGCGAGGTCTTGCACTTTGGATAAAAGAATAGAGGCATGGACTATTTTCTAAACGGTGACAAAATTCATAATGCTGAAGTGCAAAGAGACTTGGGAGTCCTAGTCCAGGATTCTCTAAAGGTAAACTTGCAGGTTGAGTCCATAATTAAGAAAGCAAATGCAATGTTGTCATTTATCTCAAGAGGCTTGGAATATAAAAGCAGGGATGTACTTCTGAAGCTTTATAAAGCATTAGTTAGGCCCCATTTAGAATACTGTGAGCAATTTTGGACCCCACACCTCAGGAAGGACATACTGGCACTGGAGCGGGTCCAGCGGAGATTCACACGGATGATCCCAGGAATGGTAGGCCTAACATACATGAACATCTGAGGATCCTGGGATTATATTCATTGGAGTTTAGGAGGTTGAGGGGCGATCTAATAGAAACTTACAAGATAATGAATGGCTTAGATAGGGTGGACGTAGGGAAGTTGTTTCCATTATCAGGGGAGACTAGGACCCGGGAGCACAGCCTTAGAATAAAAGGGAGTCACTTTAGAACAGAGATGAGGAGAAATTTCTTCAGCCAGAGAGTGGTGGGTCTGTGGAATTCATTGCCACAGAGGGCGGTGGAGGCCGGGACGTTGAGTGTCTTTAAGACAGAAGTTGATAAATTCTTGATTTCTCGAGGAATTAAGGGCTGTGGAGAGAGAGCGGGTAAATGGAGTTGAAATTAGCCATGATTGAATGGTGGAGTGGACTCGATGGGCCGAATGGCCTTACTTCTGCTCCTATGTCTTATGGTCTTATCCTCTTAATACACATTGAGATTTATTATTTATTTTTTATTATATAAGAAAGATTTTCATTGTGCACCTGTAAATCAGTCTCTCTCTCTTTTTTGCTTGTGAGCTATACATCATATAACTTCCCATTGTATATCCTGTAATCGATTTGAGAACATGGTGTTATGGGAGAGGCGTTTTCAGAACCCCAAAATGTATCATGGAGTCCAACCAACCTCCCCCTTTAATGTATTGTTGCTTTTCCGAGCACACGGCTTGTTCCCTAGGTGTGGGATTACCATTATGGACACGTGGGTTTTTAAACACAAAACAATGTTTATTCCATGAACTCAACTTAACCTCTTAAATAAACATTGTTTCTCTTAA
This sequence comes from Scyliorhinus torazame, assembly GCF_047496885.1. Classification (NCBI taxonomy): domain Eukaryota; kingdom Metazoa; phylum Chordata; class Chondrichthyes; order Carcharhiniformes; family Scyliorhinidae; genus Scyliorhinus; species Scyliorhinus torazame. Next base: position 111,456,219 of record NC_092720.1, on the reverse strand, counting down.
CACCCCTTACTTCAAAGATAACCCCGAAAATATTACAACACTAGATAGTCCTTCAGTTATTCCTTTCAACATCCATGAGACTTAACACCTATAAACAGAAACACATCAGGTTAAAGGCTTTACTATTATGAGTTTAAATCACCGAAATGATCCAGAGATAGTCTTTCATGGCAGAGGTCACAGCAGATCCAGCTCACTGCAAACACAGACACACCCAAGCTCTTTTCAAATTGAAACTAAACTGCAAAATGGCTGATCTAAAGCCCAACTCCACCCACACTGTGACATCACTGCATTTGTTAAAGGTACATTGCTTAAACATCCATTTCTTAAAGGCACTCGCACATGACAATGGCAAAGATTAAGTAAAATGACCCTCTGTACTTTGAATTTAAGTTTTGGGAATTGGAAATAAGCTTCAGCCAATGGGTTGCGGCATTCCCTTGGAAATTCATATACATCAGCAAATGATCACATCGTAGAGATTGGCTGGTATGGCAGAATCTTCGTTAAAAAAAATAAGGCTTTTTAATATATATCACAAATGATAATGAATATTCAAAAGTGAATTTAGTACAGTAATCAGATCTCGTTCCTCGGGCCTTGAACATAACTTTCTGAAGATTTTCTCTCATGGTTTCCCAGAATATCTTTTGTTTGGACAATTGTCCTCTAGTTCATGTATAAGTATCCAATATCTTCCAATTAGCACTGGAGCTTTTTTTCACTCAGTTCAAAAAGCACCGGGATTCATTTTCAATGTTCATAACTGCAGCATTCAGAAAAAGCTTTTCTTAAAGCGGAGGTCCGGATCTACCAGGATTGGAGCGCGGAGGTGGCGAAGAAGAGGGCCGGTTACAACCAGGCGAAGGCAGTGCTGCACAGGAAGGGGGTGAAGTTCGGTATGCTGCAACCGGCATGTCTGTAGGTCACCTATAAGGACCGACACCATTAGTTCGAGTCCCCAGAGGGGGCGTGGGCCTTTGTTCAGGCCGAAAAGCTGGACTCGGACTAAGGGTCGGGGACGAGGGGTCGCGGTGGAGGGATGGTTGGGGATTGTTGTGTTGTGGTTCGAGGGGGGTTCTTTGTTTTTCGGGGGTTGATTGGGCATTGTTTTGATTAGGTCCGCTGGGTGGGCTCGGGGTAGATAAACTGCTTGGGGGGTTGATGGTCGGTAGGGGAGATGGGGCCCGGGGGGGGGGGGGGGGGGGGCGGGAGAGAGGCCTGAGTTGGGGGTAGTGGGACCGGGCCTGGAAAGGGAGCTGCGCCAGAGGAGGCAGAGCCGAGAGAGTGGAAGGCGCAGGCTTTTTCCCACCCTTAGGGTTGAAGGGGCGGGGCCGGAGCTGGGAAGCGCAGGTTTGTCTCCCGCGCTGGGAGTGGAATGGATGAGAGCCTGCTAGTGGACAAGGGGGCGGAGGGGAAGTTCCACACTGGGGGGGGGGGGCATCGATGGAGCGGCGGGAGTGGCCAGGGTCAGCAGGATTCAGCTGACTTACGGGAGTGCAATGGGGGTAGCAATGCAGCTAGGGGGGGACCTAGCTGGGAGGGAGGGGGGAAAGGGGGGCGGGAAGCGGGGGGGGGGAAGCGGGGGGGGGGGGGAACAGCGTTGCTGCTGGAATGGCCAAGGGGGAGCTGGAGTTGGTAGAGGAGGTTGGGGCGGGGGTCTGCCGCTGTGGGGAACGGGTCGTGCGGGGGGCCGCGGGCACGTGGCTGGCCTAGGAAGAGCTATGGCTAGTCGGCGGGGGAGGGTGGTGAGTAGCCCCCTGATCCGACCGATAACCTGGAATGTAAGGGGACTGAATGGGCCGGTCAAGCGGGCCCGGGTGTTCGTGCCCCTGAAGAGGCTGAAGGTGGATGTGGCCATGCTTCAGGAGACGCACCTGAGGGTGGCGGATCAGGTGAGGTTGAGAAAGGGATGGGTAGGGCAGGTGTTTCATTCGGGTTTGGATGCAGAAAATCGGGGGGTGGCGATCTTGGTGGGGAAGAGAGTGTCATTCGAGGCGTCGAGCATTGTGGCAGACAATGACGGTAGGTATGTGATGGTAAGTGGCAAGCTGCAGGGGGAGCGGGTGATGTTGGTCAATGTATATGCTCCGAATTGGGACGATACGGGGTTCATGCGGCGTATGCTGGGCCGGATTCCGGACCTGGAGACAGGGGGCCTGATAATGGGGGGGGATTTCAACACGGTGCTGGACCCGGCATTGGATCGCTCTAGGTCTAGGACGGGCAGGAGGCTGGCGGCGGCCAAGGTGCTGAGGGGGTTCATGGACCAGATGGGAGGGGTGGACCCATGGTGGTTTGCGAGGCCGGGGACCAGGGAATTTCCATTCTTCTCCCATGTCCACAAGGCCTACTCCCGGATTGAATCTCATGTCATGAGCAGGGCGCTGATTCCGAGGGTGGAGGACACGGAGTACTCGGCGATAACCGTTTCTGATCGTGCACCGCACTGGGTGGACCTCGAGTTGGGGGAGGAGAGGGACCAGCGCCCGCTGTGGCGCCTAGAGGTGGGGTTGCTGGCGGACGAGGAGGTGAGTGTGCAGGTTTGGGGTTGTATAGAGAGGTACCTGGAGGCCAATGACAATGGGGAGGTGCAAGTAGGGGTGGTCTGGGAGGCGCTGAATGCGGTGGTCAGAGGAGAGCTGATCTCCATTAGGGCACACAAGGAGAGGGGGGGAGAGGAGAGAGAGGGAGAGGTTGGTGGGGGAGATAGTGAGGGTGGACAGGAGGTACGCGGAGGTCCCGGAGGAGGGATTGCTTAGGGAGCGGCGTAGCCTCCAGGCTGAGTTCGATTTGTTGACCACCAGGAAGGCAGAGGGGCAGTGGAGGAAGGCGCAGGGGCGGTATATGAATACGGAGAAAAGGCGAGCCGGATGCTGGCGCACCAGCTTTGGAAGCGAGAAGCAGCTAGGGAGATTGGGGGAGTTAGGGATGGAGGAGGGAGTACGGTGCGAAGTGCGATGGGTATTAATGGGGTCTTCAGGGACTTCTACGAGGAACAGTATCGGTCTGAGCCCCCACTGGAGGAGGGAGGGATGGGTCGCTTCCTGGACCGGCTGAGGTTTCCAAGGGTGGAGGAGGGGCAAGTGGCGGGGTTGGGGGCGCCGGTTGGGTTGCAGGAGTTGGTCAAAGGGATAGGGAACATGCAGGCGGGGAAGGCACCCGGGCCGGATGGGTTCCCGGTTGAATTTTACAAGAAGTATTCGGAACTGCTGGGCCCGCTGTTGGTAAGGACCTTCAACAAGGCAAGGGGGGGGGGGGCTCTGCCCCCGACGATGTCTAGAGCGCTGATTTCCCTGATCCTGAAGCGGGACAAGGATCCCCTACAGTGTGGGTCATCTAGGCCGATCTCACTCCTAAATGTAGATGCAAAGTTGCTGGCAAAGATTTTGGCCATGAGGATAGAGGACTGTGTGCCGCAGGTCATACACAAGAATCAGACCGGGTTCGTGAAAGGGAGGCAGTTGAATACTAATGTACGGAGGCTCTTGAATGTTATAATGATGCCGGCGATGGAAGGGGAGGCGGAGATAGTGGCGGCGGTGGATGCGGAGAAAGCCTTTGATCGGGTGGAATGGGGGTACCTGTGGGAGGTGTTGAAAAGGTTCAGGTTCGGGGAGGGGTTCGTCAGGTGGGTGAGGCTGCTACATGAGGCCCCGGTGGCAGATGGAGGAGGAGTTTAAGAGGTGGGACAGGCTGCCACTCTCCCTGGCGGGTAGGGTGCAGTCAATTAAAATAATGCTGCTCCCGAGGTTTTTGTTCCTGTTCGAATGCCTCCACATCCTGATCGCTAAGGCCTTCTTCAGGCGGGTTAACAGGAGCGTTATGGGGTTTGTGTGGGCACAGAAGACCCCGAGGGTGAGAAGGGTGTTCCTGGAGCGGTGCAGGGATAGGGGGGAGTTGGCGTTGCCTAACCGCTGTGGGTATTATTGGGCCGCCAACGTGGCAATGGTGCGTAAGTGGGTGATGGAGGGGGCTGAGAAGGCATGGAAGAAGCTGGAGATGGCGTCCTGTGTGGGCACGAGCCTGGAGGCGCTGGTGACGGCGCCGCTGCCGCTGCCGCTTCCTCTTCCTCCAACGAGGTACACCACAAACCCGGTGGTGGCGGTTACCCTCAAAATTTGGGGGCAATGGAGACGTCACGGGGGGAGGTGGGGGCCTCGGTGTTGTCCCCGATTCGGGGGCGGTCCCGGGGAGGATGAACGGAGGGTTCCTGAGCTGGCACAGGGCAGGTATTAGAAGGATGGGGGACCTGTTTGTGGACGGGAGGTTCGCGAGCCTGGGTGAGCTGGAGCAGAAGTTCAGGCTCCCCTCGGGGAACACCTTCAGATATATGCAGGTAAGGGCGTTTGTTTGGCGGCAGGTGGTGGAGTTCCCACTGTTGCCGCCACGCGGGGTCCAGGACAGGGTGCTGTCGGGGGTGTGGGTTGGAGAGGGGAGGATCTTGGCAACGTACCATGTGATGCAGGAGGAGGAGGCCTCAATGGAGGAGCTAACGGGTAAGTGGGAGGAGGAGTTGAGTGAGGAGATTGACGAGGGGACGTGGGCGGATGCCCTGGGGAGGGTGAATTCTTCCTCCTCTTGCGCAAGGCTCAGCCTCATACAATTTAAGGTGCTGCATAGGGCTCACATGACCGGGGCAAGGATAAGCCGGTTCTTTGGGTGCGAGGACAGGTGTGTTAGGTGCTCAGGGAGCCCAGCAAACCACATCCACATGTTCTGGGCATGCCCAGCGCTGGAGGACTTTTGGAGGGGTGTAGCGAGGACGGTGTCGAGGGTGATAGGATCCAGGGTCAAGCCAGGCTGGGGGCTTGCAATATTTGGGGTGGCAGAGGAGCCGGGAGTGCAGGAGGCGAAATAGGCCGGTATTCTGGCCTTTGCGTCCCTGGTAGCCCAGCGAAGCATTCTTCTTCAGTGGAAGGATGCGAGGCCCCCAAGCGTGGAATCCTGGATCAATGATATGGCGGGGTTTATTAAATTGGAGAGGGTGAAATTTGCCTTGAGGGGATCGGTGCAAGGGTTCTTCAGGCGGTGGCAACCGTTCCTAGACTTCCTGGCAGAACGTTAGAAGATGGTCAGCAGCAGCAGCAACCCGGGGCCGGGGGGGGGGGGGTTGGGGGGGGGGGGGGGGTGGCTGTGGGGGGTGTTGGTTCGTTTGTCTTGAGTGGGTGTGTATATTTGCCTTTGTGTTGATGGAGGCTGTTAATTTATTATTTATGTATATGGGGGGGGGGGGTGGGTTGCTCTTTTCTTTCTGTATTTTGTTGTTGATATTTTGTGAAAATTTGAATTAAAATTATTTTTTTTAAAAAGAAAATTTTCTTTTTATTTCAATCACGGCTTCTAATGATTTCAGCATTTATTAGGTGTCATCCCAGTGCATGTTTTGAGATCCAGTTCTGTGCCAAGTTCAGGATCCTTGGCTTTTTGTAAACATTTAGACTTGTAATAAGTTGTTGATTGAACATTCATCCTTATTCCAAACTGACGCACTAAATTCTGACAAATCACCAGTGCGTCTTCTACAGCTTCCCAAGAACAGGATTATGCCATTATAAATCAATGGTTCAATGGTTATGCAGCGAAGGTACCTGAGTCCTAAATTATCTGCATCCTAGCCACTACAAAGGGTATTCTGAATCAGCACCTTTAATTACTGGACAGGAAATGGCCTGCTGTGTTATGACACATAGGCCAGGATGGTCCCAGGTTTGATCTCCCATCTATGTGGCATTGGTTAATCTGAGCAGGAGTAGAGTGAGAACTGTTGGCAATGGGCATCACCATCTCTGGGTTAGCCAGAGGAAAATCCTGTGCAGCCATCTCTGCTCCTAAGTGAATGATGGGTGAGAAACAATTGAGCTTGTTGGTCCAATAATCAGTTGCCATGCCCAGTCAGACTCTGTCTTTAGCAATGGCCATTTGGATGTGTTACGAATTACCTATGAAACCACACTCTAATATAATAAACCATCTTCAGGAAAAGATTCAAAAGTAGCATAAATTGGGGAAAATATGTAAACAGGTAGTCCAATGGGGATCAAATAAGAAGGCAAAATAGACAGCTTACATGCTCCAGATACAATGCTTTTATAGCTAAGAATTAAATTGAAAAAGATTAATGTTGAATATTTGCATCTTTTGTTCAGCATGAAAGTGAGAATGTTTTGTTTTGAAATGTAACCAGGTGATTGACACTTCTGTCTTTCTGTAGTCATGTGATTATGCCATGAGGCTGCCTCTGGAGGCAGACATCTTAAGATCAGTTCAATAAAGGCACTCAATGAGACAAGACAGTAATAAATACCGCTATCCTTGTAGATGAAACATTGAATACTGCATCCAGTTCTAGTTGCTAGGAAATAAGATAGACATTCAAGAACCATCAACTGATTGATGCAAGCATCTGATTTGTAAAGAAAGACAAGAGGAAGTTTGATGTGTTGACTCAGTGGTAGTGTTCACAAGGTACTTGGTCCAAGCTCCAATCTAGAAACTTGAGTACATAATCTAGGTGGGCTACTCAGTACTAAGGAAGAGCTGCATTGTTGGATGTACTGTTTAGTAGATTTTTTTTTTGTTAAACTGAGGCTCTCTCTGCCCTCTTAGGTGGAGAAAATCATGTAGTTCAATTTGAGAAAGAGTTCTCCCATTGTCCCAGCCTATATTATTCCTCGATAATGTCGCTAAAGCAAATCATTTGCAAGTTGGCTGTCGCATTTTTCCATGTTACAATATTAAGTACACTTCATTGGCTGTGAAGTGCAGCGTTGTGATGCCGTGAGAAATACATACTGGCCCGGATTTTGTGATCAGTGGTGAAGTAGTGGCGTTCACTGCTGGCTTCTTCTTGCCTGCTGTCACACTCTGCCAAACACGGGGAAAACTGCACCTCTGTAACCACACCCAGATTTGGTCAACAGCACAGAGAACAGTCACCAGACACACCAGACAATTAAATACTATATTTAGGCCACCCTCAATCTGCTGCAGGAGGTCAGGAATTATGAAAAGTGCACTTAAGGCTTCAATCAGGTCAGCCATGATTGAATGGCTGAGCAGGCTTGAGGAGCCACATAGCCTACTCCTGCACATCTGTTCCTTATAATACAAACTAGCTAAGTAGGTGCAGCACACAAACAATTTGTTCTTTAAAATTGCAGTCATGTCCTACTACGGAGTAGGATTTGGACTTGCACACTTGACTGCTTCCTGTTTGAAACATGTGTGGCTCAGCACCCAGTTACAGGCCTACCTTAAAATCACATCAGGCAAGCCTAGGCAGCCGAGCTACAATTAAGATATTCCTTTCTTCCACTGACAGCACTCCCCTTCATTTTCCCCTTCTGCCTGACCATTTTGCAGGACAAGAACAAAAAGCTGCCAATTGAAACAATCTCTAGAATATTTACGGTCAAACCCGAGGAACTAATTAGGTAAACAATTTTCGATGAATCAAATAAGAACTTTAAAGAAAGCTATATGAACTGTCTTGACCAAGTAAATGTGCATCATTAACTCACTTCACCCTTGAAATATAATTCAGCTGGTAAATGTATTTCCTCCTGTGTTGTGTGCGTTGATCACAAAGACAGGCTGATAGAAGTGTGCACAAAGCCCATCATGACGCATTGCAGAAAATTTTGGCTACAATGGCAATAAATCAAAAGTTACAATTAGTCTCTTATTGTAACATGATGCACCATCAATTACCACAAGATGAGAATAGTGGAACAATCAAGGCTTTATTGAGCAAGATGTTGTTTGTGCCTTCTGTAGCTGGAATCAGAATGGCTGCAGCACAGAAGAGCGCACACATTTATACTCCGCCTGCTGGGCAGAGCCAGCAGGCAGGGATTTACCATTGTACCTCTAATATACGGGCAGTGCCATAATACATATAATATACCACTAGTGGTGACTACCACATTCACCCCCTGTTAAAAAAGAGTCCGGCGGGGGTGGTGGAAACATTACAAGTTAAGTCTGTCGGGGGCTTTGACCCTCCTCTGCGATCACCTCAGTCCTGGTGGTGATGTGGGCGCCGACTTAGTCACCTACGACTCAGGGAGCGTTTTGTCCTCGTCTTCGTTACCCCTGAGTGGGACCAGTGGGAGGATGGATCCTGCTGGGGTGGGGGCTGCGGTGAGGTTCGCTGGAGGGAGGGTGAGTGGCTAAGGGGTGAATGAGGCAACCGGGGGGGTGGTGTCAGGTCAGAGGTCATGGGTGGGGATCCCGTGGGTCTCAGGTCCCGGAGGGAGACTGTGTCTTGGCGCCCGTCGGGATGTGCCACGTAGGCGTACTGCGGGTTTGCATGTAAGAGGTGGGCTTTTTCGACCAAGGGGTCCGACTTATGGGTCCGCACATGCTTCCGGAGGAGGACGTGTCCGGGAACTGTCAGCCATGTTGGGAGCGAGACCCCGGAGGTGGACTTCCTGGGGAAGGCAAACACACGTTTGTGAGGCGTCTCATTAGTCGCGGTGCAGAGGAGTGAACGGATGGAGTGGAGCGCGTCGGGGAGGACCTCCTGCCAGCGGGAGACTGGGAGATTATTAGACCACACGGCTAGCAGGATGGCCTTCCAGACCGTCCCGTTCTCCCTCTCCACCTGCTCGTTTCCCCGGGGGTTGTAGCTGGTCGTCCTGCTCGAGGCAATGCCCTTGCTGAGCAGGAACTGACGCAGCTCATCACTCATAAAAGAGGATCCCCGAACGCTGTGGATGTAGGTGGGGAAACCAAACAGTGTGAAGATGCTGTGGAGGGCTTTAATGACCGTGGCAGAAGTCATATCGGGGCATGGGATGGCGAAAGGGAATCGGGAGTACTCATCGACCATGTTCAGAAAGTACAAAGTACGTGTTGCGGTCGGTGGAGGAGAGGGGCCCTTTGAAGTCCACGCTGAGGCGTTCAAAGGGACGGGAGGCCTTCACCAGGTGCACTCTATCTGGCCAGTAGAAGTGCAACTTGCACTCTGCGCAGACTTGGCAGTCTCTGGTGACGGTCCTGACCTCCTCAATGAGTAGGGCAGGTTGCGGGCCTTGATGAAATAGAAGAAACGGGGGACCCCTGGGTGGCAGAGGTCATAGTGGAGAGCCTGGATTTGGTCCACTTGTGCGCTGGCATATGTACCGCGGGATAGGGCATCAGGGGGCTCTTTGAGCTTCCCTGGGCGATACAAAATTTTGTAATTGTAGGTGGATCCTCCACCTCAAGATCTTGCCATTTTTGATTTTGCCCCGCTGTGTGTTATTAAACATAAAGGCAACTGACCGTTGGTCAGTGAAGTGAGTGAATCTCCTGCTGGCCAGGTAATGCCTCCAATGTCACACAGCTTCCATAATGACTTGGGCCTCCTTTTCGACAGAGGAGTGCCGAATTTCGGAGGCATGGAGGGTGCGGGAAATGAAGGCCACGGGCCTGCCCGCCTGGTTGAGGGTGGCCACCAGAGCTACGTCTGATGCATTACTCTACACCTGAAAGGGGAGGGACTCGTCAACCATGTGCATCGTGGCCTTGGTGCCTAGAGGCGAGCTGCGGAAGATGCTGGGAGGTCCTGGGCTGGTCAGCGGTGGCGGAGGTAGTGATAGGCGATGAACGGCCAGACGTGCAGAGGTCCTGAGACGCAGTCCAAAATGGCACCGAAGATGGCGGCGCCCACGGGGCACACATGGAGGGCAGCATCAAAGATGGTGGCGCCCACGGGCCGCACGTGGCTTGCGAAGGGGAAAATGGCGGCGCCCCTGGGTCGCACGTGGGGGGTGTAGAAACGCCGGGCCTGGAAACAGCAGTGACTGACCTGGCCTGGCAAACAGAAACAAAGTGTCCTTTCTTCCCACACCCGTTGCAGGTCGCGCTCCACGCTGAGCAGCGCTGCCTGGGGTGTTTGCTTTGTTCCCAAAAATAACACTTGGGGCCCCCCAGAGTTGGCTGGCTGCCGCGTGGCACAGGCTTGTGGTGACCTGGAGTCGGCAGCTGGTGGGGCCCACGAGGGTGCCGCGCGGTCAGGGGCGTAGGACTGAACGTTTCGGGAGGCCACTTCTAACTAGTTAGCGCGCTACCTATTCCCCGCAAGATCGAGCCGGACACAGACTTCATGCCCGTGACGTAAGCGTCTCTAATTAAAAGTTTGGTGTGCTGGACTGCCGAAACTGCCTGGCAGTCACAGTTCCTTCCTAGGATCTGCAGGGCACTCAAGAGATCATCCAGAGTCTCCTCTGTCTCGTGGCCAGGAGGTGCCTGGCGTACACTTGGTTCAACGGCCGAACGTAACGTCCCTTTAGGAGTGCCACCGCTTCGGAGTAGTTGGGCACATCCCGGATGAGGGGAAAGATGTCAGGGCTCACCCGTGAATAGAGGACATGGAGCTGCTGCGCGTCCGAGGGTTCTTCAGCCTCTGAGGTAGCCTTCGAAGTAGGCTAGCCAGTGGTCGAAGGTGGACATAGCGTTGGCTGCTTGAGGGATCAGCTGCAAGCGATCAGGCTTGATGCGGCGATCCATTGTTTAAAACATCTTGCTCAATAAATTGATGCACCGTCAATTACCACAAGACGAGAATAGTGGAACAATCGAGGCTTTATTGAGCAAGGTGTTGTGCCTCCTGTAGCTGGAACCTGAATGGCTTCAGCACAGGAGAGCACACACATTTATACGCTGCCTGCTTACCATTGAACCTCTAATATACGGACAGTGCCGTAATACATATAATATACCACTAGTGGTGACTACCACAGTACAGAACTTGAGTATTGTTGAAAAAATGGGCATACTACGAAAACCTATCATCTTGCACTCATTATGACGGATTCACAAGAACACCAAAATCTCAGGACAGATTCACAAGAACACCAAACCTAAAGGGAACAACAATTTATATTTTGAGAAGAGGGTGCTGATTGTTTGACAGGAGGATTTTGATTAGTAGAAAAATTGCCATAGAGCATGCACCAGGGTACAGTTAACTGTCAAGCTTTTGTTGAACTGCAAACCAGGCAGTTCGGCTCTGATTGGTCAAGACATTGCCATAGGGAATGAACCAGAGAATGGCTGTCCCCCAAGCTTTTGTTTAGTTGTCCAGTCCAGATGATTTATCCACCTTCTGACCTTTCAGTTTCCCCATAACTTTTTCCTTAGTGATGGCCACTACACTCACTTCTGTCCCTTGATTCTCCGGGAAGTCTGGCATCCCACTGCCTTCCACTGTGAAAATTGATGCAAAGTAACTGTTCAGTTCCTCTGCCATTTCTCTGTTTTCTATTACTACTTCTCCAGCCTCATTTTCCAGTGGTCCAATGTCTATTCTTGCCTCTCTCTTACCTTTAATATATTGAAAAAAAAAGTTCCTATCTTCTTTATATCACTAGCTAGCTTACACACATATTTCATCTTCTCCCCCCTTATTGCTCTTTTAGTTGTCCTCTGCTCTCTTTTAAAGGCTTCCCAATCCTCGGGCTTCCCACTTATCCTTGCCACCCTGCATGCTTTTTCTATTGCTTTTATGCTGTCTTTGACTTCCCTCGCCAGCCATGGATGCCTCATCCTCCCCTTAGCATGTTTCCCCTTCTTGGGATGAGCTTCTGTTCAACCTCCCGAATAACCCCCAAAAACTCCTGCCATTGCTGTTCCACTGTCTTCCTTGCTAGGCTCCTTTTCCAATCAACTCTGGTCAGCTCCTCCCACATGTCTTTGTAATTACCTTTATTTAATTGTAATACCATTACATCTGATTCAAGCTTCTCCCTCTGAAACTGCATGATAAACTGGAGGGGAGCCCCAAAACAGCTTTCACGCCAGCGAGATATTGCCGCTCAATTGTCCCTATACCCCTCCAATGATGTAATGGGGTTGCTACTGTCACAATATACACCAATATATCATGGTGCCGACACACACACTGATGGACACACAGCAAGACCAATCAACACACACAACACCGCAGCCAATCACCAGTTAGAGCACACTCACTATGAAGACAGGGGGCATCAGTTTTCCCGCTCATTCGGGATGCAGCCTCTCAGAAGGACAGAGCTTACAGCACAGATCTTCACCATGTGCTGAGTGCATAGACTGGTTAGGACAGGATAGGTCTTTAATTTAATCGAACATCGTGTTAACCCACAGTGAAAGTACGTTCAACAGTTTCTAGCTTAATAAAATAGTGTTGTACTATTTCAAGTGTTGGTAGCCTGTGTGTGTTCCACGGATCCAGAGCACCCACCACATCAGTGACCATGAAAGATCGGGATCCCCATTACCACACATTTAAATCATAGTGGGTTTCCATGCTGGACTATCATTCCACCCCTCCCTCCCCTCCACACACATAGATTCCCTCCAAGTGGTATGACATCACATTGGTGAGGTTTGCAACAGGACATGACAAACAGGGACCTTGCGTATGGTCCCCACCCGGGACTCACAGGTAAGTATAACCCCAGGAGGGTGGGGGTCATGTACACGCGGTACCCTGGTACTGGGCCTGGCAGTGTCAGGGTGCACTGCTGGAGGCGCTGCCGGGGGAGGCTCCCATTGTGGAGATTTGGAATGGAGAGGGGTTCCCTGGGGGACTGAAGTGTCCCCAGTCATGGAGAGGAAATGTGGTTCGGGAGTCCATGGGGAGAGGGGGGAGAGATAGCTGTGTTCCATTGGGTAGTTGTGTTTCTTTTTTATTGTTATCGTTTTCAGATCGGGGGCCTCTCGCAGGTCATGTGACCTACCTCCAGGATTTCTTTTGACAATGTATCAAAAAAGGTGGTGGGAAAAGCAGGCAGTTCAGCCTGCAGGTTACACCCTGCTTTTCCTGCTCGAGCTGACAGTCAAAAAAAAAGGAGAAAATTCTGTCCACTGTTCCTGATATGAGAAATGATCACGAGAGAAGGGGGAAAGGCAGGGCATGAATCAAAGTTTCTTCTCAATGAGGCCAACTAAATTAGTTAAAAAGTAGGTTTGAAGAGTTTTTTGAAGGAATATTTGTGGAATATTTAGTGTTATAAGGGTCTCAGGAGCTGCCTGAGCTCAGGGAGGTGGGTACAGCATGGGGAACCAGTCAAGACCACCCCTGGGCTTTACCCCAGCCTCCAGAGGGTCAATCAGGAAAACATGGATTTGGGATTTGATAAAGGGAATCCCTTGGTGCTGCCTTTCTAACTACTACCCTCTTTCCAACTATCACCCCCACTCTCTACACACACAAAGACAAACAACACAGAGGGGAAAGGATGGTTGAGAGGTAAAGAAATTATTGATGAAACTAAAAGGCTAAAGAATCTTTGAACTGGGATGACTTCTTGTTCTTGTCTTTCTAAGATTCAGCTTTCGTTTCCATAAGACCATAAGACATAGGAGCGGAAGTAAGGCCATTCGGCCCATCGAGTCCACTCCACCATTCAATCATGGCTGATTTCAACTCCATTTACTCGCTCTCTCTCCATAGCCCTTAATTCCTCGAGAAATCAAGAATTTATCAACTTCTGTCTTAAAGACACTCAACGTCCCAGCCTCCACCGCCCTCTGTGGCAATGAATTCCACAGACCCACCACTCTCTGGCTGAAGAAATTTTTCCTCATCTCTGTTCTAAAGTGACTCCCTTTTATTCTAAGGCTGTGCCCCCGGGTCCTAGTCTCCCCTGCTAATGGAAACAACTTCCCTACATCCACCCTATCTAAGCCATTCATTATCTTGTAAGTTTCTATTAGATCTCCCCTCAACCTCCTAAACTCCAATGAATATAATCCCAGGATCCTCAGACGTTCATCGTATGTTAGGCCTACCATTCCTGGGATCATCCGTGTGAATCTCCGCTGGACCCGCTCCAGTGCCAGTATGTTCTTCCTGAGGTGTGGGGCCCAAAATTGCTCACAGTATTCTAAACGGGGCCTAACTAATGCTTTATAAAGCTTCAGAAGTACATCCCTGCTTTTATATTCCAAGCCTCTTGAGATAAATGACAACATTGCATTTGCTTTCTTAATTACGGACTCAACCTGCAAGTTTACCTTTAGAGAATCCTGGACTAGGACTCCCAAGTCCCTTTGCACTTCAGCATTATGAATTTTGTCACCGTTTAGAAAATAGTCAATGCTTCTATTCTTTTTTCCAAAGTGCAAGACGTCGCACTTGCCCACGTTGAATTTCATCAGCCATTTCTTGGACCATTCCTAAACTGTCTAAATCTTTCTGCAGCCTCCCCACCTCCTCCATACTACCTGCCCCTCCACCTATCTTTGTGTCATCGGCAAACTTAGCCAGAATGCCCCCAGTCCCGTCATCTAGATCGTTAATATATAAGGAGAACAGCTGTGGCCCCAACACTGAACCCTGCGGGACACCACTCGTCACCGGTTGCCATTCCGAAAAATAACCTTTTATCCCAACTCTCTGCCTTCTGCCTGACAGCCAATCGTCAATCCATGTTAGTACCTCGCCTCGAATACCATGGGCCCTTATTTTACTCAGCAGTCTCCCGTGAGGCACCTTATCAAAGGCCTTTTGGAAGTCAAGATAGATAACATCCATTGGCTCTCCTTGGTCTAACCTATTTGTTATCTCTTCAAAGAACTCTAACAGGTTTGTCAGGCACGACCTCCCCTTGCTAAATCCATGCTGACTTGTCCTAATCCGACCCTGCACTTCCAAGAATTTAGAAATCTCATCCTTAACAATGGATTCTAGAATCTTGCCAACAACCGAGGTTAGGCTAATTGGCCTATAATTTTCCATCTTTTTCCTTGTTCCCTTCTTGAACAGGGGGGTTAAAACAGCAATTTTCCAATCCTCTGGGACTTTCCCTGACTCCAGTGACTTTTGAAAGATCATAACTAACGCCTCCACTATTTCTTCAGCTATCTCCTTTAGAACTCTAGGATGTAGCCCACCTGGGCCCGGAGATTTATCAATTTTTAGACCTTTTAGTTTCTCTAGCACTTTCTCCTTTGTGATGGCTACCATATTCAACTCTGCCCCCTGACTCTCCGGAATTGTTGGGATATTACTCATGTCTTCTACTGTGAAGACTGACGCAAAGTACTTATTTAGTTCCTCAGCTATTTCCTTGTCTCCCATCACAAAATTACCAGCGTCATTTTGGAGCGGCCCAATGTCAACTTTTGCCTCCCGTTTGTTTTTAATGTATTTAAAGAAACTTTTACTATCATTCCTAATGTTAATGGCTAGCCTACCTTCATATTTGATCCTCTCTTTCCTTATTTCTCTCTTTGTTATCCTCTGTTTGTTTTTGTAGCCTTCCCAATCTTCTGACTTCCCACTACTCTTTGCCACATTATAGGCTTTCTCTTTTGCTTTGATGCATTCCCTAACTCCCTTTGTCAGCCATGGCTGCCTAATCCCCCCTCTGATAACCTTTCTTTTCTTTGGGATGAACCTCTGTACTGAGGCCTCAATTACTCCCAGAAACTCCTGCCATTGCTGTTCTACTGTCTTTCCCACTAGGCTCTGCTCCCAGTCGATTCTCGTCAGTTCATCCCTCATGCCCCTGTAGTTACCTTTATTTAACTGTAACACCTTTACATCTGATTCTACCTTCTTTCTTTCAAATTGGAGATTGAATTCGACCATATTATGATCACTGCCTCCTAAGTGCTCCCTTACTTTAAGATCTTTAATCAAGTCTGGCTCATTACATAACACTAAGTCCAGAATGGCCTGTTCCCTCGTGGACTCCATCACAAGCTGTTCCAAAAAGCCCTCCTGTAAACATTCAATGAATTCCCTTTCCTTGGGTCCACTGGCAGCATTATTTACCCAGTCCACCTGCATATTGAAGTCCCCCATGATCACTGTGACCTTGCCTTTCTGACATGCACTTTCTATTTTGTGGTGCATTTTGTGCCCCTGGTCCTGACCACTGTTAGGAGGCCTGTACATAACTCCCATTATGGTTTTTTTGCCTTTGTGGTTCCTCAGCTCTACCCACACAGACTCCACATCATCTGACCCTATGTGGTTTAGTGCTATTGATTTAATTTCATTCCTAATTAACAAGGCAACCCCGCCCCCCCTGCCCACTTCTCTGTCTTTTCGATAGGTTGTGAATCCCTGGATGTTTAAATGCCAGTCCTGAACCCCCTGCAACCATGTCTCTGTGATGCCTACCACATCATACCTGCCAGTCACAATCTGGGCCACAAGCTCATCTACCTTGTTCCGTACACTGCGCGCATTTAAATATAGCACCTTTAATTCTCTATTGACCGTCGCTTTTTGTTTTCTTAGTGTGGTGGACCTTGGTTTACTGAGCCTTTCCATACACTGTGTAATATTTTGTGGGATGGGGACAATCGTAACCACTCTTGAGTTTTGTCTGTTCGTGTTTTTTTGTATTCCTAAGCAGCTACGCTCCCCACTGATTACTTCACCTCCTGGTTCCCTGACTTTCCCTTCCCCCCCAATCTTTAGTTTAAAGTCCTATTGACCACCCTATTTACTCTTTTCGCCAGAACACTGGTCCCAGCTCGGTACTTCTTCCTTCAAGGCTTGAGATGGTTTTCTCTGGCAAGGTTATCTATTTACTCTGCATATTCAGGATCATTTCAAGTTTACATCACAGATGTGCCAGGCACACACTGGTTTTAGAACAATAAAGAAATGATTTACTTCAGCAGCAAGAGAGTGAGAGTTCCTTCTCCGTCCCAAGGTCCAATCACTTCTGCCAAGCTCACCCAGAAAGCATCACGCAGGAACTAATCGCTGACTATTGTCAAGCAGAACACTGTCCTTGCCCAACCCACAGGTTGCCAGTTGGCCAATCGAAACAACTTCCTCCAAAATCGGTTCCTAAGATTCACTTGGCGCCGATGAATCTGCTTGTCCTCTCCAAAATACAAAACCTGGAACACAATGTCCTCACTTGCAAGTTGCTTCAGCTTGAGTGCTATGCTTAAAGACACATTCCGATTATGAATCCATGGACCAAAAATAATAAAATAAAATGGGAACAAAGGAAATAATCTGGAAGGACTCTTCCCCTAAGGTGGACAGTGAACCAGTGTCTATATCAATTAGGGGCTTCCCCACATAAAAATCTGAACTTTCCCCACCAGAGGCGTATTTCCAGGATTGACAAAGCTGTACACGATACTTCGGTTTAGACTGGCCGAGTCTGATTGAACGTATTCCAGGAAACTTCTTCATACAACCTCCCACCTCCAACCACCCTACCATTTGTTGTCTGACACATCCATTTGTATGGAGCATCACCTTTCCCATGCTAACTGGAAAGCAAACAAACTATTTCTTACCAGACTGGATGAATCAGGGCTGTCAGATCAACCATCTTTATTTTCAAGGCAGTGCAGAAAACCTTTGTAACAGTAGTTGTAAAATATCTTCGATGAATGAGGAAAAAGACGGTTCCAAGATTTGATTATTAACTCTGTATTGTGTGATAACTAAAGCTACTTATTCAATTTGGATGTTGTTTGGGGAACAGGGGACGTCTTACAGAGTTCTGGTATCATAGATATATTGTGTAACTAGGACTATGTTATATATAAACTGAGTGTTTAGTAATTCATATAGCTTAATTGCTTGAGAATAGAGTAGTCCTGTTTGTGTGCATTTGCCTTTTCTTTACTTTGATAAATAGTCTAATAATTATTACACTATGACTTATCTATTCATTCTCACTGGGGTTTCACTTGTCCCCTCACACCAAAACACACCAAAACTATACGCCCCCACTGACCAGTGTTCCAAGTTGTCATACCCTCGCAGCTAACATCAGTGTGATTCATGAGAGTCACTCCACAGGCAGGAAGGGAATGGGTTACCACCAGGCACAGCAAGAGGACTAGGCAGGCAGAGCAGGGACATCCTGTGGCCATTTCCCTGTCAAACAGATATACCACTTTGGACACTGTTGGGGGGAATGGCCTCTCTGGGGAAAGCAGCGACAGCCAAATTCATTGCACCATGATTGACTCTGTTGCACAGGGGAGGAGTAAGAAAGTGGGAATGCAGTAGTTAAAGGGGACTCAATTGAAAGGGGAATTAGCAAGCATTTCTGTGGCCACAAACGAGAATCTAAGATGGTTTGTTGCCTCCCTGACTCTCGGGTCAAGGATGTGTCCGAGCGGCGACAGCATATTCTGGAGGGGGGAGGGTGTTCAGCAAGTGGTCGTGATAGACATTGGTACAAACGACATGGGTTTTTTAAAAAAGGGCTGAAGTCCTAAATGCAGAATATAGGGAGTTCAAAAGTAATTTGAAAAGTAGGACCTCAAAAGGTAGTGATCTCAGGATTACTACCTGTGCCACGTGTTAGTCAGAGCAGAAATAGCAGGATATATCAGATGAATACTGTTGTGATGGGTGTTCTGGATCCGTGGAACACATACACGCCACCAACACTTAAAATAGTGTAACACTATTTTATTAAGTTAGAAACTGTTGAACATACTTTCACTGTGGGTTAACACGATGTTAGATTAAACTAAAGACCTATGCCTGTCCGAACCAGTCTATGCACTCAGCACATGGTGAGGACCTGTGCTGTAAACTGCAAGCTCTGTCCTTGTAGGAGGTTGCATCCCGAATGAGCGGGAAATCTGAGGTCCCCTGTCTTTATAGTGAGTGTGCTCTAACTGGTGATTGGCTGTGGTGCTGTGTGTAGTGATTGGTCTTGCTGTGTGTCCATCAGTGTGTGTGTCTGCACCATGATATACTGGTGTATATCATGACAAATACATGACTGGAGAGGTGGTGCAAGGGGGAGGGTGTCAGATTCATGTGATATTGAGATTGGTTCTGGAGGAGATGGGACCAGTACAAACTGGGTGGGTTACATCAGAGCAGGACCAGGACTGATGTCCTCGGGGGAGTATTTACTAGCGTGGTTGGGAAGGATTTGAATTAAAATGGCATGTGGATAGGAAAGACAAAGAGTCAGAGAGGGGGAAACACGGAAAAGAACAAAAGACAGAAAGGGGAACATGAAAAGTAGTTGGCAGAGAAATCAAGCACCAGAATCACACCGGGCCACAGTGAAAAAGAATTTGAATGAGACGAGGAATGTTAGAAATATGAACGTGAAGACATTGGGCTGCATTCTCCGCCCCGCCACATTTCTGTTTCAGCGCACTGGCGGGATGCTCTGTTACGCTGGCCGGTCAATGGGGTTTCCCATTGTGGGGCAGCCCCACGCCGTCGGGAAACCCCTGGGCTGCCGGCAAAGCAAAGCATCCCGCTGGCGGAGAATCCAGCCCATTGTGCCTTAATAGAAGGCAGAGAGTAGCAATGGAAGGGTGCTTTTCTAATTGGAGGGCTGTGACTAGTGGTGTTCCACAGGGATCAGTGCTGGGACCTTTGTTGTTTGTAGTATATATAAATGATTTGGAGGAAAATGTAACTGGTCTGATTAGTAACTTTGCAGACGACACAAATGTTGGTGGAATTGCAGATAGCGATGAGGACTGTCAGAGGATACAGCAGGATTTAGATTGTTTGGAGACTTGGGCGGAGAGATGGCAGATGGAGTTTAATCCGGACAAATGTGAGGTAATGCATTTTGGAAGGTCTAATGCAGGTAGGGAATATACAGTGAATGGTAGAACCCTCAAGAGTATTGACAGTCAGAGAGATCTAGGTGTACAGGTCCACAGGTCACTGAAAGGGGCAACACACATGGAGAAGGTAGTCAAGAAGTCATACGGCATGCTTGCCTTCATTGGCCGGGGCATTGAGTATAAAAATTGGCAAGTCATGTTGCAGCTGTGTAGAACCTTAGTTAGACCACACTTGGAGTATAGTGTTCAATTCTGGTCGCCACACTACCAGAAGGATGTGGAGGCTTTAGAGAGGGTGCAGAAGAGATTTACCAAAATGTTGCCTGGTATGGAGGGCATTAGCTATGAAGAGCGGTTGAATAAACTCGCTTTGTTCTCACTGGAACGACGGCGGTTGAGGGGCGACCTGATAGAGGTTTACAAAATTATGAGGGGCATAGACAGAGTGGATAGTCAGAGGCTTTTCCCCAGGGTAGAGGGGTCAATTACTAGGGGGCATAGGTTTAAGGTGAGAGGGGCAAGGTTTAGAGGAGATGTACAAGGCAAGTTTTTTTACTCAGAGGGTAGTGGGTGCCTGGAAATCGCTGCCAGAGGAGGTGGTGGAAGCAGGGACGATAGTGACATTTAAGGGGCATCTTGACAAATACATGAATAGGATGGGAATAGAGGGATATGGACCCCGGAGGTGCAGAAGATTGTAGTTTAGTCGGGCAGCATGGTCGGCACAGGCTTGGAGGGCCGTAGGGCCTGTTCCTGTGCTGTACTTTTCTTTATTCTTTGTTCTTAATGAACTGAGCGTTTTCTTTTTAAAAAATATATATTTTATTAAATTTTTCAATTTTTCACAAATAACACAACAAAGGGAGCAATAAACAATGCAAAACTGAGACTGAGATAGATCCCCCTGTCCTGCTGAGGAAAAGGACAGAATCCTCTCCAGTAAGGTGGAGCAGAACAAGAAT